>NC_143437.1:70232083-70549166 GCF_987193195.1 Phasianus colchicus | reverse complement strand
AATTCAAACACACCATGTTCTGAACTTTAAAAATCTGTGATGTGTTTTGTTCTCCCTCAAGTTTCTGGTGCAGAGAGAGGAGAAGGAGACAAGGGTAAAGTATTACTAGAAAATATGATAGCAAAATTAATGGCTGCTAAGCTGAAGTGTTCAAAAATCAGTGCCTGCAGTAAACTACTATCAGAAATAACTATCAGAATAGCAAAAAAAGTGAAAAGATGAGAATCATTTTCAGGTAATATAGCAGATGCATCTTCTTTACCTGAACATTGGTTTAAATTACATAAACTCTTGGGAGTCTGAGTACAGGCTGAAGGTCTGCATAAATCATATATTTGCATGTTGAACAGAAGAAAAAAAAAAAGAAAAATAAAGAGCTGGAATAACTGTAGAATTTTTCAATGGCTGTTATGCAGTTAACACTAGAAACATTTTCTGTGGTACTTTTTCATTTTCTATCTCAACTTCTCTATCAGAAATTCAAAGGTGGGTCAATACACAATTTTTCAGAGTGAAAAAAACCATATTATGATCCATAAATTATCATATATAAATATAATCTCAACAATAATATTATTAATAATTAATAATAAATTAAATAATCAGTTTTTGGCTTTTATTCCACTGTTCCATCGTACAAAGTGTTGCAGAGTATTCTAGTGCAGCACCCTGATCTGCCACCTTCAAGTGCTGCAGCATACAGAAAGGACACCAATCTTTACGCAGGCTGTGACAGTCCTCTTTTGGAGGACTTCATTTGTATTACCTGTGTTTGTATTACTGCAGTAAAGTTACACAGCTGAATTAGAGGAAGAAAAAAAAGAACAGCACTGACCTGGTGAATAGCTGGGTAACTAGACAACAGTGTTTTATAATGGATTCATAGATAAGAAAATTGAGGATACCCAACCTATAGTACTTACAAACATTTGAAATAATGTCAATTAAAAAAAAAAAATATATATACACATACATTCATGAGCTGAAAAAAGTTTCACTTGACCCTCTGTTTACTGTATTATAATGAAAAAAAACCTGCCTGATTAAAATTCTCAAATTAATCTTCCTTTACTCATTCTCTTCCCAAGACTGTATTGATACCGTGGCGACACAAACATGTTATTATCAATATATTTATACTATGTTTTATCTTACATTTTCAAGTATGATTTTTATTTACAAGGAAAGATATTAAATTTATGCAGATATATCTTGGCAGGCAGCTGATTCTCAGTCAAGTATCAATTTATATTCAGAAAAGAAATAAATGTGAGAAAATACATTCTTTAAAAAAAAAAGAAAAAAGGAAAAAAAAAAAAGCTCAAACTGACCATATGCTTAAAACTTGTTTTTTGGCCTACTTGAAACTAAAGTAGACTGAAAAACAGACGGGGTGAAGTGCCTGATAGAACTATTACTCTGAAAAGTGTATCTCTGTTAGTGATTCCATTATAAGCTCCCATTTCAAAGAGTTTATTGTCAGATCATAAACATACAAGTTCATTTGATGGGACATAATTCAAACTCTAAAGTTTAAAATGTTTTTTTTGTTTATTTTGGTTTGTTTTTTGTTTGACTCCTGTGCATAAAAGGTCAAAGACAACATCCCAGTTAAAGACAGTTATAAGCATATATTACTAGTTATAGGTTTTAAGAACAAATGTTAGGCATTTAAGAATAAATGTTATGTTCTTATGCAAGATTCATTGATAGACTGAAAGAAAAAAAGTTATTTCTCCTAGCTTATCAACACTGTTATGTTACATAGTGATGTTTGTACTGCAAGGCCTCTTGTAGACAGCAGACACTTACAGAAAATACTCCAAAGACAGACTTTGCCAGAAGTGACACAAGGCTTCAGGGCAGCTTGGATGGTAGTGCTAACCTACAGAACAAGCTGCAGTTTTGTAGCAATCCTGAACAGTGGCAAACACAATGCAAAAAAAGAAAAAAAGAAACTGGGAGGAAAGATTGGAGAAAATATATCTGCTGTGTGATAGCATAACTTGTCACAGAGACAATTTCTAAACATGCTTCTTGCTTACATTTACCATGTACCACTTCTCCACACTACACATCTCTCTGGCAGTGCAATCGAACAGCACCCAAAACATCAGAGCCAACCCTGCAGTCCCTTTCCCTTAGGGCCTCTCTCAGCCCTTCCCACCAGTGTTGAGGGCTGGCAGGGAAGCAGAGCAGAAAGCACAGCTATACCAGGCCTGCAGGACACAGAGCTGTTGGGGTGGCAGCAGCTAGTCCTGGCTGCAGAGAAGAGGCTCCTCTTTGGCACCAGGCTTCCCACCAGGGCATGTGCTAACTCTCCTGTTCAATCTGTGTAGCAGAAAGTGATCTCACCACCTCCCCACTACTTTGCTGGTGCACCTTCAACTCTCTACTTTTGGAAAAAATACAAGAGGAAAACAGACACGCATAGGATGGAAGCAATATCCATGGGATAAGACTTACTCAGTATTGTTTGAAACAAATACTACACTTCAACTTTTTTACATATTCCATTACTGGTTAAAACATTTTTACAGATAGAAGACGTGTATATTAAAAAATTGAAATTGTAAGGGCAATCCAATTAACTATGTAGGAGGAAACTACAGAGACAAAAATTTGCAGTTGAGCATGAGTAGTTGAAGACAAAGTTGTAAAACTCATTGACATGCAATAATGTAAAAAAGCCTATTTAATATAGATTAAAAATAACCAATAATAACTGTGTTTCAGGATCTAAAATGGGCATATTTCAGGGGTGTGATCTACGAACACAATTTCTAAGAACATAAGGTTTAAAAGTGCTTACAATTCTTACAAATGTCTCATATATATATATATAAATAATATATAATCGGGTCTTCAGACTTCTCACTTCAAACAGACAAGTGTTTCATATTTTTCAAAATAACTCCATCTGATGAACACCACAAATTTCACAATTACAGACATCATAAAAGGCACAAGCTAAGGCAATGAAACAGTTGAGTGATCACTTAAAAACACCCTGAAGGGTTTAGATTTCACAAGTTCACCTCTTACTTAAAACGTCCAAACTACAAACTACTGATGACATTCCTGATGACCAGAGGTCAGGAGTTGGAAAGACCTTTGCCACTGTGCACAGAGCAATAGGAGGTCAACAATACTAGCTACCAACTGCAAGGACTGACTGGGCAGATTGGGGAACTTCTAATGTACAAAGTTAAATTACAGACCTCTGATTCAGCATGGAGTTGCTAAAAGAAAATGCAAAAGTGTCAGCATGTATGAGAGAGAGAACTGTAGGTAATAATAATAATTTGATGTGGGGAAAAAGTTCTTAACACTTCTGTAATAACCAGAAAATCAATTTTCTTTCTCTGAAGTTTTCTAAGCATATCAGAGCATTTATGATTCAGTGTACAAGAAGACATGGGAATAGATCATAAAATGAATGCAGTTGGTTTACCAAATGGTAAAAAAAAATAATAATAAATGAATAGAACCATTTTGTTTCAGAAACATTTTCTTTTTAAATTGTGTGGTTTACTAAAACATATTAAAACAAGGAATGAATTCATGATTTTCAGTAAGCCTTAACTCCATATTATGTGAAGTTTATGATCACAATCATAATTTAGGGTTACTTCTTGGGCCAACTCTAATAAAGAAAAACATTCTTAAAATAACAAGAATTATTCCCCCAAATGTGTAGGTAATTTCATAGTATTATGCATGCATCATTCCTAAAGATGGCTTTAGTTCACTCAGATTTCTAAGTCAGTAAGCTTGCAACACTTGACAATTTGAGAAAAAATAAATGCAGAGAAAGAAGAATAAAGGAAGACAAAAAGAAGAGGAAACATCTGAAACTGGTATGGCATACACATTATCCACCTAGAATAAGTTACACTGACCATAGCAAATAAATATAAATTGAATGGTATAAATTCCATTTATAAGGTGAATTACAGTGATGTGAAAGAATTATTACATTTTATCACTGGAAATGGTATATTCGAGATTTTCAGCTCTCCAAGATGCCTGACTTTTCCTATTAGTTTTCATGAGAATGCTTTGAACCTGCACATTCTGAATGCATTATGGTCATTTTTTAATTTTTATTTTTATATCTGATGGGACAGTGACCCACAACTTTATTCCTGTGTAATCTCAAGTCATATTATGGGAAAGATTTAAAAACAACTGGTTTGGGTTGTATTGAAATTTCTGCAGTTATACTCCTTTTCAGTACATAAATTCAGTAATGTGTGAATGCAAAAAAGGGAAAATCTCTGACTATATTCAAAAGACTAATCATTATGAGAAATCTAGTTTCAGTTCCATTTGGACGTATGTCCACATTTTGAAGCTGAGTTTTGGCTGAATTACCTGGCTTAAATGCTGATTGAGATGATGACAGCAATAAAAAGTCTAATAACAAATCTTGGCATTTAACTCTCCCTGGGAAAATGATCAGACATTTTTCATCTTTGGCTTTGATCCTCCATTGGGATCTTCCAGTGCAGAGCCCAGACCCAGGGAAGAAGTTAACGGAGCTCTGCATTAAGTTAATGCAGCTCCACATCGAGACAGGAATAAGCGTTACTAATTCCTAATGTGAAATGGGGCCCATACACACTGTATATGTTAATGGCAAGTTGTAAAAGCTCTGTGTGTTGAGGACTGGATTTCAGATCTGCTGACCTGTGGCAGCTCCCCTAGTGGGCAGGCACAAATGCACACTGCTGTATTTTTGTCCTGGATTAAATTCCAGAAATAGACTACTATGTGACCAGAGACAAAAGGAAATAAGAAGTTCACAGGCATAAATACCTGTCATCATGTGGTGAAATGACTAGTGGCCTCTGCTCAAGAGAGGCTCAAGCTCAGACTAATGGTAGAACAATATGAACTGGCAGAGATACATGAGAAACTTGGAAGGTGCCTCTAGGCACAGTGTCCTTCCAACAAGCCAATGCTACTGGTTTCACTCTAAGCAGTGAAACTTGTAAATGAAAATAGTTTAATGTAACAGTAAAAAAATTAAAATTGTAACAGGAAGTGACAGCTGCTGTGAGTAAATTTTAATAAGGGTAATTTCCGGCTGATAAAAAAACTGGCATATCTGCACTCATTTCAGTAGAACTATGCAGATTAACATTCTTGAAAATCTGACCTGAAATTTTGAAGAACTTGAGCTACCAGGTAATGCAGAAACAGAATTTGACCATTTCAGGGGTGTGGAAGAAGGACAGTCACTAAGAAAACAACAACGAAGTTCTGAAATCTAATAAACATATAGAGGTCTGCCAGTATTTTAATATGCTTGATTTGAGGATGTTCTGACCAAAATTTTTCATAAATGACCAGAGTTTGGATAAAGTGAGTAATATGCTAAAGATGGCCTTGCACCACACGTGACCTTACCAGAACATTCCTTTACCCGAATGGGATGTACCATACATTACTATGACAGATCTAACCCTTTCTGGGTCGCAAGTGATAATTTTCTCAATAATCTTCACTGCACAAAGATTTGTGAGAACACTGAAAGCACAGTTTACCAACACAGACTTATACTAAATCTGTTCTACCTGTAAATACAGACCTTCAACTGAAGCTAGAATTGTATTTACAAATACATATACATATATATATATATGGAAAGATAACTAATGATTAAAAGAGTTGCATATACTTTCCCTCTGGTGTAAAGTTTTGGGAACTTCTTTCTAAAGACAAAGAAAACAAAGATTTTCAGTACCAGATGTCTAGGAAGATCCCATTTGGGTTTGAGCTACTTAAATTTGCAATCATGTATTTATACATCTAACAGAGCTTCTGTTTCCCCTAGAATCTGAAAATTAACTAGCTTTGTAGCATCTTCCTTGATCTGCCACCCGTGCCCTGAGGATTAGAGACTCCACCTGAGCTTGTTTTACAAGCATAACAGAAAAAATTAATCTCTGCTGGCAGTGATCCCACTGGGATACTGATGAATAATGATATCCCTCTCTTGCTGCCCTCTCAGTCCACTAGAAAAGCCACTCTAACCCAGCAACGTGGAAACTGCTGAAACCATTCCAGCTGTGGATTAGCAGGCAGTCAAGCATCCATCTGTTCTGTGTGAAACAAGAGAAAGCAAACACACATTCTTATAGCAGAAGTATTCAAAATTAGCATCTATGACTGCATATAGTAAACACTAAGACAATCATATATGGAGGGAAAAAACAATCTATTATCTACATCTCGCATTGCTTACTTTTGCTTGCTGCATTGAACAAATAACAAAAGTTAGAATTAATCTAATTAACCTAAATAATGTTGTGCAATCAATGACTTCATATGTTTAAAATAAAATTTCTTAGTATTGTATACACCAGTTGTACCTACAATATATTTTGCAGGTATATATGTATGCACACACCAAAAAATATAACCAAATACAGCATGTATCCTCACCTTGACAAGAAAAGGATTGAAGAGACCCTGTTGTGAAAGGGATTTTAGCCATTTTATTACTTTTTAAGGTGAGATAGGAATATGTTTGCTTTCTGAAAACTAGTAGTTTGAATAATCTCTGATGGCTTACTAGACTTTTCCACTGGAAGATAGAAAAGAAAGAGAATAGGAAGCTGGGATGTGGGCAACCCAAGCAAATTGGTGGCATCTTACTTGACTTTTCTATGGGAAATAGGGCAATACTACAGTTTTTAAATTAAATTGTATTTAAGCATTGTCTCAGGTAAAACTACTTAGAAATGTGCATAATCTCAGTCTTCACTGTTGTAAGGAT
The DNA here is from genome assembly GCF_987193195.1 of Phasianus colchicus. Classification (NCBI taxonomy): domain Eukaryota; kingdom Metazoa; phylum Chordata; class Aves; order Galliformes; family Phasianidae; genus Phasianus; species Phasianus colchicus. The sequence goes on along the minus strand of NC_143437.1, from coordinate 70,542,379 downwards.
AATAACAGTACACCAGACTGGAAAACAGCAATGCATTAATAACATATTTTTTACTTTCATACAAAAATATTTATCTTTTGGAGAGAAAAAAAAAAGCTACATAGTAGGAAACCTGCAACTGTTTGTTCTCTAAAGGCAAGCTGACTATGCTATATCAAATTTACAAATAAGTATATTACTTTTTTCAAATGCTAAGAAGTTTCGGCATTTTGATAGAAAAAATATCACTGCAGTTTCTTCAAGAATTGTTAGGAGCAAGACCTACCTAAATAATTGTAAAATAAAGCACTTGTAAATACTATGAGACCAATTTCTAATCTGTAATAATACATAACATCAAGATTTAACCAGGTCCCATCAGAAAAAAAGAAGAAAGAAGAGAGAATGAGATAAAGAAAGAATCTAAATGTAAATAAATACAAGTGTCAGATACTTCATTAAGGACCACTCAATAATCCTCATGTCCTTTTTTTAAAAACCACTATGTGAAAGGCACAGTCTTTACTGGATACCAATCTTGTATGATGAAATTGTTTCAGCTACTTATCTGGAAGTTTCAGTTCCTATGAGAGAACAGGCTACAATATGAAATCCACTTCCTTAACAGTTTTACAAGTTGGTGCAGTAACTTCTTTCCCAACCGAGAAAAACATTTGTGAGAATTTAAACAGAAGTCAGTAAGGCTGGATTACGGTCACTAAGTGCACTGATTTCTGTGAAAACAAATTCATCAGCAATATAACTGCTGTAATTTATAGCACAACAATATAATTCTAGTAAAAGCGAAACTAGTAACTAGAGACCAGTAAAAAATAAAATAAAATAAAATATATATAATAAATCGGTGTGCAGCTGAATTGCCTGCAGCTCTAAGTATCCAGCTAAACCAAGCTTGCTATCACTGAATTTGCACAGCAGCATATACACACCAAAGACGAGCACTGATTTGCCACAGACGGCAGCCAATGTTCACAACTGCAGGACAAGACCAGCAGAAAACTCACAACCTATCCTAGCAGACAAAAGTGCTATAACTTCCTGGCTCACCAAAACAGTAAATAGGAGTTTTATAGCTTTGCTGCTTTTGCTGCAACTGTATATCCTGAATAAGGAATTTATTTCCCCATTTTTCTGACAATAACAGTTACTACTGCAGCTGTCTGAAACAGTCTCAACCTACCAGCTCTCACAGTTATATACAGTTCTACAAGCTTTTATGTTGGATGCTGCACTGCAACAACAAAAATAAATATAATAAGAAATCAAAGATACTACATTACTTATAGATAACAGTTCCTGTCCTGAAGCCCAGTGGGATATGTATGTCAGAAACCTTTAAGTTCATCTTTAAAATAGGTTTTAACTTGTGTGAGTATTGATTCAGTTTTTCAGACTGGCAAGCAGTGACAAAAATTGAATTAAGAAGATTAGAGGAGAAAGAAAGGAGATTTGTTAAGCAGAACGTCATGTGTGGAGATGGGAAGGGTTTATATCTTCTGGTTTGGAATATAATTCTTACTTATTGATGCTGTAAAAATGCAAGACTTATGCCATATTTAGTTAGCCAGTAGTGGAGCCTGTCATCTTGATTTACCAACTGATTGTGTTTTTCTGGGAAAGAGGGCAGGATACAATGTTTTCAAACTGAAAATCAAACGATCACTTGAAAAGACAAAAATAAGGAACTGTTGAGCCATTATGTTCCAAAATGATTACATTCAAGTACTACAATATTCAAAACTGCTCCACCTACTGGGACTATAAAAAAAAACAAAAAACAAAAACAAAAACAAAAACAAGACAAATTTCACTGCTAAATACTGTATTTTTGGAATACAGTGGATATGGTTAGAGAAATTTAGATGGCATTTAAATTCACTATAAAGTTTTGTTCAGCTGTCAAGAAACCAAACACAATTTTCTAACTATTTCATCTAACACAGTTATATTTTCTGGATGTTCTAAGTGCACGAGTACTGTAGTGTAAATATTTTAAAATATTAAAATACAGACAACACAGGCTGTATGAAAGTTATGTATGTGGTCCTGTAAATGACTACGTTTAGGATGAAATTTATGCAACTGAACAGCCTTAGACAGGGCTTTATTGTAAAGAAAATATTTAATGGTTAGAGGTAACAGTTTTCTACTGCTATCAGAAGTCATGCTAAATGGCTGAGGCCCATTCCTGGTTGTACTGTGGCCACAGTAGTCATGCTCATGTTACTGATGATGCATAACATATGTGAAATCAAATATGTAAGTTGTCTAAAAGTTAGAATGTAATATAATTGTCTTTCATTTGATATAAAGATGAAGTATTTCCATTCTCGACAATTAAATACCATATTTTAAAAGATCATTGTAATGAATATCGTCTTGTTGTTCTTTTATGCCACGAAGAAAAAAAACATTATAGCATAAACATATGTTCAATGTAACATATACATAAAACAGGAAATGACTGACTTTGAAAAAAATGACCTGATTTTTTTTTTTTTTTCTGAAAAGTTTCACAAAGCAGAATAAACAGTTTTATACAGTATTTCAAAACAATGCAAAATCAATGTCTCTGTCATGGCTTACAGAGTAGTATTACACAAAACAGTTCACACAAGCTTGCTTGTGGACAATGTTTTTGTAACTTACTAATTTGTCATGGCATCTAACTGAAAAATGGTTGCAACACAGTTCATCCCTGAATCAAAAACCTTTGTGGCCCCTTCATAGGAAATGACAGCTTAAAGACAGAATTCTGCCTAGAAAATAAAACTGTTTTAGACAGAGAGGGTAAGAATTTAGAAATACCTGAACGTTTCCCTGATTATAATAGGATGCAACAATGTTAATGAATAGAAAATAAAGCTACAGATTAGTTATTTATAATCTTATAGTACAGGTAATGAAAGACAGATAAGGCATTTATAACTCCACTCTTCTGTTATCTATGTATCTGAGATGGAGAGTCCTAACTTCATGAACCTGCTCCTTCCACCTTCCATATCTTTTTCTTAGTGATGCCAAATTTTTGGACAGAAGTCACTGTATCAAAGGTATTTCAGACATCAGATAAAAATATAGGAAAGAGGTATGTGGATACCTGACCATGTATATAATACAGACAGGAAGATACTTATGCCCTATTATAACACAAATACCAAGCAGTTCTGTCTCTAAGCAATCCAGTTAGAAGCAAAACAATCTCTTATAGTCAGTTTTCATGAAAGACAGGACAATAAGCACAAGGGGACCAACCAGCTTCATCTTTTAGATAGAATACAAAAACAGAAATAAGGAGGAACATGGGATAAAATAAGCACTGAAAGACTGCATGGTACAAACAGAAATTACGAAGTATTTGCTTAGCACATAAGAATATTAGCCAGATAATCAAGTAAGAGTAGCAGCAAAACAAAAAGATTCTGAAGCTAGTGGATCTAATGAACATAATTCTAATTCATCACCAACACAGACATCCTTTTTTCAAAATACAACAAACCACATTTGATTTCAAAAAAAATTGTGCTGATTGCTACTTTAGTACAGGAAATAAAAAAAATTACTCCAAAGTATCTTCCATTGATTTTCAACTTGATCTTTGTTTTAACATCTGCACTTAACTTATAGAATAAGAGAAGACAGTCTTTCTGTACCTCAGGAAACTCTAGCCTGCCAGTAATAATTCAGGAACACTTTCTCTTCAATAACACTTAATTCAAGAAGCACCGTAACTCAACAACGATTACTCTTACTACTGCTATATAAGACTACTATGTTTAGATTACTACTGCCTGAAGCACAGCTAGGAAAGTTTTAAAGAAAACTCTATGGAAAAGCATCAAACATTTTTTCTCAGGAAAAATTACTGGCTCAACACAAACCAGTTACAAAAGTAACTGAATCTGAACTTCGCCTGCAAACCCAAAACAGGTCAAACATCTCAAGTATAGATTTACTGAAAGACAGTAAAGCATAAGAGAAGGGTGCCCCATTTATCTGCATCACTTATTACTGTATAATTCTAAAATGTCTGCAGGGTACTTGCCATGCGCCATTTTCTTGTTTATGAAAAGGAAGTATCAAAACCCAACCATAATGAAAAAGAATCAACACATCTGATCTCGCAAAACACTACCAGATGACCAAATGAAAAGATAAATTAAAGATAGAGAAAAGAATGGATACTGGAGAAGACTATGAATGGTGTTGACTACTAAATGGAAACAAATCTTACTATCAAGTGACTCTTTTGAAAAACTCATCAGTAGTGGAAACAGAATGACAAAAAACTATGTTTTCATGTAAGTAGCAAAGCTTCAGTGACAATTCATTCCTACGCAATCCATAATTCTCTCATTAGTATTACAGGATAACAATCTGAAACTCAAAATCCCTTAATCATGCTCAGATTAAAGCCTTTAATGTGATCACAACTTTCTGAATTCTTGAATGCAATTTTACTTTTTTCCTGGTTTTGATTTAAACAAACTGTTGCGCCCTTTCAAGATATACACTGACAATTCAGCAAAAAATAAATCCACAATGTTAGGATTTTTTTACAGTTGGATACTTCTGCCTTCCCTATATACATCATGCCAACTGGTAAATGTCTAAAAGTTTGCAAGATCATGAGCAATGACATATATCACATCTACAACATCCTGCAATTAATTTGAGAAATTTTTTGGACAGTTATTTTTAAACAACACAGTCCAAAATTCAAAATTTTAAAACTGACTGATAATCGGAATAATCACAATTATAATCATGTTTTGCAACAAGAAGCCTTTTTTACTATAACTACAGCTTTCAGTTCCAGCATCATTAAGAGATTCTTCAAATTACTTTTTAAATATCCTTTTCCCTCAGGATTTTCACTTATACCTAATTAGACTACTTACCCCATGCCATGTAATTCCCCATTGCCAAAACTGCTAAATGCTTCAATGAGAAGGAGGAGGGCACCAGTGGAGCAAGGCAGATGTAATGTCATTGGTTAACAATAGAGGTGTGAAGCAACTGCCGTAATTATAAAACTCATTAATTCACAGTGTTTAGTGGAAAAAAAAGAAAAATCCTTGGCAATAACTCTGCTGAAATAGCAATTCCTTTCAGCACTACATCGAATTGAAAAAAAACCCTTCCAATTTACACCTTTAACAAGAACGAACACTAATTCCAGTAGTAATTATGAAAATCAACATCTGCATAAAAAGGAAAAACTGTCAGCTATAATGGCATCCAGTATTCACACATGCTTGTCATCTTTCAAATCGAAACATTTGGCATGCTTGACCCCTAACTGATTTTTAGTTTCATTCCTCTCAAGATTGTAAACAGACAATTCATAAGATTACTTTTCCAGAAAAACAAAACCAAAAACCAACAAACTACAACATAGAAAGATCTAATACATTTTACACTTTAAAATTTCTGCCCAACACTAGGGTCTCAGGTTTTGTCTGCAATATTAGCTATTTTTATTTATGCTTTATAGATAACCATATAGGTAAACCATTTACATGGATGAGGAGCCCTGGTATAAGACGGACAGCACTATGATCTGCTTGTATCATTCAACTTCCCTATGCTACTCATTAGCTTACACAGTGTCATGAAACATCCCTCCATCTCTGCTAATCCTATTCTCAAGCTTTCCTCTCCAAATATTTCTGAAAAAAAAAGTTTCTATGTGTAGAGAATTTTCTCTAGAGAGAAAAAGATACTTTAAAAAGACAGCAGCTGGAGTAAAGCCCTCACATTGAATACTGAATATTGTATTATTTAACCTGTGATCCCTGTGGATATTTCTTCTTTAAAATTCAGTCATTTTACACGTAGAATATACAGGAATCACAGAAGACTACTGTTTTGTTTTCAGCTGAATACACTGCACGTTATTTCATAGAACTTACAATGTTTTCTGACAACGGAAGAACACATACTGCAGGGTCAGTGACAGTAACTCCCCTATTTAGATTGTCTAACACTTTCCATTACAAAAGATTACTGCGGCCTTTATTTCTGAGCTGTAACACTCTGAATATTTGCAGCAGGTGATTTAAATTTGTCTGGAAGAAAGTCCTTCTACTAGAAAAGTGGCTTTCCTAGTGTCATAAAATGCTGATTGGGTTTTTTATGATGTAAACTGTTGAATAGTACTATTTTTTTTTTTTTTCTGCTTGTATTTCTCCTCAGAAAAGTTTTGGCAGTGTGTCAAAACCATAAACATACAAGTAACATACATAAATGGGATTCCTGAGTTGGAGGTCAACATTTGGAAATACGGGTATGAAAGAATTCAGGCCACTAGTATAATATAGGTAATACAGCAGAGTCTTTAATCATATATGGGCAGAAACACAATTTAGGCTTTCCTGGATAGTGTCGTGGCACTTCTTCCTTTCAAATATACGCTTGTACAAGTGGAATTACGCCCTCTTGAAATAGAAGATTTTGTAGCTATACAAGCGTATATTCTTAAAAATATTGTAAAGTGTGATTCCTTTATGATGACATGTAATACTGTCATGCTACATTGTCCTCTGTACCTCTGAATTTGTACCCTGAAACCTTTTGCCTTGCATTGCACTTTGTTACTAAACAGTCACCAGAATAACCGACTGAGCTGGCACTATGGCAGAGTAAGACATCAGGAATGTGAGGAGCCTGTGAGACTGAAAGAAGAGCAGTATAGGATATGGACCTTCCTCAAATGTCCCCAGATTTATTAAAACTGCTTTATCTTGCACGTTATGCTCTATATTCCACAAATATGAGATGATGATATGCAGTTATTACTCTGGGATTTCAGTATTCTACCAAACCTAAAACAAACAAATACTGAATTTGTACATGTCCTGAAGATTACAAATACACAGAAAAGAAACAGACGTGCAAAATAATTTTGACATACTGATTCAGCAAAGCACCTGAAGCATCAAAAATGATTCAGTTATATTACTCAAAACAATGATAACAACAACAACAAAGAAATTACAAATCATGCAAGAAAGACTATTCTTAATTTTAGGATGTCTTTTCATACACTTCTAAATGTCTTTAAGAGTCATCAGTTACGTACACATAAATTAAGAAAATATCATCACTTACTGTCAGAATTAAGAGCAATTCTTCAACACTGCTTTCAGGTTTCAGCTGATCTTTGAACATCCCAATAGTTGGGTGCTTCAAATAGTAATAGGAAGCAATGCGGCCATAGGTCAGAGGTTCAATACTGCGGTTATCCTGGTAGGAGAGTAATCAAATATATGTACTTTTTACATAGTTCATTATGCATAGTTACTAAAAAACAGTAAGATATTTTAAGACTACTTTATAGGAGAGAACAGTGAAAATGGCTTAGCATCATAATTTAGCTGCCAACCTGATTAAACTGAGTTTTCAATTAAGTCTTAGAATTAGCTCCAAAGAGAAACTAACCCTTCAAATAAGAAGCATACATCCAATTGTTCCCAATTTTTAGGAATATGTATCTTAATGAACATAGTGGTCTTACCTCCCCAATTTCAATACAGTAGGAGCATTCCAAATCAAAGAGGGATTTCTCAACAAGGCTTGAGAGGTATTTGTTCATAGTGTCATGGCTCACATTGTCCAAGTTATAGTAACTAGAAGAATTGAAAACAGATGCATCACACAAGTACTTATAACACACTGAAAATTTTAAACAATAACATATTGTAGGAAAACTTACAAGGCTGCTATAATACATACACACACTTAGAGCAAGAAACATGCACATTAAACAATTAAACACAGACCTATTCCCTGATATAGTCAAATAAGAAATTCATGATTCTTAAATGGATTGTGTGAATAACGAAAATAATAATACAATATACATATGGAAACATGGTAATTTATCTGTTTATTAATAGAAAGATTAATACAAACAGAACTGGACTGGCTACATTTTATTAATGGCAAAATTTTCCTCATTGCATAAGTATAATTTCCTAATTATGTAAGTTTGAAAATGAATTAGCAATACTAAAACACTTTAATTTAAAGAAAAAAGAAGAAAACCCACCCAGGATAGCAAATGTCCATATATTCCTAGAACTCTGAAAATAAAAGCTGGGCATACAGTAAAATCTCTTGAAAAAGTAAACCTACACATATCCAAATGTTAATATTTGATTTATATTTGTATTTATATTATGTTTCATTTTATTGTCAAAGTTAAAATTACTTAATTACCAATACTATGGAATTGGGTACTTGTCTATGTGTTTATTTCACACGTTCTTTTGCAGGTGAAAACATTGGGGCAAACTATATGTACTTACAATGTTTCTTTGTTATCTGTATTAGGGAAAAAAGTTTATAAAGTATGTTAAAACATTCCTAGTTTATAAGAAAGACAACGTGACCAAAGCTAGTGCACCTTAATGGTAGAAATTAAGATATATTTATAAGATTCTTACTCACACAAACAAACACAATTTCAGGGAGACCTTTTACCCTGGAATCCACAGATAAAAACGTAAGAAGACCTTGAGCATTAGATTCAACAAAGGCACAAATTCTGAAAGTAACTTTTAAACTCAAACTAAAACCTAGTATGCTCAGAAAGTTTCAAAATACTGAATTTAAGAAATGTAAGTACATTGTGCAATTTCAAAGAAGAAATTAAAAAAAACTCAATGATCTATTAATGATTTATTAAAAAGCACAGTAGAAAGCTTGTCCCTGCTCATTTAATTCTGGAAGTTACTGTCACTGTCATACAGACTACTGAGATTGCTGCAATGATGAAAGATGCTCCTTTGTTCCTACTAGCTGCTTTACTGTTTTCCTACTGTTTCCACTGCGCACTCAGCATCTCCACACCACATGCTGTAATGAAGATTAGCTTCTTTCAGTGTTATTTTGTGCAGGTATACAGCAGGCTGTATAACAGTGTGTTGAGATTCATTTCAGTAGATTTCACATAGTTATATTTACACCTAAGTTAGTCTTTTCAACTCTCCTTACTGTCAGTAGAGAGAAGCATGCACTTAGAGAATGCTATTCATCCGAGGTATTTCAGATTTCTGCTTTAGGATGAGTGGAATGTGATCACTGACTGAAAAAGGGAGTTTAGATTATCAATTCAGTTGTTGATGCTGTATTTGTGGCAGAAGAATCCCATTCCTTGATTTAAGCTCTATTCCCTTTACTGTAATGCTGCTTTTAGCAAATTTCAAAAGAAAGACTTGTGATTTAAATACCAGAAGCCCCCATCCATGACTGTTTTTTTAGTATAATCTGATAAGCAATAGTATTTTCGTAACAGATTTTAACATGCCTTTATCTAAGTTTGGAATAGCAGTAACAGAACTGAAGAAAAGCTGCATGCTAAACAGCAATACAGATATTTCTGTTTCTTTTCTTCCTTTCTTATTAATTTTAAATTATAGGGTTAGTTCACCGAATGTTCACTTATAATTGAATAAAGTTGGAGTAGAACACTACTACAGTGAAAAAATTATTAAAAATCTGTTCTGCAGAGACAGTCAGATACATTAGACAGCAAAATATCTATTTGACAGTGGAGTATTCAGCTCCATGGTATTTTATATCAGTTCATGATAAGATGATCTTAAATATTTACATCACAGCTGCTGCTCAAAACAAAACAGAACAAGTAACTACGTTGACTAAAAAGTTTTATGTGATAAACAACCACACATTCCTTGACCTTAGGCAAAGAAAACTTATTTGCAGCAAAAGTAATTCATTTCAGCAACTTAATTTTCACAAAACTCACAAAGTCTTCTGAAGTAAAACAGCAATGACATAAAAAGGTCACTTTTAAAAAGGCAGTTTTTCTCCCCCTGACATTTTAGCAAAAAACATAATAACCTCCGTTTATTAATAGAAGTCACTCTGTATCATTCTCTTTACCTTCTGAAAGCAATCCAAGCAAATTAACACTGCATACACGGTTTATGAGTATGGAAAGATTTTCTGTTTTATAGGTGTTAACCACTAAAGATTCATTAGTATTTTTCTCCAAACTGGATCTAGCACTACTTAAATGACTAATTAAGGCGCTTTGTTGTCACGGTATTTTAGACTTTCACTGTATTGTTTCAGCACTATTATTTGCAGCATCACAATACTGATGTTGAATACTGATAAAATTAGGGAAGAGATATGGGCAATACAATGAAATGATTTGTTACGATTGTAATTTCAGACACTAATTCAAGGAGATTTTATCCTGTAGTCTAATTTTCAATACTGCATACTGAAGGCTTAATGATAGAATGCATTATAAAGCCTTTTAAAACTGCATTAATCTAAAATCTGCTGATTTTCAATAAATTATTGTCAGATGTAAATATCTAGCTGCCTAGTGCAAACAAAACAATGTGAAGAAAAAAATCTTAAATTATTTGTAATCTTGAGTGAAGTGGAACCGGTGTGTTTTAACTACTAACTATAACGGGGTAAATATAATTTCGAGTGCACCCACAGAAGCTTCTTAGTCATTCAGCACCCTTAGTACAAAGCAGAGCCATTTATCTAGAAAAATTATGTTAAAATCATTAGCAAAAACAGAGATATTGTGTAGATACTAGATGGTATTTTGAGTGCGCTGGAATAAAAGCAAGTAGAATTTTGCATGTTGGTATTCTTCACATAGAAATACTGCTTTGTATGTAAGTTCCTCTAGGAAGCTATATTACCTAACTATTTAATTACAGATAAAGAATAAAAACAATGCAGTTTCATGCTCACTGCATTGAATCATCTAGTCATTATTTTCCCTTTGCTATAAACAGACAGCCTACCTTTTTATCAGCACACCATTTCATTTATTTCACAGTGAAGCCCAGTTTCACAATAATTGACTTGTCAGAAGCTCTAATTTATGAGGCTGGGCTCTGTAAGCCTTCTCCTATATTGGACTCAACCTGCACACAAGCAGGGTTGAATATTTACAATGCTGTTAACAGGTGCTGAGTTGTTTAATGATTCTAATAGCCAGAAGCGTACTGAGAAAGCCAGCGGGATCACAATTACAGGCTGTTTGAACACAACAATTACTCGTCCCCTGAGAGGTGTGAAAGTCAAAGGCAGTTTTATCCTAACAACATCTAGCACATGGGCTAGACAGGCTAACTTCCATTAGTAGTCCATTGGGAAAAAGCAATAACAAACCCCTAGGTATCATAAGAATTTACAAAGTATGTAAAATATAAGCGATCAAAAACTTCTATAAAATAATACATTTAAAATTCCCAAACATTGCAAAGCTTAGTAAGAACAACAAACCATGAAACATAAACTTATTTCTCTAATCTAAGGAAGTGTGGAATTTCACCAGCTGAAAAAGCTAGACATGCAGGAACATAAAATGTAGATGAAGTTACACAAAACATTTAGGACTTAATGTGAATGGTGGCAATCATTTCCTGTTTAGCTTATGTAAACCTGACCTGAGATCTCTCCGGGAAATTTTTCATCAGCCTTGAAATGATCCTGCTATAACTGTCAATGCTGTGAAGTCATTTGTTACAGCACCATGTTTTTTATGTTCAGATTATACGCTAGTAATAGGGACAACACATAATGAAAATCAGTGGCAGAGTCAGCCAAAAATATTAAAAAAAAAGAAACTTGCTAGTTGGAAGGCCATTGAAAACAAAAGCAGGAAAGATTTGCATTCACATGACTTCCAGAATGTGTGCTTTCTGATGCTACAGTCCCGAAAAATGAATTTTGTTATGAAAAAGCATGAGAGAAGCAGATAGTTGCTTTCATAAAAATCTTTTCTGCAGTTCCCATTTGTGTTTAATCCCATCAGCTTGTGGCCTTTGGTGGCTGCAACATCTAAAACGGCACCATGCAAATGGTACTGAGTAGATGACTGAGTAGATGACTGATGGACTTTCATAGGTGGAGCCATGTGGCAATGTACCAACCCATTTCTGCTATTAAGGCATCACTGACTGTCTGCAGTCTGAGACTGGCTTGCTAAAATGCACCAGACCATGCAGAAATACCACAGCTGGTAATCTTCATCTGTATTTTACTCGTACACATTAATTTACTGCATTCATATACTTGCTTTAGCAAATACTTTTCATTTTTTCTTTTCATCTTAGTTAATTTAACTTTCTTCAGTAATCCACCTTCTGATATAAATCCAAATAAGTCCTACAAGTCTATGCTTTTGTCATTCGTATTCTATACAAATCATCCTACTCTGACTGGCTGAATATGATTTCACTTTTATACCAGAAACTATTATGTAACAATGTTAATCATCATTTTTATTTTGCTGTTTTATTCATATTAGAGGGGTTGCTCTGAAATTAGTGCCTCCTACTTCATTATGCTGGCCCATGAAATCAACAGCAGATGTTGGTGTTATGGCAGTAGAAGTTGAACCTTCCCACCAAAACTCCATTATATTTTGTTGCGGTGCAACTGATGGCAGCAGCGCATGAAGCAAAGGCGTGGCATTGAGTCCCACCATGTTGAAAAAATTGCATCCATCAACACTCACTGACAGCTGTTGAATGTTTACAGAGACCAATCAGTAGATAGCTGCACAGTGCGGTGGTGGATAATGTATTTCAGCAGTGGCATCAGCAGTGTGAAAGACATGCCACTGAGTGGCCATGTACAACTGTCATACCACAAAGTGAGTGTCTCAATCAGCTCATCTACATGAATCACCAGATTATGGCAAGGGAACTGCATACAGAGCTGAATATTGGCTTCAGAGCATTAGAAATGATAGTGCCAATATTGAAATATTGCAAAGGTTGAGTCAGGTGGTTCCAAAAATACACAGAAGCAGAAAGAACATTGTATGCAAGTTTGTCAGGACCTACTGAAGCAATACAAGGCTGAAGGTGACAGCTTTCTGGAAAGACACTTTCCCTCGTTATGACAGCAAGATGAGATGTGGCGTCACCACTACTAGTGAGAGTCAAAACAGCAGTCCATAGAGTGGTGACATATGAATACCCTAATGAAGAAAAAGTTCAAGATACAGCCTCATCAAGTAAAATGATGTGCACTGTCTTTTTAGGTAGGAATGAGGTGTTTCTTCTGGATTTCCTGGAACCCAGAAAACCCATCAACTCTGATCGCTACATCACAGAGATGTCTGCCAGAGAAGACAACCTTTCTCTTGCAACACAACAGTGCCAGGCCTCTCATCAGTTTGAAGACCAAAGAATGCATTGCCAGTCTTGACAGGACTTTTCTATCACATCCACTGTAGAGTCTGGATTTGGTGCCTTCTGATTTCCTCTGTTTCAGCCAAGGAAAAATTGATTGCATAGGCAATATTTTCCTAGCATCAACACCATCATAACAGCTGTGAACAGATCAGCTCTGCTGGTGCATTTTTATGAGTGCGACATACAGGCTCCTGTTCATTGCTGGTGAAAATGTATAGCTAATGTTACAAAATAGAGTTTTGTAGCTGAGAATTCGCTACTTCAAATAGTGTTATGCTCTTTGTATCTATTATAGTTTTCACTGAAATAAATAGGAGGCATTAATTTTGGAGCAATGTGTATTGGACAAGCTCAGCTAATTATACTGAGGAAAGAAAATATAAAGTAAAATATAAATGTATGATTAGTGATAGCATTGGTCTGAGATAATTTCATTTAATTATAGTTCATGCTACATTCTTTTGCATAAATAATAAAGGACTAAGACAAAGTGAAAAACATTAATAATAATTGCCAGAATTTATATTTCTTTCATGTTGTCAGAAGAAATTTACACAGAAAATTAATTTTGCAAGTGCGTACGTATACATAGACACACATATAAAAATACATAAAAACCCACACATTCTAGGAGTGGTATGACGTATGTTCTCAGAACATCTAAAAATTAACATTCCAGATGAAAGCTGATTCTGTCCAGCTTAACATATGTTGTAAATTTCTATTTCCCTTTTACTGCATATGTATCTGGAAAACATAACCTGATTTACAGAAAACGTTTCCCATTGCAATTTTTCTTTTGTAGATCATTGCAGATTATAATCTTTTATAAGGGTAAAAGAATGAAACAGTCAAGAAATTCCAGCCAAAGAAAGATCTGACTAAGTCTTCAGTCTGCTAGTTATGACAGATGAGTCTCTCAAAATAGACCCTTTCAAAGAACAAGGCACTTAGTTGATCAATCTTTAAACATGATTTTGACTAAGTAGAGAACATAAAGGTTAAAGTTGTATGTGGAGAGAAGGACACATTATAGTTCTTGACTGAAATACTATGGAAACTCAGACTTAAACTACAAATTCAAAAGTCTCTACGTTGCTTTGGGGAAGTGAAATAAAAAACCCTCCGCATACTGAAATTGATATACTTTGCTAAGTTTTATTTGGACCTCTGTTTTTTGCACATCATCTTTTGAACATGAGCATACATATGGGTATTCAGCATGCTACTGACTGAAACTAGCACTCAGCTACTCCACTGTCCCAGATCAGTAGCTCAACCACTCCTCTTAACTACGCATTTCACAGACTGCAGGATAAAGAGATTCATCAGATAGGAAAACTAAAACAGTTTGATGACAAAAGGTGTTGTAACATGCAAAGATTTTTTTTAACAACACTATTTATAAAGCCATGATTACAAGAACTAACAAAGTATCTCTTGTGCCACAAAAAAAAACACCTTAATTATTTACATCCTTAGAAGAAATTGGGCAGCTTAGAGCAAAAGGATACTTTGATGTTTATCTCACTGTAAAAGTGGATTAATATTATTTAAATAATATAATTCAAATTACTTAAATTGTAAGTAAGGCACTTGATGGTACTGGTTTGGAATAGAATGATCCTAGACTTGTTTATGCAGCTTTAATATACACGTAGCTTAAACTGGCAGTAAATAAGATTATAAATCTTTTGCATATTACCTAAGACCATTATTTCGGAGATTTACAGCATCACATGCAATGCCTTTCATGCCAAAGAATCCCAAGGCAATTTACCAATCATGCATATGGGAATTACTTATTTACCACTAAGGTACAGTCAGTCACCTGCTGGCTGGAAAATAACTTGTTTCATGATGGAGAGAATGTCAACATTCCGAGTAGCTACTGTGTAAGTACCCAAAACAAAATGTAGTCATTGTGAAAAAATAACCTCCTAAAGCTCTGAACTATTAAGGACCACAAATAGTTCTTGTCCGGTATTATCAAGTATTTCATATATTCATTTATGGCACAGTAAACACCATTATTGCACTGCAATTTACTATAAGTTATCTTAACCTGTACTGACTTCATAAAACTCTTCATTTTTCTTTTGATGTATCTCATTCAAACACTGATTCAATTAAAATACTACGTATAGTTTGTAGGTCCAGGAATGCTACTAACTGGCAAGTTTAGTAAATTTGGATGAAACTTTGTAGTAATTATTAACACATCAAAGAAAGGAAAAGTGTGTACATCCATTGCATTTGTGCTTGGTATCTAGAAATGACCTCTCTGGCACAGTCAATAATGTTCTTCATTTTTGTCTCTGCATGACTGAGTACAAAAGGAATGCTGAGTACTTCTGTGTGGATGAGACGCTGAGGAAAGCAAAAAAACCTGCGAACTGTTCCAATCTGATTGTGCTGTATTCCAATAAAATTCATTAGAAAATTCACTTTGCATTCCTGCCATTATGGACATGACTAGTCAAGATCTGATCATATTGCCTTCCACTACAATGACTTTGCTTATCACTATGAAATAATGGGTTAGATTTTCCCAGTTTCCATAGAACACCCTCTGAACAGCACAACTTGTATTTAAAAATTGTTAATGTGATAACTTCACATTTTACTTCCCATACCACTACACATTAAAGAATCTGCTGGGAAAAAAATGGCCATTAGTGAACACATCAAATCCATTTCAGTGGGAATTTTCTTTTACATTGGGGAGAGCTTGCCTATAAGATCATACTACATTTACCTATGAGCCATATGTTTTGTCTTAAAATACTACCTATCACAGATATCACATAATTAAAGCTACAATTTTGTAGAGCAATGCAGTAGTAAGACATTTTAAAATAACATCATTTATTCTTCATACTAAAAAAGAATATGCAGTTTTCTACATTAGTTGTGGTTTGGATCACAGCTTTACCTTCATCTAACCTAGATGAAAGAGAATTTAGCTGTTTGTCCCTCTCAGACAGAAACATCTTTCTCATACATTTATTCATTTTGTTAGTTTTAACACTGCATTTTTTATTTCCCAAGAAGATTAGATGGAAATTCTGTTCTGTGGAAGATTCTCAGAACGAAGCTAGACGAAGAATTCAAAATTCATGAAGACAGAAAAAAGAATTAGAGGAAGTTGTTCTGGCTTTTATCACCTGCAAGTTCCAGCATCGGTTGCCTGTAAAGAAGTCAACTGAAAATTCACCCAAACATTATAGCAGTAGCATGATTTCAGAAATACAATACTCTGTAATTCATCAAGAAGTGCCTAATTCTTTATTTGACACATTATTTTGGTGGTTGAATGATCACATGATACATAACATAGCATTTACCCGAAACAATATTGTGGCAAAGGCAGGCTAGTTGCTGGAATAGCTCAGAATGATCTGCATACCAGCTGGAACTAGGCAGGATGATATCAATCACTGAAAATATTGCACACATGGTTTCACCAGGAACCCCTAATGAAAGTAAACTTTATCACAGACTAACAGCTGATAGCTATTCTCTCATTTATTAGCAAAACTCAATCACTGTAGATTTTCTATAGAAAACTGGGCATAACATATCAATGTTAAAAAAGTAACACACTATAAATATAATATCTAAAAGAATGTGATAACCTGCAGTTTTATTTTAAGGATTCTGATATAGCTCTCTCAATAATGCTATTTTATAGTTGTTACTAAATTGCAACGTAAGTTATCTGCCAAAAATGCATTTATATTTAGAGGAAAAAAAACGTGCACACAAGTTTCATTCCATGTGTGGGCCAGTAATGCTCCTACAGTAGAGGCTGCTAACTATTCCAGGCTCCAACAGCAGCAGGATCACCTTTGGATCAACTCTACCCTAAAGCTACCTTTAGATTAAATTATATTTGTATTTTATACTCACGTTGGGTTCATTATAAGTCGTCGGAAGAAATAAGTCCAAGTGATATAATCCATTGCATCCTGCTTAGAAGTAATAGTTCCAGCAGCAATTTCAGCATTCAAGTGGTCAGCCAGCACATCTAACAAGCTGAATAACAGGAAACAAGAGGATTTTGCTAACTTTACAATCACAGAGACAGGTTGTAAATATAGTTAGTAGGCTTGTGCATTAAAAGGTTTATTACTTTAAATCTGAAAATATTACATATTTATTTTCCAGTGAAAGAGAGGAAGGGAAGAAGGGAAGATGGGATGTAATTGCAAGGTCAGTCATCTTCTTTACATGATATTGGTATGAAGCTCAAATTATTTTTTGATTGGACCAAGAATGCACATGTTTAAGTAATTCATGGAATGCATTCAGATGGAGCTACTCAGTGATAACTTCTGAATGCTGTATGTTGACCATATGACCGTGTTGGTTTAATCCAATAGAAAATCATACAGAAAGACAAACAGGAAATGAAACAGTGGCAATAGCTTATCTAATACCTGGCAGATACTTGAGAGGCTATTAAAATTACATCAAAATTGGTACTCCAGATTTTTCCTCATCTTCACTGAATATAGGGAGAAAACAAACAAGCAAACAAACCTGGTTTTACCCAGAAAGGTCTAAACTCAAACACAGAAGAGCAAATACAGTTTAAAATGATTCATACACAGTAAAATACTATTTTAGTTTCCTTAAATGGAACAAAGATCTTCACTTCGGTATCTAATGAGATCATGCCTGGCTGCAGTTCAGAGAATGGTACATATCTTTAAAGATTAGCCTGATTTTTCCTCTATTATAATCCTTTTACTTTTCTTACTGTTCTTTTCCTATTGCCAAAAGTAAACAATAATTAGGAATGAGTGCTGTATTCCAAACCCATGACCAGTGAGAGCACAAGGCCTGTCATACAAGTTGTGTACTCAAGTCTTACAATTAATGCATAGACAATCTCTTACAGAAAAAATCTGTAATTAAAAAAATCTGAAATTTAATTTTAAACATTGGAAGTACTACACAGAGCTGATAAATCTGCTCTCTGGTAGAACAAGATGAGAAAGCATTCCAAAACTAAAATACTTCAAAAAAAAACAACCCTCCAGAGTTCATCTTTTGAAGCTATGAAGCTCTTCAAGTATCTTTGATGATCATAAAAGAGCAGGACAACCCTGTGAGTCAATCAGATCACAACTTATACAAAACTTAATGAGGTTACCATTAACATGTGAATCTTCATCTGAAAGTTCATCAAGTATTGTTGTTATATAGTGAAGGATATAATATATCAAACTACTGATATTAATGAATATATAAACACAAAATGACCTGTGAGAAGTATGGAATAGTTACAGTATTCCAAAGAGGAACAAGATGTGACTGTTATACTGAAGATATGATTTTGTTATCTACAAACATTGCTTACCTTCTTATGAGTAGATTTCCTGGTTTATTCTAATGCCATGTAGTCTGGATATACCATAAGCTTTTTAATCAAGCTGCTCTTCTAACTAGCTATTATTTTGAAGAAGTTGAATTCCTAGCTTTTGTGCTAAGTGGAATTACATCTTTTCTGTTCTTTTTTTAATTAAAAAAAAAAAAAAAAAAAAAGAAAGTATGGCTTGGCTTCCTAAAGAAATGCCCCCACATACTTTGCAAAAAAATTATAAAAGGCTGTCTGTGCAGCACAGAATTAACTTCCAAATGCACCTATCCATTTCAACTACATTTCACAGGTGGATAGCACTCTCAAGCTCCTGAAAATTTCCTGATCAGACAGACATCCAATTAGTGGATGGTTAGCGGATTAGTGTTGAAGGACTAAGCTTCCATAGGAGAACAATACTGTGAATTCTTCATTGCTGAGAAAAGTTTTCATTAATGCTCATGCTTAATTAGAAGTCTAAGAATTCCTCCACAAAACATGCATGTATAGGAGATTAATTTAATCGGTCTTGCTTTTTGGAGAATAACTGTTCTAAGAATCAAGACACAGATTACTTTATGCTGGACAGAAAACTCAGCTATGTTCGGAAAGGCAGCAAAAAGGTAGTTTTTCTATGTTTTCTGATAAAAATCTTGCAATTCAGAAGTGAAAGCTGTTGAAGCTTAGTGTAATATCTATAATGGTACACCTAGGTGAAAAGTACTAGAAAGTACTAGAAAGCCGCCTTTTTTTTTTTTTCCACATTAGGAATTTGTAATAGAACTTCAGAGAGACTTGTGAGGATCACACATAGTTGTCCTGCACACTAGCCTTAAAGAACAGTTTATTGTTTGAGACAACAACCAGAGGCAGAGAAGTGTTTGTAATATTATCTAGAAATGAACTAAAGAGTACAACAATGCTTCAAGACTCATGGAAGAAGGGACAAAAGGATAGATAACTTTTTTTTTTTTTTAAATGATTTTACTCTAGAACTCTGATATTTAGAAGATACTCAAGAGAAGAATGTTTTATTTTTCTGTATCTCTCATGTGTATTACTGTTGACAGTTTGATCAGCTTTTCAGATTGCTTGTACTTTACCTGGATTCCACTGGGAAAGGTTCATACAGGAATTTCTTATAGAAGTCTTTCTTGATATCATGAACTAGAATTACAGCTTTGCCTTGGTCATCAAATTGTGGTCTGCCTGCACGTCCCATCATCTGAAGTACATCTGCCAAAGAAACAACAATGTATAAAACAAATGTATTTAAATAAAATGTAGAAATAAAAGTATTTATTTCTATATAATGTGTAGTAAAGGATTTTTTTTTTAATTATTGCTTTGGCTTTATATGCTCTATTGGTTTTGACATAGCTAATTTTTTTTCATTTCATATACATTTATGGTGGACCTCTTTCTGGCGGAAACTATCTTCTTGCATACTTGAAGACCACCCATTGCTATAGTACCCAGGCCTACATCTAATATAAATTCCTCCATTTCACATACATCCCTCATCTGATATCATGAAATAAATGATAAGAGAACTCGTGAAGCCTACAATGACAACTGCATATAATTTCCTAAATTTCTAGTAACTTGCCTTCACTATAAAAGATGCTCCTTGTACAAGCCTTTCTGCTGTACATATATTTCTTGGTTTTTAATGTTGTAGAGGAAAAAAATGGTAAAGGGAAATTCTAATTGTTGAAAGATATGATATCTGCTACCCAAAATTCAGGACAAATTATATTTGTTAAAAGCATTGGAGTAGAGAGGGTTTCACATTGTATGTTGTCCCTGGATCACAATATACAAATTTAAAAGCAGGTAAGGCTAAAGCTTACCTATGCCACCCTACCTGCAAATACTAGTTAGTTAGTGATTTCAAGAAACACAGAAAATACTAGTTTGAACAAAACATAATCAACTTGTTAACTGCCCACCAATGTAGGTATGCTTATCATTTATCGGACTCCTTTCATAATCTGAGAAATGCATCAGCATAGGTTTTTCTTTGTCTCTCTCAGAAGAGCTCTGATCCCTTTCTGGTGCCTTCAGCATTTAAGTTGGAAGAAGCAATGGGAATTGGATCAAAAGTAAATTTTAAATCTTTATGTTAAAACTTATGTCTTGTGAATTCTCTGGGAGATCTATCCTACCTGAAGGATATGTAGTTTGCAGAACTTGGCATTTTAAAAAAGAATTCATTTGGCCTCAGAAGCAAAGTAACCTTTTTGGCCCAGTGGTCATCTGTGTATTTGGTTGAAAAAGGACAAGCCAGAAAGTATAGAACATGGCATAGGAACGGACAATGATTGGAGAAATAGCAAATGATGATAAACAGAAGTTTTCAGTAACACTTTGACTTGCTGTACACAAAAACTACATTAGACACTAATTTTTTAAAATCAGTTCATTTGTTTTGTAAATCTAGAAGCAGCACAAAATATAAAATGGAACTAGTTTGAAAATTATATTTCTGAATAGGTGTGTGTAAAGGGGAAGATGAAACTTCTTATTCTAATATGGTGATTTAAATTCTGCATAATACCACATAGAAAATGGATTTACAAAAAAAAAAAAAAATCAGGATATGACTTTTGCCATAAATATACATAATATATACACATATGTACATAATATGTGTATGTACACATAATTATTCCAAATCTATATTTTTTCTACTGACTCTATGCTACTTGGCTTGGCTGCTTTTAATCACTTAAGTAAACTCCCGAAATGTCAAATACTATCCAACTGGCTCAGTAAATGTCTGGTAACTAAGAGCAGGTCCTCCCCAAAACCTCTGACTTTACCGAAAGAAGTGCTTTTACTTATTTTGAAATTACAGAGCACTCCAGAATGATTCATTCTGCACTCTGCTGCTTCCTTGTAGTGAAAACATCCCTAATACAAGAAGGCAAGTTCAGCAGGGAGAAGCCAAGTTAATGATGGAACAGCAAAGGCTTATTTGAGGGCAGCACTAAAGACAGTATTATGAACATTTGGAAATATTTCCAAAAGAAACTTTAAATTTTCATTTAAGTACTGCTGAAAAACGGTATTACCAATTCATAGGACTTCCAAATATATGAATAGTCTCTAGAAAGTTAAAAGTGCTCTAAAGCACATTTCTTAATAAAATAAGGAACCTACACTTTCTGTTGCGGTGCAGACAACAAAATCTAAACTGTAGATGGTAACTTCCGTTAGTATTCCCAGGAAGTCTTATATAAAACTAAGACCTGAACAACCCCCACTATGCAAGTAATCTCAAATCAGAAAGGTAATAAACAATGAAAGCATAAACCTTTTCTAATGCCTTTGTGAGTACTTGAACAAAATATTTCTAAAACAGCACAGTAAGGCTCCAGTGCTTACTGAGTTTCCAATTTCTTTTGAAAACATCATTTTACCTATTACTCTCTATTACAGTCCCACAGATTCAGTGTGAAATCTAAAATACGCATTGGTTTCTTTCCTCAGCACTTTTCCCCATCCAGTAATAAAGTCAGTTGCCACTGTTCTTTCAGTCAGGAAGTATGAAATACCAGTTCTCTACAGAGGCTGTTTGTATGTGGTTTACATGAGCCAGTCTGTCACAAAATGCAAGTGTGTATGGCTAAGCTCCCAAGTCATAACAGAATATTTGAACAAGAGAGTCAGCCTGGAAATAGATTTCAAGCATCCTGAAGAGCAATAACCACTAAATTAACACCATGATGGTATATTCGGAGAAGTAACCTGTGTATTATTTTCAGTTTGAACTTTTTTCATTAGCAAGCATCTCTTGCTAAGAAGATGAGAGGCTAAAAAGATGCAAGATCTCTATTTACATTACAGATAACACTTAGATTGTCTTTAGGTGAATACATCTCTGGCACAGTGCTGGATCATATAATAAACTTTCTCGTATGAAAAGAGAAAGAGAAAACAGAATAGGAAACCTGGAATAAATTTAGCTTGTCTGCATTCTTCAAGCTTCGTACCATCCAGACAAATATTCTCCCTGTCTGAACTCTGAAATAAGTTCCTCAAGTGCTCAGTTTCCTAAGCTTGTTGAAAGCACTGCATAGCAGCTTATGAAAAGGTGGAAATTAGTGGAGGGTAGGAAGCAATAGAAGACTATATCAAATGAGGAATTCAAACATTTAATTAAATTGATTATTTCTGAAGTATTACTGAAGATACTACACTAGTTAACGTTTCTGTATACTCTCAAGTAATGACATAAATTTTATGTACTCATACATGTAAGACTCAATTTTTGCACCACAGGTAAGTTCATTGTTAAAAATCTGTTTCTATTCTAGAAAAACGTTTCAGAAATGAAGAATTATTATTTGTGAGAAAACTTCTTTTTATCCAAATTATTAGACAGCTAAATACAACTCTGTATTGTCCACTGATATATCTATTTTGAATGGTGTACATTAACAGCACTTGAAAAGGAAAAAAGATTTATAAAATGGAAACTTTTTTTTTTTGGTCACATAAAACCTTAAAAGTCCTCTTTCAACGCACATTAAACAAAGAAATCCATCCTCACAAATTTTAGCTTCTACCTAATTTAGGTATTCTCATTGGTTAATTACTAAATAACTCAGATCATTTGCATATACTTGAAATACATTTCAGCATATGAGCATTCCCATAATTTATGTGAGTACCTGTAATGGGATAATCCACATAACGCCTTGTTTTTCCATCATAGTATTCTGTTCCTTTAACAATTACTAAATGAGCTGGAAAATTTACACCCCAAGCTAATGTGCTTGTGGCAATAAGAACCTAAAACAGAAAGAAAGATTAATGAGGTACATGTAACAAAAAGCCAACTTTTAAAATTCCATGAAAAACTCATTATGGCAGGATTCAAAGAACAAACATACCTGGATTTTACAGTTCACAAACAATTCTTCCACAGTTTTCCTGTCTCTCTCATGCAGACCGGCATGGTGCATGCCTATTCCAAAAGCAAGAGTCAGCTTCAAATTTGAATCTCTAACTGTCCCTATAATGTCATTCATCTGTAACAGAGCAGATAGTTACATATTTTAAAAAAGAATACTCCGACATTTTTAACTTTTGTTGTTACTATTCTCTTATTTTTACAGCAAAGATAATTTGCCCAACTGTTTACACACACAGGAAAACACGGTCTGCTCTTTGAACAGTCTTTTTCAGTCTAAAAAATCAAATACTATATTAAGAGTGGGAGAAACACAAAGCTACATGACTTTATTGATACACTAAGCGGAATGGATAAGAAAATCAAAATGCTGAAAAATTTGTAATGGTCTGCAAATGCTGTGTATTCTGCTCTGTGCTAGTCTAACGCAATTCCTGGTACAAAAAATATAGGAAATCCATGCAACCAGTAACATAACAATCATGAAAAATAAATTTGTTTTTCCTGTGCCTATGAAAAGATAGACATGTTTCTACAATTTGATAATTCTGCAATTATTATCCATGAACAGAGTTCTTGATTCACATGCTGACATGCTAATTCAAGTTAATGTTTTGAGAGTAGCAAAATCCAACACGTAGAAAATGTTTTCATTTCAAACTTAAAAGTTCTGATAAAAAGTTAATTTTTCTACTTCCCTCCCCCAGTTTCATGCCTATGACTATCTGTAAACTTTTTAACTACTTTCAACATTTCTTGCCTAAGTTTTCATGTAATAAATTCCATAATAAACTCAACTATTTCTGTAGACTACTTCTGCAAAAAGCACCTCACAAGTAATAAACACAAGCTTTGCAACTTTGTTTTCCTTAGTGACTTTGCCCTCACAATACTCTTTCCACTGTTGTATTTCGAAGACCATTTATTATGTTATGTGATTTTCATATTGTTATAGCCAGGAACCTTTAAACTTCATCTCTTATTAGTGGTTTCCTGGTGCCACCAGCAGTGGCACAGTGATATTGCATACTTATAGGTAGCATTTTTCATAGTTACCTAGGACGTATAGCCAAGATTAAGGAAAATAGTCTTCAAACTTTAAAGTTTTCTTTTTAAAAGAAAAAATGTCCAACCTCAACTGAGTATCACAAAGCACTCAGTTTTGAAAGCTGTGCAATTGCAGTGATATAGTATAACTTTGAGGTCTTGCACTTCTCAAGTTCAGAACTGTAAGTTTCTCTGAACGTTCTCTAGGTTTTATAATTGTCAGACCTTAATATTAATACAATTGCTTCAGTACCTACGTCCAATTAACATGTGGCATCCCTTAAAATTACAAAAAAAGTAAGAGACTATAAGAGCATTAAAAAAAAAAAAAAAAAAACGTTGGGAAGAGCAAATTACAAAGCAGTTTAAAAAGTTTTTTGTTGAAGTGACAGTGACTGAAATAGGATATAAATAACAGAGAAGAAAATTTACAAAAATATTTAAGTTTCGGTTTTGTCCAATCAGTCTGAACTAATGAAAGCTCTGAAACTTCATTTTCTCTTGTAATGCAGCTGTCTGGATGTTCTTTACACTATCCTCTATCTTGGCATGTATAAGAGGAAAGGATGCACAGAAGAGAGTAAAAAGGACTATAAAACTTTGAAAGGAAAGGAAGCTGGAAGAAAAAGCAATAGACAGAGAAGTGAAGACGGAATAAGTCTGTTTAGGAAAGGGAAACAAGACGGGTACATAAGCAGAAGAGAACGAAAAGAACTGAATGAAAGGAGGATATGTTAAAGGATGAAATCTATCTCTCTAGATAAAATCAGTAAACTTTTGATTTCTCTAGTGAGGATGTAGCAGTGATTGTAGCGTAGACAACATTAATTATGACCTATCTAAGATTTCTACTTCTACGAGAAAAAAATAACTGGAGAAAATGAGAACCTGTATATTGTTTTTCTCTACAGTTATGATCACCAGCTATAGAAGTAACTGTAGTTGATCAGCTATATTAGTAACCATATATTCAAATGTTTTAAGGCTTAATTCCAACCCTCACCCTCCCTAGACTTATGAAGTGGTATTAGTATAGTGTTTACAGTTTTATGTAACATTTCAGAGACGAGCGTGTCAGATAAAAAGTGGGAAACAGCACCAGGAAATATCAGGAAAAGACATGGAAACATAAATTAATTTATAATCTACTTAATTTATATGTTTAAAAATTGGCAAAATACGTTGAATTGCTTTTAATAATTAAATTGATTTAAAAACTAAATTTTTATTTTCCCTACCAAGAATCATCACCTTATGATAATCACATCTTTAATGTAAGGGAACAAGTCAGTTACAATTCCATTCATTTCATTATTCACGTGAGTAGAATTTGATATTGGGAAAAAAAACGAATAAAATCCCTTTTTCTCCAGAAAATACAGTGATCAAATTAGCTGATTTGGATTCGTCTATAGCAATTAGACTGCTCCTGCAGCACATGCAGTTTTACAGCGTTAGTTTTTTTCAGCACAGAACCTGAGCTAAACCATTTTGTCATATAGCTTCAAGCATATAACATCCTAAATTCACACAGTTGGGAATTTATTCAAAGATGTTCTTCTTGCTTTTACAATCAGCGGTGTTTTTTTTTCCCTCTGACTTGTATTACAGCAGTGGCCCGTCGTGCCGTTAGTCATACCTGCAAAGCAGTGTAATTTACCACAAGAAAACTAAAAAACCCTTAGCAGGAGAGCTGGCACGTGTACTACTATCCTGTCATTTTAGCAGCAGGGAATCCTAGTCATTTTTAGCTGACCTCTTACTTTCACATAAATCAGTGTAATAAACACAACTATTTTACCCATAGGCACAATCCAAGGCTTAAAATTCTCATGACAATTTATTTAAAAACGTAACTCCCTCTTATGTCAATTTACTTTTAAGAATATTATCATTTTTTTATTAAGAAATGCTGGTGTAATTAATAGTTTCATTAAGCAGAAACAGACACACCATCTTGACTATAAAACAAGTCAAATGTTTCTACAGTGTTACAACTTCATTTGCTCTTTTTGAAAAAAAAAAAAGTAACGTCAACTCAAACAAGGTCAAAGAATTACTGAAAATGTACTTTAAAAATAAGGAAAAGTACATGCCACTGAAGAAACAAAAAAGAAACAAACACACAGAAAAACCCCAACAGCATAGAACACCTGTAACACTGATTCAGGGAACCTATTGCAAGGAGGGATTTTCTCTGGGCTCCAAAACAGGCAGGATTGGGCCCATGCAGAGAAGCTTCTGCTCTTTTTCACAAATCTCCTGATGAATACAAAAAAAAACCCCTTCTGTGCTCTCCTCTAGCATCAAGTTCTTCACCTTTTTACTAAAAATCTTTGAAAACCAAGAAACATTTAGTGCAAAATATGGTATTGCAAAATATTTATTATAGAAAAATAGTTCATTTTGATCTTGTATATTCTAATCTCTGAACAAGCTAGATTTCTCTCAGACTAGTAAGTAGTCATTTTCTTTGTTCTTGCACATATGTAAACTGTTGAACCATTTACTTTAAGCTAATAGAACTTTTTTTATTTTTTAAATTTATTATACTTAAAAAGCTTTTGTAGAAAGATAGGATTCCATTTAAGTAGATACATTACCCTGTGCCTGAAATACATTCCAGTCAGAGTATAATTCAGCAAGTTGATGACAATGCTGGCTCCAAAAGAAAGGAGGAGACCAGATTGGACAAGAATGAGCTAACAGATTGTGCAGCCCAATTCTGTCCCTTTGAGTGTGATATATTGTTTCAAGATGCTAAAAACCCATACTTTCTCAAAGCATATCTGTTGTGCTGGTTTTCCCATTTTCACAGAATCCTCATTATTAGTACTCTGTACTCTTTTCAAAGCACGTCAGACTCAGACCATATGCCACTGAATAATGCTTATCAATTGTCTAAAATGCCCAATAGAAGAAAGATGTGCCAAACAAAAGAATCATGAAAGTTATGGAGTCTTTTAAAAAAATAATTACATATTTCACATCTGCTGCAGATGTTAAGTGAAATAAAAACATCTCCTTGTTATAAGTAAATGTTAATTTTTTATGACACACTTTTGTGTCATAAAAACAACATCTTGTAGGAGGAAGCTGAACTTCTATAATGAGTGTAACACTTAGAAATCATTCTTGGTACCTGATCTTTAAAGACAAGAAAAGTAAGTCACCCTAAAAAATTTAAATCTGACTTCTCATACTCCAGAAATTTCCCACACACCACAAAATGCTCAGAACACTTCAGATAAGATTTTTCAAGAAATATTAAAGAAAAGCTTTAAATAGTTGAAATATATTATTAAAATCTATACTTTTAAAACTAACATTTCATTAGAAAGACTTCAATATACCTATTCATAATACAGACCAGATACTTCTGTTCCTGTCTGATAGCACAGCACTACTTCAGAACAATAACGTGGAGATAACAGGTTATTTGATTTAAAAGTTAAGAGAAGAAAAAGTCATCTTTTGTCTTTCCTACAGTTCTAGATTTATTTATTTATTTATTTTTCAGCAATACAAAACACAACTTTATGGTAAAATTTAATTTGCTTTCAGGCATATATCTATGCGTATTTTCACATACTGTAGACACACACACACACACACACACAATTAGCACACATGTTTATACACTCACATCTCTAAAATCTTGAGATCAGTATGAGCCTGATTCATTCTTTTGGAATCAATGAACACCCTTCAGTCAAATGCCCTTGTGTTCAGTGGGAGCTGAATATTCCTTGGTATGGATGCTTTTGAATATTACAGCAGGTATGCTTGTGCTAAAGGATTTTGGTTATTTCTAGAGGTCTCATAAAGAACATTAACAAGATGCAGATGGTAAAATGATGCACAGCAGAATGCAGAAATCACTGTGGTTAAAGTTAAAGCTGTAAACGTAGGTACATTTCTTCTCTTGCAGTGCAAATATCAGAAGAAAAAAAATCCAAGTATCTGGCCAGAAAATAAATTTATTTAAAAGCAACCAAGCAAACCAGAAAATGCTTTGCTTGTTTGCTATTAAGAACTGCATGTTATCTCCAAACAATAAACAATAAATACTACTTTGTACTTTTGATTTAGGTTTAAAACAAAAAGCAGTAAAAACATTACAGAAAAATAAAGAAACTAAAAACTTAATTCTAAGAAATTCTACAAAGATTGCAACATCTCCCACCACCACCGAGAGAAAGAGAAGAGCTTGTTCCTCTTCAGACAGCTCCAGATGTAGAGCAGTGTATATCACATACAGGCTTACCATCACAAACTGGTGGCACTCTGTTTTAAAAGGATAATCTGAGCTGCTGTCCCTTTTAACAACTTAAGTAATGGGTCACAAGCTTGAACATGACAATCTTGGCTGACAGCTTGAAGTCTGAATTTTAGCTAGTAATTGCAGATTTATAACTCATGCAGATTTATAAATCATCTCAAGATTACACAAAAAAGCAGAGTAAACATAAGGTTTTATTTTTTCATTGGCATCTGCTGGCCCACTGACACGGATGAACTATAAAAAGAAGAGACGAATTACTCAATTTAGAGTGGCAGTCTTCTCTTTGAGATGCACTGCCTATTCACACTGCTGTCATGATGCACCTGTGCCTCATAAGTAATATTGAGGAAGATCTTTATAGAGTGATGTCTACTGAAGAGTCCTCGAAACTAGAGCAAACAGTCAAAAATGGCAAAGGTGGCATCTTCAACTGTTTCTTCACTCTGGTG
Source organism: Phasianus colchicus (assembly GCF_987193195.1). Classification (NCBI taxonomy): domain Eukaryota; kingdom Metazoa; phylum Chordata; class Aves; order Galliformes; family Phasianidae; genus Phasianus; species Phasianus colchicus. The sequence continues at coordinate 70,513,098 of NC_143437.1, read as the reverse complement.
AAAAATAAGCTCTGTGTTGGACTACACATTTTAAGAGGGATAAAAAGCTGGTTTTGGAATGTGTATGGACAATGCATTTTACAAAAAAAAAAAAAAAGAAAGAAAGAAAGAAAGAAAGAAAAAAGGCAATGCATAAATGCATCTCTAAGGCTCTAGGATAGGTAACTGTTCTTACCTCTTCAAAAGACTCAGACTCTACCTTTGGCAAACTGTGAGCAGTTCTGCTTAAATCCTGAAGAACTAACTGCTACAACAGAATTTTTGCATGCGCTATGCCTAAGCACATTTTTGGAGGTCTCCTTGCTCAGACTAAACTAGACATGAGATATTTAAGTGTACATTTTTTTAATGAAAATCATACAGAGCCTGAAATTAATTTGAATTGAATCAATTAAACTGATGTGTTTTTGTGAATTAACAAGTCCAGCAGAACAGGGTAAACAATAGTACTAGAAACAACAAGCTTTATCAAGCACTGTCTCATCTTATGAAGACTGACTTGTCTCAACATTCTCAATAGCTTTCAACAAGTTGAGTACTATGGGAACAAAGGTATGAGCTAAAAACTGGAATCCAGGAAAAACATCTAGGAAGAATCCACTCCAAAACTGAATGGAATTTTTGGCAATATACATTTTCCGTAGATGGAAGTAGAATAAAACTCCTTTTCAACTATAATTCAATTGCACTTGTTAGACCACTGATTCCTATAAGGGAGAGAAGATCTGTGATTTCCCCATGATGCAGGGATGCTTCTGTCTACTTTGGTGGCAATGGATGAAAATTTGTTCCTGTATGTAAATTTATATACACAGATACGTATTCCAGAAGCTTCACAGAAGTTCATGTCCTTTGAAATATAACTAATTAAAATATCATCTGAACTTGATACTTGGAGCTGTGTGGCAGAGAAGGTGGCTTTGTCTGTTACTAGAGAGGACTGGGAAGAGAATAATCTTGAGTTTTATGAATAGAAGTCTTGATGGGCTTCTATAGATAGGAGATGCAAATGAAAGTCTATTTGAGGCTAACACAGCAGAGAGAAATTCAATAACTACAGGATCTACAAAGAAGATGAAGGAAACTAAGATCATAATCCAGCTGCTACACACCGAAGACAAAACATTGGCTTCTCTCTCCCCCACAAATCCCCCAGTCCCCCACAAATCCTGAATCTCTCTGTTACCTCAACTGAGAAGATGCCATACTGGCTAGCAGAGAAGAACCGTTCAGTGTTTCTAAGAATCTGTGTCTACCTCAGTATGACTCTCCCAGATGTTATTATGGATAGCATTGCTTACAACATTTGAAGTAGCCTTATTAAACTTGCCTACTGGGAAGCTAACATAAGCATAGAATAACTCTTGGGCATCATGTAGCAAAATGAATTACACAATCAAATGAATATAACCAATGTTTTCTTGACAGAATTTTACACTGATCTAAATTAATATCATACAAATAGGGACGAAGGAAAAAGAGTGCCAAGTGCAGTCATAAAGCCTGCATATGTATACACCCATTTATGAAAAATCTCCTATATCTCAACACACTTCACAATTAACAACTACTAGTGTTTTTCACATTAAGATATTTGCCTTTAAGTCAATGAACATTGGTCTACAAAAGACAAACATAAACTGCCAGGCTTTAAAAATGGTTAAAAGACAACAACAATTTCTTTTTTCTAAGAAAAAAGTGTTGAGAAACACTGGAATTATGTGAGAAAGTTTTGAGGATAGGCAGTGTCTACTGTACCTTCTGTATGGAAGGTATTAACTTGTTCTAGTATGTAAAAAATTATAAAGCAATAAAGACATTTTTGTGTATTTCACCTAATTCAAGCTTGAATTTAATATAACTTAAAGTTAGAATATTTAAATTAAAAACATAATATCTATTATATATATATATATATATATTGTAAATACATAAAGAAGCAAGCAATGCATGTTGCATTACCATAGCTTTGTCCTTTGCTTCAATGATAAATGAAATTCAGGTTAACACTGCTCATTTAAAACACAAAACTATAAACTGGTTCCCCGGTTACCTAAAGCAATGTCCAGTTGATCTTGTAGGTTCTTCAGAACTTCATACAATTATTTTATGCAAGATATTGGTAAGACATAAGAACTGTGGAAACTGTGGACATAATCCTCAGCGTTTTGTACTTACATAACTGTAACTAAATAACGTGGTAAGCATCTTTGTTATGCTCCAAACACTCAGGTTATTAAGTTAAATACAAATCATATGCAAATGTTATCAAATAGTAAATAGACAGTCTGTTTGCCCTTGTCAGCTCCTCTTTCAAAACCTACAGAGAGATATTCTGAAACAGATGAAAATGTCTAGCCTCTGACAGGGTGCAAGACAGGAAGTCCCATATTCAAATACTTTTAATAGAAAACCCTCTTCCAGAAAGTCTGAAAGTTTCTCATGCATAAGTGAAGAACCTTCCTTCAGATATGGTTCTTTTCGGGACAGCAGGGGGCTCACAGGACCTGGGGAAGCTATTTGAATACAAGTCATATAGAGCAAGCTGCATGTTATGTATTCTAACTGTAGGTGAGATTACTACAGCAAACCAGTTCAAGGTACTAGAAAGCTCTATTAGGCAGTAATAATTTTGATATGAAACATTTCTGTTACACTCAAGAAAACAAGTTAAATGGAAGTTGTAAAATTAGAAAAGCAACATCAGATTAAGACATGTTTTAGTACTACCAGTTTGTCAGCCAAGACATCCATTTTCTCTTATAAAATCCATCCAAGCAAGGGAGGATATAAATGTTATGCTTTATCTCAGAGAAAAATATCCTTTTTTTTCTTTTCTTTTTCTGTTTTTTTTTTTCTTTTTTCTTTTTTTTGTTTTGTGAAGAGCGAAGGCAAATGTTCTTTCTTATCTAGAAATCCATACTTTTGGAATATAACTTTTGGTATACAAATATACGTTTCACATAACTGTTGAATATTCAGTTTTTCTCCGGTACTTGTGAGCATTTTGCTGTGTTTTGGTTGTAACACAGAAATTCCCATGCAGAAGGTGAGAGAAAGCTAAGTTCCAAAATCTAGGAAATCTGAACAACTTTTTTTTCAAAGCAATGATGGAAAATGGAATCAGTACTACTAATCCAGAAGGAAATAAAGTGTTCTGTATTCAGAGCAAGTGTGGAACAGAAATCATTAAATAAAATTTAGTATACATTTTGTAGAATGCAAACAAAACAGAATACTGAACGGATATTTATTATTTGAAATTTTTCTTTTAAATAAATTAAAGAATGGTTAGGAGAAACAATACAAGAAAATGTAATTAAAGATTATATTGCATAAAAAGAAAAACAATGAAAAAAATTGGTTTAAATTCTTATTCAACAGCAACATGCCACAGTTTTCTTGCTGTAAACCTGGGAGAACATAGCCCTGCTCCTTTTATTATTTGCATTTGTGTTAAACACTTGTATCATGTGATGTAAGTTGTATAGGACATTGGAACTAGCACTAATACATGAGCAGGAAAAACAAAATGATTTCCTTTCTAGAGTTCAGACCTTACAAAGATGTTTAAATAGCCTTAATGCTAGTTTTAATACACACTTGAAACATCTGTTTCAAGATTTACCTCAAATCACCCTTTGTTTTTAAATTAATTTCTTTTCAAATAGACAACAATAAGACAGCAGAAAATCAGAATTAATTCAGGTAATATTATTCTACCTCTCTTTCATCCATCTTCAGCCATTGTTTAGGATCATCCTCAGTAGCTAGGAAAGCTATCAGATCTAAGGAAGTAAGCCTTGTTTGACGTCTGGATGACACAAAAATAAGAACAGGCTTGGCTGGAGAATGGCTTCGAATTGCTGTTGAGAAAAACAGAACTTGAGAATTGGGCTCTTTAATGACAAAACCCACAAATTCTGCTTGTAATACCTACACAGTTGATATACTCTGTAATACCTCTGCTGATATACTTTGTTCTGACAGACAGAAACAACTGAGTATAAAACACCTCTGAATCAAAAATGACAAAACTGATCAGCTGAGTTTGAGCTAATTTGCTCTGTTATTTTGGTGATCATTTTAATATAAAAAATTAAGAGAAGCAATTAGAGAAGAAAAAAGAAAAAAAAAAGAAAATGAAACACAGAAGCTGGACAAGCTTTTTAGACTTCAAAAATTGTGCATTTCTCTGTCTTAGCCCAATAAATAAGTTATGTTTTTCTAAGCTATTAGGATATGTTGTCTTTGGCAAGGTGCCATCAAGGCCCAAAACTTGCTTCCTGTTTGACTTGATTTACAGACTGCATAAATTCATGTCTGCCTGCAAAATATCATTTCAATGTAGTAAAAATAGAAAAAAAGGGTTTAAGTGGCAGAGAGTAACCTTTGAATAGCTTATGGTGGACATCATGGAACAAAGAAATATTGTTTATTAATTACTGTGACACATTTAAACCAATTATGCCTTAGGACTTTCTTAAAAAATATTTTCTTGCTCTGCCCATGTTTCAAAAGTTTCAGGTTTCACCAATTTTTTATGATCTCAGGAATAAGGATTAAATTGAAGTGTTATAACTTTCACTACATCATGGCAAACAAGTGGGGGAAAAAGTCTACAGATTTTTTTTAACATCAACAAGCACTAGAAGTCTAGACAGTTGTATGTACTTTGAATATGCTCTCAGGAAATCCATATTTGTTTTCTCATGTAATGCTCATTCTACTCATTTTGTTAATGAATTATTTCTGAAAATTATTTCATACTATACAACTTTACATATCATTCTTCAGTTTATGAATACTATCCTGCATATACACATACTATATAATCGTGAAATTATTGAAAAAGGATAATTAATGTGTATTTATACCTTACAATTATATATGCCAGTATATCTATAGATTTTAAAAGCCCAGTATCTAATGGATTTCTGTTGCTTCTGGAACAGGTGTGGCATAACAGCCCAAGACAGATTTATTGTTCATTAGTGTTTTTGTACAATGCTCTTGTGGAGGTGTAAATAATCTGAGCTGCCAAGATTGGTCTCTAGTCCACAATCAATACTTTGCTTCTGTCATAAGGATAATTAAAGCAGCTAAAAAGTCACCTCACAAATGTCACCTCAGAATCAACAACAGTTCACATTAGAAAATTTATACTGGAGGTTATTTTTAGTTGATATAATAAATATTCCTTATGCAACCAAGATAAAATATGTTCCAATAAAATATAAGAGTTTTTCTTAAATCTATCCTGCATGCTAGTTTTGTTGCGAATAAAAAATTGGAAACAGAAGCATATCTGGATGCACTACAAATTTTGAATTTTATGGTTATTGCTTTGAAACTAGAATTATGTGAGGTTAGCCTGACTTGCAACTTCTGTTTACAATTTTTTAATGCTTACATACAGTGGTCCATATGAAAGGGCCTCAGCAGATTAATAATATGAATGGTTTTACTGCTTTTTAAATTCCAAATATTTTTACACAAATGTTTCTTCATGGTGTCAAACATTAAGAGGAAACATATTTTATTTTCCCTTCATTAGTACTAATTTTATTCTTATGTTCTAAATACACTACATTCCACCGTTATATGTTGCATGTGCAGTGCTCTTTACATTTCAGACAAATAGCTTTGGGTCATTAGCAGATGCAGATCCCTCGTACACATGCCAAGAGGACAGACGGTAATACATACCGTAAGTGTGCTGCAAATGTACTGCGAAAAGTGCTCAGAATCTTGCTTATACATAAAAAGGGAAAACGTCTGGGAGCTTGCTTACCCTGAAATGCAGGCTTGTTCATGCGAGCCATGCGAGGACAGTAATGCTGGCCAGGGAATCCCTGAATGTGTACCTCTAGAGGAACTGGACGTACTGAAGGTCGGAAGTTGAACAGACCCATCTACAAGAAAACATTTTTTTCAAGTATAATCCTGAATTATCTGAAAAATCACTGTTTTGCTTTCCTGCAGCACAAATACATCTTCTGAAACATTTTTCATACCTGATTAATATTTAGCCAATCAGCAAGATCTCTGGCATTTGCTAATGCAGTGGATAAGCCAACTACTCTTACAGGCTTCTCTGTGTGAGATGAGATGAAGTTTGTTCGAGACACAATGACTTCCAGTACTGGGCCTCTCTCGTCCCCTAGTAAATGTAAAGTACATTGAAAAACAGAGATAAAAAAAAGTGCAAGCACAGTTCTTCAAATTTAGCTATGATTCTGATAAAAAAATAACAAGAAAGAAAACTATGTTCACCTAGCAGATGGATTTCATCTATGATGAGAATGGAAACTTTCTGAACATAGCTTCTGTTCTGCCAGCTTCTGCTGACACCATCCCACTTCTCTGGGGTAGTAACAATCAGATCAGCTTGAGCGATAGCTCTCATATCAGGAGTCACATCTCCAGTCAACTCTACAACCCTGTAATCAAGAAAGATATTTTTTCAAACTACATAAAACTGGTTTCATAGTGCTTCAGAACATCTTAGCATTGAAACATTAATGTTTAAAAAGAGAAGAAACAAAATTATACAAAATCAGATTGTTTCTGACCAAATACTTCTAACAAGATTTTAGAAGCTGTTCTGAGATAAAAAAAAAATTTCTAGCAAATACCACATAAATACCAAATATCATTCGTTTGCAACACTATAAAAAATGAAGAGGGTGAATATGAGTCCCAAACAATATATTGCTTATTTTTCAGAAGGAAGATACTACAGAAATAGCATTATGTTACAACGTGATTCATAACATCCTGTCATAGCACAAAAGCTTTCTAAAACAAGTTGCTGCCTGCTGATGTGTGTAGATCTCTGGTTTGAATAATGAGACTGGACTGTAGCATATCTGCATTTGTTGGTGAAGCTCCATCAATAGTAGAACAGAAATTATGCTAGAGTCATTTTTGGGGGAATATTGGTGGAATTCTTCCAGCTGTTTTACTTTATTATGCTTTCAATTTCTACAGACATTATTTGAGATCCATCATTTTAGACTGAATATTTTTGACATTTCTGTAACACATTCTACATCTAATAAAAATCCCTCAAAGTAAAGTGCTTCTTCTATTCAACAATTAAGTCACAAATACTAAAATCAATCTCAAAAAGGAAATACCACCTGAAAATAATTTAAAATGATGAAATAAATAATTTATTCTCACACACCATTAAATAACAGCAACAACTATAGAAGTGCTGCCAGTAAATAAGTTACTGCTATGATAGCAGCAGTAATCTCACTGGTAATTTTGTGTACACTGAGTAGTACCTTCTTTTATTAAATACTGGGGTGTGCTTTAAGTTTTAACTCAAAAAAAAATCTGTATATAGGTGAATGAAAGGCATTATATCCTATACGTATATTTTTTAATTCAAGTATAACTTTGGAAAACATCAACATGACTGATACTCCTTATATGTCATAAAGTAACAGCTGATCTCCCAACACCTATGAAGATCAGCAAGAGATTCATGAGGCCAAGGAACAAATCTATCTTCCATACTTTATATAAGAAAGACAATATATGAACGCTGGTTCATGTAACTTCTACGAGATCTCTGATAGATGAGGATTCCATTGAATGCTTATTTTGAATTGCAGTTTCAATTACCAAGAACACTGCTGAGAGAAATCTCAGCTTCATATTTGATATACTGGCAAGTAATGAGAATGAAAATATGTAGACATCACAGTATACCTCTTTTTTCACTTTTGATTTTGCTCTCACAATGACTACTGGTAGCATTTTAAAATTTTTTAACTATTAGAAATTTGAAGGATTATATACAAGCAAAATCTATTTTGAAATACTCAAAAGTATTCTGTAGATTTTATCCATACTTGATGGGCTGTTCTTTTGCTTCTCATTTCTTTGATTAGGTAAGGAGAAACATACTTTTTACCAAGTTTTTCTTCAATCCTAACTTTCCAGTCCTCAATTCTCTCACGAACGAGTGCTTTTAAAGGTGCAATATACACTGCCTGCAAAAACAAAAAACAAAAAACAAAACAACAACAACAAAAAAACCAAGATACTTTCATTAAATTGTACCAATATGAAAAGAAAATATTACTTGCAAGATTTTGTCATTATCTGCAAATGAATTAAAGCACATATTCCTCAAATTACCTGACAAACCTGAAAACATCACTTTGTTTACTGAGCCTTTAACAAATAAATAAATAGAAAAATAAAAGAATAACTCACTGAATTGGAAGTATTTTTTGCACTATAAATATAATATAAAAATCCACTGAATATATAAATAAAATCATATTTTCCAGGACTGGAAAACTGGAAACATGCATTCTAGAACAAAAACAATCCGAATTTCCAGTATGTAATATCTTACCCGATTTCTAGATATGCCACTTACTGATTAAAAAAAATACAAGTTAAATTATAAAGCTGATTACTTTGAGTAAAATGACATAATATTGTCCTCAAAGAAGCTTGCTGTACAGGGTGGAACACCTTGACATACAGATATATTTTACAGGTTTATGATTAAGTATTCTGAATCTCTAGGAAGGTCTAAGATGGAAGAAACTGCTGCACAAAGAATTCACATATGTTTTTTAAAACATATAGCCAGATTTTTGTATTTATTAAAACTAAAAAAGTATATTCCTTGAAAAAATGGCTATTTCATATGTCCGGTACATAACCCGAAAATAAGTCTGAGCTTTATTTATCATAGCCAGGACTAACAAATTGCCTGAAGATACTAAGATTTCAAAGACAAATAAGTGATTTATGTACATTATTTCTGATCAATTGAAAGGCTATTCTTTGATTAAATCTAACAATTAGATGTATTTTCCAAAAACCTTAGAGCTAAAATGTGGGTACCTAAGATGAGATGTCTAAGTCAAGATACAGCCACATATTCACTTTGAAAACAAAACTCCCCAAAGAAGAAATGCTGAGCTTTAGGCAATTTGTTTTAAGGTGTAACAGAGAATAGGCTTGTAGTAATTAATTACAATTTATTTATTTAAATATGAGAAGAATGGGGCTAGCTGTATTGACATGGAGGGTAACTAATAGCTTTAAAACAGAACTACTGCTAGTAGAAGATTAAAGGCTAAGCAAAAACAACTTAGGTAAAGCAGGCAATTACAGAAAAGGAAAACTAGTATGTTGGTATGGTGCATTTTCAGATTTAATACTAATTGCACACTGATTAATATATAAATTTGAAATAAAAGCATATGCATTTCAGACAATTATAAATTGGAGAAAGCAAAATTCAGTTTCCAATAGTCTTCCTAGACTTCTAGGCTGCTGAAAACATATACTAATTGGTTCTAGGTAATCTATATTACAAACCTTTGATGTGGGATACTTGTTAAAAACTCTAAAGATGGCTAATTCAGCTGCAACAGTCTTTCCAGAACCTGTAGGTGCTCCAAGAAGAACATTACAGTCTGTGTGATAAAGTGTATGAAATATCTGGGTCTGGATAGGATTGAAGTGTGTGAACTTGTAGAGAACTTCATATTCTGGATGTCCTAAGGCTGTGACAGGCAAAGGTTGAAGATCTAGAAGCTCTACAAACACAAAATAATCATGAGTGCATGACAACAGATGCCATCACATAACAGAGTTTACTATGAAGTTAAAATATTAATATCATAGCAGAAAGCTTCCACTGGAAATGGCTGTACCTAATATCTCATATCACACAGAATTCACATTGAGCTATTGTTAACTTCCATGAGGAATACTGAAAAGTTGATTTTACAGATCAAGTATTTCTTGAATTATTATAGTTAGTATTTCAAAGCTACTTTTTTTTCAGTTGTAGTAAGTCCTAAACTCACTACAATAGATCATATGTGTGTGTCCATCTTCTGATAACAGAACGAGGAGTAAGAAGACAGCAGTCTGCATATTTCAGATTCATGAAAAAGATCTTTATAGTAAAGAAGGAAGAGCTAAGATTCTTTGGAGCTTCGAAATTAATGGAGTAATGCAAATCAGAGGAGAACAATTAAATTCTGAATTTAATTCTTTAAACATGTAATTAAAGATATAATCTCAATAAATATACAAACAGCCCTTCAATACATGATTCTCAGTATATCTTGAGGGCATCTGCTATCCAAACAATTAGATTATGGAATTTGAAAGATGACATATATAAACAAATTGGATTTGGAAACCTACCAAATTAAGGAGACTGCACTGATTCTGCTATGCAGATGCTTGCTTTGAAGTTGGTCTTCTATTTTTTTTTTCTTTCCTTTTTTTTTTTTTGTGGCTAGAGGTCTCATTTTCTTTTCAGGGTGCTTCACATAAAGGTATGATATGGGAGTTATGAAATCTACTGAGATAATTATGCCTAATATTCTTCACATATTTTTTCCTGATACCTTATGGAGGTTTTATCATTCCCCTAAAACTGATTTCTTGAGTTCCGTTAAGGAGAAAGGTTTTCTGTCTAGCAGGGCCTCTATGTACTTCATTGTTGAGTGGGAACCAGATGGGAATTGAAATCAATTATCATAAATCCTAGAGGCTCCATAACTGGTGATGTGTAAATATCTTTCTGTTTCTTCTGAATAGTAGTCAGTGATCAGTCAATTAGATAAAAAGGTTACACATGCTTTTCCAGACAGTGTAGGTACAGTATAACAATAGCTAAACACTTCACAAACACATGTGAATTTATGCATGCCAAAGGACAACATCGTATGAGAATGAAGTATTTCTGAAGGCAGTCACTTCACAGACTGCTAGATGAGCCAAATGTAATTACAGTGGAAAGGTCTTACAATGACATCAGGCACTATGAATGTACAAAGCAATTTATATATCCAGAAGAAAAGAAGCAAAACACAAACACATGCTTCTGTGCCAAGTGTTAAAAAGGAGGGGGAGGGGAAGGCCATGACTTGATCAGCAGTGCTGAGTCGAAATTAGATGTTTTGTACTGTAACAATGCTTGCTATGATGCATTCATGTTAGTAAAAATAATGAAAAGTTGCCTAATTCCAAAATTTTAACTCTTTTTCCTTTCCCCAATACCAATTACAATGCAACCTTCCATGCTAAAATTATTTTGAACCAGTCCACAAGAAATTTAATGACCATAAGTACTAAGACATATTGTAACATACATATTTGCCTAATTTTATTGTCAATTTTCCTCTGGTGAACCTGGAATAACAAAAGAGCTGCTATAATGCTGAGTCAAAATAAGCTGGATTTTAAAATTTTAGAGAGCTCTAAAAAGTGAAGAAATAGTATCAATAACACAATTATGACAAAATGAAATAACATACACTTCTCTATTATGAAGAAAGAGTTAGAGATTTATTACATTATTGTAAGGAAAATCAATGCAAACAAGAAGAATGGAAAGAAAATGATCAAATTTCAAATACCTGTGTGGGGTGGATGTCTCTCTGGAAGAATCAGATGTTGAAAATTTATGATACACACAGCCTCTGCTCCTAACCATCTATCAGACACAGCTCGAATGTAATATTGAGAAGGCAGAGGTTCGAATATTGGGATTGTAAACACCAGTAGTTGAGGTTCTTTTGTAATCACCTAGTGCAAACATTGTGTAGAAAATAATTACTGAACAGACAAATCAGTAACTTGACAAATCATATAGACTCCCTCACTTTCATAAGTATTACTAATACAAAGCAATAATTATGTGCGGAACTCCAAATGCAAGATATTTGCTATAAAAGAGTAGGAAAAAAAAGGGACACCTAAAATTAGAAAACACTTTTCTGAAAGTCCAGGCTTAAAATGAACACCTGAAACTGAAAGCTCTGCTTCTGTTTAGCACAAAATTCTGTTTGACCATACAAATTTATTTCTTACTGAATTGACTTTTGTCTTGCTATGAGATTCTGAATAAAATACATTACCTGTTTTTTCTGAACGATGAAGTACTCTGAATGATAAATGTGATCATTAGTAGGGTCTTCTACCCAAATCCACCAAGGCTCTCCAACAGTGCCATGTACCTTTAAGAGCAGAAAACACGTCTTTATTGTAGTTGTAGTGAGGTTTCCAAGATTTGCTGGGTATATCAGGTGTATTTCTAAACTACGCAGAAATAAAGAAATCAGAGATATGAGCAATATAACTTTTCTAATTAATCTGTCTGCTTAATGATCATATTGCAATAAGAGTTTCCTTAATGTGCATATTTCCTTAATGGACATAATATAAACACACCAAAACAAATGCCTCAGCTGTCTATAAATAGACTGAACTGCCAAGGATTTTACCAGGATCCTAAAAAAGGATTTCTTCTCTCTTTTCTTCACTGTACTTCAGTGTTTCAATTCTGTGTATAGAAACGCTGTCTTTTGCTGTCAGAAACATTCTTTTAGCAAAAGTTGTAGTGAATTCTGACACCCTTCTCTCCTCCTCTCTCTTACTCCTATTTTTTTCTAGAAAGAAGCGGTTATCAGATTCAGAATACTGTAGCTTGATCTAGTCACTGCTACAGGATACATGAGAAGAACACAGAAGCATAGAATCACTAAGGTTGGAAAAGACCTTGAAGATTGTCCAGTCCAAACATTCACCTACCACCAATATTCCCCCACTAAACTATCTCCCTAAATGTTTCTTGAATGCCTCCAGGGACAGTGACACAACCACCTCCACAAGGAGCCTGTTCGAGCACCTGGCCACTCTTTCAGAGAATAAATTTTTCCTAATATCCAACCTGAATGCAACCTGGCACAACTTGAGGCCATTCCCTATGGTCCTATTGCTAGATAGGTGGGAAAAGAGGCTGATGTCCGTCTCACCACAATTTCCTTTCAAGCAGTTCTAGAGAGCTGTAAGGTCTCCCCTGAGCCTCCTCTTCTTCAGACTAAACAATCCTCTCCTCATAAGACTTGTGCTCCAGACCCTTCACCAGTTTTGTTGTTCTTCTCTGGACACACTCAAGAGCTTGGATGTCTTTCTTGTAGTGTGAAGCCCAAAACTGAACACAGTACTCTGTGTCCACACCAGAGCTGAATACACCTCCTTGCTCCTACTGGCAATGCTATTTCTTGTGCAAGCCAGGATGCCATTGGCCTTCTTGGCCATTTGGGCACACTACTTGCTCATGTTCAACCGAGCCCCAAGGTCCATTTCTGCCATATTCTTCCAGTCACTGCCCCAAGTTGGTAGCGTTGTCTGGGCTGGTGGCCAAAGTGCTGGACCTGGCACTTAGTCATGCTGAACCTCTTCCAGTGGGCCTCCACCCAACAATCCAGCCTGCCCAGGTCCCTCTGAAGTGCCTTCCTTCTCCAACTATCCCAACTTAGTATCATCTGCAAACTTATTGAGGGTGCACTTAATATCCCCATCCAGGTCATCAGCAAAAATATTAAGCAGAACAGACCCCAGCACTGAGCCTGGAGAATACCACTCATGACTGACTGCCAGTTCTTTACCCAGCAAAGAGCGTACCTGTCCAAGCCATGGACTGACAGTTTCTCCACAATACTGTGGGAAACAGCGTCACAGGCTTTGCTGAAGTCTAGACTACATCAGGTAGACTACATCAACAGCCTTTCCCTCATCCACCAGGAGGGTCACTAAATCGTAGATCATGTTGGTCAGGCAGGACTTGCCTTTCGTGAACCCAAGCTGGCTGGATCTGATCACCCAGTTGTTCTGTACATGCTGTGTGAATTACATACATACAGCTAGCTCTTGATGAAACTCATGCCTGGAGGTGTTCAAGGAACATTTGGATGTTGTGTTGAGGAACATGGTTTAGTGAGAACCATTGGTGATGGGTGAATGATTGGACTGGATGATCCTGTGGGTCTTTTCCAACCTTAGTGATTCTATGATTCAGTGATTCTATACCATTTAAGAACTGACGCATACCTTTATTTTGGGCAACTGCTGCTCTAAAACTGTGCCTAATATATGATTTGGTTATTAATACTAGTTACTCTGTATTTCTTTTGGACTCTTCCTAGATGCAGAAAGGGTTATTTGCCCTGTCTGGATATGTTCCTTGGCTATAACAACACAGTAAGACTTTGTGATTGGAATCTGGCTCACAAGCTTTTATTAAACTTAAGAGCTCCGAGCACTGAAGACTGCAGCCCATTAAGGATTAAGATGATGATGTCACACTTAATGTTTACCAAAATGTATTTATTTGCCTATCCCTTGTAAAGGTAAGTACAAGATCCATGATGAGATCATTCTAGAATTATGAATCCAGGTAAAGGAACAGTCTTAAGAACATGAACTGTTACCTAATATTTTTAACATTCTGATGACAGTACTCTTCTAAACTTTTCAGAAAAGCGTGTGATAATGAAGAAGCAATTCTGGACCTTCAATGGCTGAACTGAATAGGCACTTATCCATTTTTATTAACTATTAAATTTAATAACTTTTTTGTCTCACTAGATAGAAGTTTCTTTCAATAAATAAATAAGAATATCACAAAACAAAACAGCAAGAAACAGCTACCTGATTAAAAATAACTAAAAAAGATACTGAAGAGATTTTCTAGTTTTGATGAGTAGGATTATGCAAAGACTAGAAGAGTCCCGTATGTTGAACTGACAAAAGACAATATTTCCAAAGCAACTATTAGGAATACTATATCAAGGGGTTGTAAACATGTAAACATGGACAAAATCTGCTTTTTTGCTGTAACCTGTCAAATACAGAGCTTAAATATATGATTTGAATTCTGTGCAGACCACTTTCCAATTTGTAAAAATCTAGAAGAATCTGAACTTTGTAGACAAAACTAAAAATAGACTGAGAAATTATTTTGTATTACTATGGAAATAGCTTAATATGACTTTTTTTTTTTTTTTGTCTTTGATAGCAATCGGGTAACATGGCTGAAAGATAAATGATAAAACTTGTTTCAATCATAACAAAAAATAATTCTTATTAAAATTCATGTTAGGAACCCATTTAAGCATTTTTTTTTGTAATAAATCCAGGTAGCAAGGGAAATCTGACCTTACATATTTTGATCATTAACCTTCCATTCTCAAGCTAACTTGGTGAAGCTTCCAAAACAAAAGAAAAAGCCTTTAGGCAGGAAAAATAAATTCCAATTTCATCTAAATGTTTATGGAATAAAACTCTAATTTGCTTGTGATTAAAGTAAATTTGTGAGGGGATTTATAACTTATTTTTTAATAAAGGATACTTAGTAGGTACCTTTCAGAATGATAATTTCCCTTATCTTCTAAGAGAAGAAAAAGACAAAGTGCTTGCCCACTCTCCCTGTAGAATGTTTCAAAAGTACAAGCAACAATACAATGCCCCCATGTGGACATTTGCATTTCATTTAGATTTCTCTTAAATCTATTTCTAATTAACAGATTCAGAATGGAAGGGTGTGGGTATATGTAAGCATTCAATTAATACATTGGCTTTTCTGTTCAGGCAAGTAACAATACAAAAAAGGCATTGATGTGAATATATATTTGTAAAGCCATGAAGTGCAGCAGAACTTGGCATACAGTACAAACTGTATTACACGGCTTTATTTTATGGGTTTGACATTCAATTCATATTTTAGAAAGCCATCTGTGTCTCCTGTTTTCTTGCTTCTCCTTTTTGGGCATATAACTCAAATCTGTGTGTGAGACACTATTGATATTCAGTATAAGCACTTACTTCAACTTGATATAAACACTACAACCCTGTTAAAATTAATAGAGATAAAAAGATGATCTTTGCATGCCTTCCTCTGTAAAACTCTTAGAAGTGATTCCATTTCTACTACCAAATTGGCTTTGCAGTTAAAATAAACATTTTCTTATCCAGATAGCTGAAACCTGCCTGCAATTGGAGCTAAATGAATACTTCTGATTTTACTCCATCTATTTATTTATTTTTTTATTTTACCTGATCGTTCCACGTGAAGTCAGGAGTGATGTTCAACCGAACTCGGAGCACGGTGCGAGTAATTGGTTGAATTGTTACTTCCATTGCAATGGAGGGGATTTGATGGACACACTGTTTTACCTTTAACCCAATCTTCACATGATGCAGCATATGACCTGCCAAGAAAAGATTAGTGTAACAAATTCACGTTTACAGGAAAAATAATCCAACTCCGACTTTCAAATAGGCTTTTAGAGGGGAGTATTATTGCTTGCTTGTTTTGCTCCTTGTTATGTAAATGTCTGATTCTCTTGACCTGGCACATCAGGATATTTTGTGATACTTAAATTAGGAACTGAGAGCCCAGAAAAGTCAGTACTAACTCCTAAGGGGTTAAAATAACTATTAAGAATTTACACAGAAAAAAATATTATGTGAAGATAGTTTCTTTTCTTCACTGACTTTTTGATCATGCTCTTACCAAGTCGTTTAGCTCTTCTTAAAAGCTTGAATACTGACCTTTTATTTGATGAAGGGCACAAAATCGAACTTCTACAATTTCCTTGTAGAAATTCAAAGTACACAGAAACTGGATTCACAGCATCGAATAAAAGTAAATGGCTTAAGATTCACATGACTAGTAATCATCTCATAGCAGCTTTGATTTTTTAGAAAGAAAAAACTAAATGCTGCAGTATTTATTTATTTTTTTTTGCACAGTCACAATAACTAAGGCAATAAAGGATAATATTATTTAAAAAAAAAAAAATCCTAGGCAGCGTTACAGCATGAGTAGTTTTGCAATTAGAGATAAAACTTCAGAAATTGTGTTAAATAAAGGTAGATGCCAATTGTCAAAGACTAATAAGGTTTTGCAGGTAATTAGTCTTCTTCATGCCCCAAATCACTTTCTATATCATGATGTCAGAGATGGACTTCTGAATATGTACAGTAAAACACTGAGGTTTTGTACATGTATCTTCTAGAGGACAGCAAGTCTCCTGTCCCAAATGCTGCTTGTTAAAATCATTATTAAACTTTCTATTTCCTTTTTCATCCTTTTTGATAGTTATAAGAAACTATCAACAGCACTTAAGAAATATGAAAAACTTCTAAACAAAATCTATCTATTCTAGAAGATAGGTGTACTTGAGAAAAGATGAATAAATTTTGCTTGTTCCACAAAGATTGCCAACTGTATTCTGAAAATATAGACAGCCTATCTCAAATACCACAGTCATTTCTTGGCATTTCACAAACTTTACGGTTACTCTGCAATAGTGAGGAAATTGTTGCTGTCTAATTCATGGCACAATGGAATCCAGGATCTGGGCACACAATACAATTTCCCTTACTGGAAGACCCAGCATTTGTCTATCACCAGTACTTGTCTGAGATAGCCAGGTAACTCCTATCTTTTTTTATCCTATTCTTAAAGTGACAACAAACTTTGAAAAGGTAGCAGCAGTAACACTGAAACTGTTTTACGGAGTCAGAGAACAAGTCTGCATCTGGAAGTTGTGTCTTTCATCATTTCTTTGGTTTTGAATTCAAATAAAAAATGTAAGGCAAGCAAAGCCTTGGTGATAGAAAGAAAGGACAGAGAGGAAGATGTATGTCAAGAAGTAGTTCTGCAAAAAAGAAGCACAGACCAACCTGCTCTGGCATTTAAATAAGGCTGAAGAACACAAAATATCATGGCACATAGTCACCAATAACTTGTTTTCACAGTAAAAACCTAAGCCTATTTTCCAGATAAGTTAATATAAAAGAAAGCTACATGTTCTACATATATATTGATATTTATCTACCTTGTGTATGCTAGTTCTGCAAGCTGAAGGAAGCAAAATTATTTTTGTATTTTAATACAAACTTCTCATTTCTCCAAAGGCAGATATGGAAAGAAATAAGCATTAAAAATTACAGAATAAAAATACTAATACTATTAATGGAACAATATATTGTGTCAAAAACCCCCCTGCACAAATATGTAACAAATTAACAATTTGTGATATATTTCTGAATGAAAAAAAACATTACAAAGCTAGAACTTAAATGTTTTATTTTTAATAACTCTAAATTACTATTTATTATAACGTACATTTTAAGTGAGCTGGATTTTTTCTCAGTCCTTTGGCTTAGCTTGTTAAATAAAATAGTTACCTTATTAAATAAAATGTCTCTAATTCTGCAAACTTTAAAATACTCATTCAACTTTTTCCAATCTAATTTTAAGGACATAAAAAAGCTTCCTACGATAAGATTTCTTATCAAATAAGAAATATCAAATCAGAGGGTGTAATCATCTAAAAAGCAGTGACTATGAACTAAATTTTCACTGTAAAAGTATGCATTTTAAAACACAGAAGTTTTTTTTTTTTTTCCTCAAAAATCTGACATTTCAGGAGCAAGGAAAATCTAAGATCTAAAGGACTTTCCCCTAAATCAGAAAAAGAAATATATTACAAGCAAAATTTATTTTCTTAATTTCAATAAGCTTGAGGTTATTTTTTCCAAGTAATATATATGCATATAATAGAAAATATCAACATATGGTTCAGTTAGTTTGTGGATTTTCTCATTTTCAGTGTGTCAAATCCCTTAAAAGTAGTTTTGTTTTTTTTTTTCTGCAACGAAACCGATGACAGTGATTCTCCGTGTTCAATGAAAATTAATGCAGTGTTTCAGAAGCATGTCTAGATATACGAGCCTGCTTTACTTCTTTTTATCATTAACAGTATTGCATAAAAAAAAAAAAATTCCAATTGGAAAAAATAAATGTGTCTTTCAAAGTGGTGTTCTATATAACTAAAGCAATGGTAGCATAGGTTATACATGATTTCAAGTGCGTACCTATAGTGGGTATATATATATATTTTTGTCAAAACATCAATTGACATGTCCATTCCTGGAGTTGGCAGGACATGGGCTACCATCAAAACTGCGCCATATTGCGAGCCGTGAAGACTGAATAATCCTTTTTTATTGGACAGCCCATAATGACATGCTAATGTGCTTCAAGATGAGTGGGTTTGGGGTCTAAATGAATGGCTCAGATTTATCTCAAACTTGCATAATAATAATAATTTAAGTAGATCAGAATTGCTGATTTCTCACCTATTTCATCCTTTCTCATGTCCTTCATCTTGTCTATAGTGAGATTCTTCTCTTCCAACTTTGAGAGGACTGATGGTGGTAACACAGAGAACTGTCTCAATGGGCTAACCCAGCCCCACAGCCTCTTGTCAATGACTTTGCTGAGATTCAGTAGTCGATATGTCATTGCAGGCCAACGTTTCCTAAGGGCAATCTCAAAAAGAGCTCGAACAATACGAGCCGCATTCTGGAGAGTGAAAAGAAAGCAAAAATGTTGTAATTCACTCAAGTATTCTTTGGAAAATGAAAAGGAACCATAGACTCATCTTTGAGAAACCATAACAATAGATTTTTCTTTTCAAACTTATTTCAAACACTCTTGAAAACTTTTTTTTTTTTTCTTTTTCCATTACTGACTAATGGCAGAACTACCTCATGATTGCCTACAGAAATTACAAGGGACATGCAATTAATCACAGTTGTACTGGCAGGTCTGCCATGGGACTCTGAACAGAACATTAAGGAGTTCTACATTTATTGAGTCTCAGTCACTTTTGAATCAAGTTCACTCTTACTGTACTTAGCATCTTCCTCCTTCTGCCCCATACATCTGCAAACTCATTGAAATTCAAGATTTAAGTTTTTACCTTAACTGTGCTTTCAAGACAGGTACCCATTTCACACTGACTTTCACAACAATTGCACAGAAGTTTAACAGTTTTTTTTGTTGTTGATTTAAAAAAAAAAAACAAAACCACAACATATTACCATCTCCCAAGCCTATTATATAACCAAACTGTAAGAATCTGCTTTGAAGTTGGAAATATTAATATAAGCTTCAGAGAGGTCAGTAATATCTTGAAAACCTAAGTTCCTGTCATAAGCTTATCAAACTGTATTCTGAAGTTGTGGATTTTTGTTTTTATTTTTATTTTTATTTTGCCTACCAGTACTGTGACTGGATTAGCAATTCTGTTCTTGATTCACTGAATAGAATACAATCATTCTCTATTGCCTCCGCAGTGCCAACAGGAATGAAGAAAATTATTTGGCCATGATAGGAAGCATATGTTACGAAAGAAGCACATTTCTTTAACTTAGAAAGATGAATGATTTTCCTAATATTCACTATCCAATTAAAAAAATTCACAATTTGAAGCACTGGTTCCATATGCACAATTTATGGAGATTCGAGAAGAACATATTGCCTAACTATAAATGTTATAATTGAGACAGACAAAAAGAAACCAAAAACAAAACAAGTGTCTGAAATACAAAGATTAAAAGAATCATAGTGAAAATGATCTAGCTGTGCAAAGACAACAATTTTTATGTGTGTAACGATTTCTGACTGACTCATTTAAATCTTGCGTGCTGTGAAAAGTATACTCTTCCGAAGAAGGTAGTGGTGCTATGAAAATCTTGCTGGAGAACATGTACACTTTCAAATATTTAACTCATCTTCAGCACCAGCTAAATGCAAATTTCCAAATCTGTTTTGGAAGGATGAGATAAAAAGGATTCAGTGCAACATGACGGTTTAAAAGAAAACAAACAAACAAACAAAAACTGACAGACATACAGGATGATCTAAAAGGTGAAACTATAATCTATGTCATACACTTATTAATGCTGCACATCTGGGATTGTCTATGAGCATTTTCTCACTTCCAGTTCTTCAGGAACTAAAATTTCAAGCAATAGCTTTTCCTTTCAAAGATGGTCTATAATTGTGTAAGCAGGCGATTTTGTGTCACAGATTTGTAGTTCTCTTTTCATTTGGTGTAAGAGCTAAACATGCTGTGTAACTATTGACTGTTTAGCTATCAAACAAAACTGACAAACAAACATATAGATTAATATGCAAACCTACATGATAAGGCACAGCAATTAGTTCATAATAGCACATCTTTCTTGTACAAACCAAGGATGTGAATAAGACACAAATTATGTCTTACAGATCAAAATATAAAAATACAAAGAACATAAACACAGATTGCAACAGTTTGCTAGATTCAGAAGAAAATCCAGTATGTTAAGAAAATCCTTTCACAGCAACTCCTATTAGAACTTCTAAATACAGTAATAGTATAGGTGTAATAAAAATAAGAAGAATATTCAAATTTATAAAAAAATACGCAGTACTCTCCGAATGGTGGATTTTGCAGGTCTTTTTCTATTTAAAAAAGCACATAATACACACATGGTTTTCAAATCAATTTGCATTAAAAAAAATATGCATATCAAAGTCTATTTACATAACTGTAAGCATTTGGAAGAACGGATACAGCAGAAGCAGCAACAGATACGTAAAAAAAAATATTTTTACCTGTGCAACATATGCAGAATCTGAAATAAGGGAGAAGCTATCCATCTCCCCTCTGCTAATATATGTTTGGAGGAGGATATTTATTTTTCCATAGTTGTTTTCCACACCTCCAGGAGCAGGAAGTTCACAGAAATCATTCAATAAGGTATCCAGCTCTTCTATTTCTTCTTCTCTAACCTAAAACAGAATTATACTATATGAAGAGGTCGGAGAACCTTGATAAAAAACTTTTATACTAAAATTCAATATTCCTTATAATATAGTTATGTTATTTTAAAGCAGAGTCTATGATTTTAAGGAGGAAAAAAAAAGAAGCAAAACCACATCTTACAGAATGTAGCTAATAGACTATAATTGAAACAATCTTAATAGTGACACAATTACATTTTATTATTCATCACCATCTATTAAGGTTGCCATTGACATACAAAAATTTGATATGCCACAAAAATTGAATCTTCTGACCCCACCATCCTTCATCTGATGAGATTTCATTTTTTATTTGACCAGAGTAAAACCTCTGTCCATCTGGATTAGGGCAATCTTGAATTAACATTAAATGTATTCATTATAGTTATATAGTTTGCATGTGGCATAACACATTTTTAACTCAAAGCTGTGAAGTACTATGATTCATGATATTAAAGTTTTCACTGTTAATAAGATTAAGTCTCAATATGAGTAAAGAAATATTCATATCTATATTTTGAATAATGCATAACTTGTTACAGTCTCACTGATGACCCTTACATGGCAAAAATAGCATAAATCTACATATTCTTTGATTTACTGATAGTCTGTTAGTGTAAAACTTATTTAAAGAGGGTAAATGTTTGGTCCCTGCAGGGAACCAGCTGAAAGTAATTTTCATTTGGATTCGACTACCTGACATACAAAAGGCCCTAATACAGTTGGGTTAAAAGCCCCGACTGCCCAACCACCTACAGGAAAGAAAAAGATGAAGGACACCATCCCAGATGACTCTTATATCAGGGGAATGTTATGCGCTGCTAACATCAACATTTTTGATAGGTTCTTCTGCTTTTGCATAGTCCAGATCAATGTTTTGGCTACTGCTGACTTTGCCATCTCAAAATACAGAATATAAAAAATTATTGTGGAGACAGGTCTCTTATTATTAAAAGTCAAAATTCATCTTCACGAAGTGAAATAAACCTGGAGTTACTCTTGTGCAAATCAGTTGTTAACATTAACACTCAGAGCTGCACAGCAAGTGAATCACAAGAAACTGGAAATGATGTTGCACTGATGCCATATCACATAAACACGAGAAAGCAAACTGGAAAAACTATGTTATAAGTTAAGAAGCATCACTACTGACTTCACTACAAATACAGAAACATTTATCTTCCATATGCTTTCTTTTTAAATATTCAATTATGCTAAAGTTAGATCTAGCAAAGCAGTATCACTATCGTGAATAAAGCCTGCAGCTCTGAAAATGTTGTACGTATCACTGTAATACCTCATTTATTATCTTATATAATACAAGAGATTACAGAATTTCTTCATTAGATAAAGAGACAGCAATGCTCAGACAATGTGTGCAAGTATGTAAATATGTAGATGGTGAGGGATTAACATTGCCAGTCCTCAGAGCCAAGTGAACGAGAGCCAACTCTAGTCTGAAAGTTGTATGACTGTGGTAAAATGGCAATGAGCATGAGACAATAAACCCTGTAGAGTCTGGCTTGCACCTCTATGGGATGGAAGCACATGCTAATAAGCTCAAACCAGCTTGCAAGGTATCTTATGTCCTACCAACAGAAGAGGCAAAAAGGGAGGTTGGAATTAAACTGACCTTGATAGCAATCTCATAGCCTGTACAATAGAATTTACTAAAATAACTTTCTAGATATCATGTTGAAAACAGAATTCATCAGTCTGATAACCTAAAATTACCCTCTGCATGAATTATAGTTAAATTCAGTTAGTCCTGTATCATTTCTTTTAAAGCAAATTGTTCATGGAGACATCTAATAGAGATTGAGACTTCAAACAGAAATCATCGTTCTTGGATGCACCACACCAATAGATGCTTATCTTCACCTGTTAATAATTGAGAAGCTGAAAAGTTCTTAAAAGCATTTAAAAGGAATTCTTGAAGATCCACTAGTTATTAAATGTGCACTACAGTTCAAGCTGAATTATAGATAAATTTGAATGAGAGCATATATAGTTCTTGGCAATCATTCCTACCTGGAAAACATACTGTAATATGCTTAATATTTAACAGAACTTCGGTCTATAGAAAAGGAGCTTACTATTAGGGAATGAGTACTACACAAGTGCCTAGTTCTAAAACATGCTATTCGCACTGAGCAATACGACTTTACCTTTATTTGTTCAAATTCTTCAGCTTTGGACACTATAGCAAGAATATCACCTTCTGTTTTATGAGCATCGAACAATTCATTGAAAGTCTATTAAAATAAAATAAATCAATTTAGAACTGAAAATAAAAATGCACATATAGAACAAAAAATAATAGTTAACTAAGAATTTTAAAAGCATTTAAGATTAAGATGCAAACAAGTAACTGGATTATCAGAGTGACACAATTTGAACACTACAAGTTTCCAGAATTACTTCACACTACTTTCAGAAAAATTAGTCCCCTCTAAACTCAGGCACCAAAAATTGAGAGACATGCAACCATGCAAGTTCGTAAACAAATATGTAGGATATATGTGAGAAGATAGATCTGTGAAACTAATTACACGTAGTGACAATAAAGTAAAAAATGACTGATGTTCTGATTCTTTGACATTTATTTAAGAAAAATATCAATTTGCTATAATAGAAAGCTTTTAAGATGAATGTATACTTCAAACCAAGCTTCCCATGTACATAGTTTTGTGCCATCTTCCTCACTTATTTGCAACCCGATACGATTAGTACCAAAACTCGTTAAGATTGCATATGGCAAGCTGACAGAATTTTCATGCAGGAAAGGCCTTTTTATTACCAACCTCTATTCCTGAATGTGCTATCATGCACCAATGGTTGCACAGATTGATAGTATCAAAATGCTTCTTCTAATCCACATAAAAGAAGGCAGATTATAGAAATTTCAAACCTAATCTCATACCAAGTCTATTTTTTCCCACTGTTGCTTTATATGTAGTTTCTATTTCTCTCTTTTCATTTTGGTAAATATGATTTGAAAATATATGTTACAAATCAACTACATATTCTGTAGTATCTCATAACTATTTTAGGTATAGGTTCAAAAAGAGGGAAAAAAACCTCACAGAAATAGAATCATATATTTTACCTCTATAGTATTGTATTTAATATAGTAGTGGCTGGCAGTCCTGCCTAAATCTGTTGAAGAAAAAAAGCCGGTTCTTTCTTCAAAGCGAATCATGCGGGCTTTGTCCAGCTTCCTGCCAACTTCAATTACCAACTGTTCTCTGTGCTTTTCTAGACCTGGATCCATCTAGACACCAAATACACAGTTATTTGGATAAATGAAAAAAAAACGTGTCAAATGAATCATTCTATTTTAATAATGCAGTACTAATAAGTCAGAAATCAAGAAAAGGAAGGTTCAACAACTAAGTTAAGGTTTTCTTGGGCTCCCTCTGACAAATAACAATTACATTTACATTATTGACCAAAAGCTGACCATGCATGACAAAGTAATCAAAATAATATTTCTTTTACAATGCTATGAGGCTGTCAATACTACGTAGGCTGATAACATTATTAATGAAACAGAAGTGTGATTATAAAAGAAATGTACAAGTATTTGAAAGAAATTCTAATGATAACATTATTCACAAAAATTATCATTAAAGTAATATTTACTCTTTATGAAAATACTTCATCTGAAGATATAACCAGCTTCGGTATCTGACATGAAAATAGTTTTTACTGTATTTCAAACAAAATATGCTTTGCACTGGATTGCTGAAATGATTGCTACCAAAAAACCTATTTCTCCAAAAGCTTTGTGTACGTCAGCAGAGATATTCTAATTACTGAGTTATAGACTTATTGTATAACCATTCGTATTAGAGCCCACAGGAAGCATGCTGTCCTTAACACCATTTCTATTTATACTGAAGCTCAGGAACTTGAACATTTTGTCCAAGTAACAATGCACATTGACTCATTAGTGTATAAAAGACTGGGCAAAGCTCCCATTTGAATGGGACTGACGTATAATTGCATGTTTCCACATCATGCATCTGGGAGAGCCAGACCCACAGGAATGGGTGAAAATGGATTCACAGTCATGTTAACCATCTGCTACATATGCACCTGAGATACAGCTCTAATTACACAAGCAATGGTAAGTCACCAATCTGAAAAGACTGAAACTTGTCCTAGTACGCAGGCAACACTTGTTTCTGGGCTTGTACAGTTCAGATTCCTACTAAGTCATATCAGTCCTCTTGGTAAACCTGCACCTGAGATATATGACCAAGACTGCAAAAAAGACAAAGTTTGGAGAATTGCTATCCTTTGGCTTGTTCTGTTTTCCGCTGGACCATTATTCAGTTTCACCTTTGTGCTGAAGTGGATCATCTTGTGGCTGGTGAAGCTGTGAATGAATATAGCCATCTCCACAAAGCAGCTGCAAGACTAGTTTCTAATATTCCCTGTCTTTGCCATTTGCTCTGAAGCTGTTTCTGCTTAGTTATGGCTTGCCTTAGTTTCAAGTCAAAAGCTAAGATGACAAAGGTATAGAGTGCTTTTCTCAATAGTAAGTCATGCATCAAGGTCAGATTTCAGAGCAGAGGTGGTCAGGAAAAAAAAAACAACAAAAAACCACCAACAATCGGGATGCCAGATGTTTAACGTTTCATAAAACAAGGGAAGAAAAAAAAAATCAAAACACTTCCCTGTTCCTTTGGCAGCCCAAATTACCTGCCAATCTATCTTTTGCCTTACATACAAAAGGCCCTAAAGCTGCAACAGCCCACAACAGTAGACTTTTAATAGTAGACAAACACTAAAGTTTCATCTTTAAAGAAAGGTCAGTAGCTTGAAAAGGCCGTGAAACAATATTCCAGTAGAGAATCCTTGGGTAGCACCCTTCTTGCTGAACTTGCATAATCAGAAATCCCAGAGTAAAAAGCTCCAGCCTAGAAGAGCTCTAAGCCACGCTCTTAAAATAAGCCTTGGTGTGTCCACTGAAAAAAACCAAGTGGTCTGGAGTATATGTATGCAAAGTCAAGAATGCATGACAAATTATATTACTATTCATGGTGTTTTGTCTATATGAGCAGACATGCTTTCTAATAACTGCACATACTTAAAACTCAAATGCAATGCTTAGGGGGACAAAAAGTTCTCATTAACTGTAGGAACAAAAAACAGTAGAACCAAAAAAAAAAAAAAAGAAGAGGAAACAGACAAAGGATTTACCTTAAAACAGACCTCACCTTCTGTTTGGAGCCCTAAATGAAAGGCCAAATGTCTGTAATTCATATCACAGTCTTCACTAACATGACACTCATATCGGCTAAACTCTTTCCTCCCACTTTTATTTCTCATCATAAATTTTGGCCATTTTCCCATCTCAATAAAAGACATAATTGGCAGTCCTGGCAGACGACATGAAAAATTGCTAATCAAAGTAGTGAGGCTGGAGGAGTCTATACTGGATGGTCCAGAAACTGGCTAGGTGGGGAATAGTAATATGCTGGAGAGAACATGCAGGGCATAGAACACGTCAGTGCACAGTAGATGTACTCTTGCCTCCCTCTCTCTCTATGCAGTACAAAACACTCTTTTCTGGGGACAGGCTGGACCTTTTGTGCTCTGAAGTAATCACTGGATGTGGTGAATACTTGGCTCCCCATCCAAAGGGAAAGAAGTGCTTTGCTTTTATGTAGCTTTACTGAACAGCTGGAAAAAGTGTAACCCATCATGATTATGCAGTTATATGGATTCTGAATGGGTACCATTGGCTGTCAAACAAAACAAAGGCAGAAACTGGCACACTGTAAGATTACTAAGAAACAATAACATACCACTTAGTCAACTGGATACCTGTAACTGAAACAGAAGGAACAGAATGGCCTAAGTGAGCAAATCTATGGTTATGCCCACATCTGGCACTACATAATCTGTATACTCTTTGCCTCCAACACATAAATACCTTTTAAATTTAAAGCTGTTTTTGTAGAAAATACTGGGATTGGGTTTGCTTCCACATGAGTGGATAACACTTCAAACTGATGTAGTTTGTTGCTGCTTTAACACAAACACCTATTTCCAGCACATCAAATCAGAAGGGCAGAATGGAAAAGTGGCAGAAAAAGACAAGTGCTGGCAGTCTCCACTTTTTCAGCAGCTGAATAAAAATGCAAAAGTAACAGGAGGGGGAAAAAAGACCTCTTAATTATTTTTTAAGTTTACAAAAACATTTCTGCTAGTGTTTTATTGCCTTTTTTTTTGATACATTTTTTTTTTAAACTAAAATCTGTTTATAACACCAATCAAAAATGTGTCTTGCAAAAAAAAAAAAAAAAGGCAGAATTTATAGGAATGGGATAACAATTTTTACTTTTCATTTATCTATTACTTTGTGATTTTGGACAGAGATATATCAACACAGGGCAACTGTGTTGTTACTGTTACTGTACAGTTGGAGCTTTTTTTTGGTAGAAAATAGATTTGAGATACCAGAGAGGTCCTAAATGTCTGCAGAAGCTGCTTAAACCACAGCCTACCTACCTTCCAGTGTAAATTCCACCATCAGACAGAAAAGCTATCTGAAAAATATTTCCTAGCATATATATCTATGCATGTTACAACAATGATATGTTCACAATATCATGACAAATGATGAAGTTACAAAAGATATTCAGGAAACATGAAATAAAGTGCAATTACAACATATTTGTGACAGTTGCACCTGCACTATACTCAATGACCCATGTCCAAACTATGATAACATAAAATGCTTCTAACCAGCTATACAGAGAAAAGTAACAATATTCAGTAAACTATGAAACATCTTCAAAATTTTAGAGAATGAACTGAACTTGAAAAAATTTATGACGTGTGCTCTGATTTATATCAATACACGGAATGGTGCTAAATAGTAAATAAATGAATAAAAATCTTACAACAATTAAATCACAAGGAAAAAAAACCAATAAAAAGTTTGATTTTATAATTTAAAGATGTCACAGGATGACATACGCTAGAACAGAATCTTACAGGAGGAAAAAAAAGCCAGCAACTCAAAAATACTTTATCATTTATATCTAGCCTGAAATACTGAAACACTGACAATAAGCCGAGTTACATCAACTATCTCATAAAATGAATGTTGCCCTTTGAAGCATAACTTGACCAGTTCAAATACATTTCTGTGTGAACAGAAGGGAACTCTTAATTTAGTGTTAAAAGTAGTCTGCTGCAAAAATTATCTTTCTTTTTCTAACCACTTTAAAAGAACTGCTGATGTCAGGTAAGTAGAAGTAGCAAATATTTATCCTCACATCATGGAAGGATTACAGACCCAGGCAGGTTACAGATTTTTTTAAAATGCATTTTATACCTGGTAAGCTTTGTGACTGATGCCATATACTAATGGATTTGCTCTCATCCGTACATAAAGATAAGTGTAACTTATCCACTTTACTGCTTCTTCCACATTAGTTACTGTTCCAAGAGCAATCTGGAAAAAGGAAAAGAGAGAAAATTAAATGTATATATTACAGCTGAATGCAAACATTTTGCTGAAAACATACTGAATTCAGTGCATTAGCATTAAAGAACATGTCAATATGTTTCCAACTGAAATTATTTTAAAATAAAGACAGCGCTATATTTTGAATCACTTATACATCTGTATCTTATGAACATCTAATAACATGGTATGTTCTATGATATTATATTATAGGTAGTCATCCATATCACTCTTTGTGCTGTTTACAGTATCGACAAAGAAAAGATAAAACTGAGATAGCTTATTCAAAAAGTACCAAAATTCTTGAGTAAATGTGCTCACGGTAATTTAAAGACCATCCCTAAAAGAAACCCTAAATTAAAAGATTAAGTTTTCATATCAATATAAATGCACATTCTGGTCTTAAACTAAATGATACTGACAGTCCTAACGATTTTCTTTGTAATGTTCCCATATTCTGAGTTATATTTACAGTTCTACAAAACAGTTTGTTCCTTTTATAACTAAAAGTGAAACATACAGGCACCTGCTACATTTTTTGTTGCACCAAAGCATAATAAAATGTAACAATATGCACAGAAATATATTCATATTTCTTTTCTTTTTTTCCAAGGACAAATTAAGTATATAAAAAGTTTTTTTTTTAAATTATTATTATTATTATTATTATTTCTCAGTAGCTTCTTCTGCTAATTCAGTAGTTCTTTTACCATCAAACTACTGGTATATATACTGTTACATGGTAACTTCAGCAATACTTTCTGTTAATTACATTCAGAAGAACAAATTCATTGCTTGTTCCATTTAATTTGATTTTAGCAGGAGAATTCAATATTTCCTGGATGCTTCAAAAACAGATATTTTTTGGTTGTGACTAGTTCCTTAAGACAATCAAGATTTCCCTTTATTGAAATTCTGTGATCCACCATTATCATTATTTTATTTTTGTTTTGTGGATGCTTGGATTTCAAGTAAGCAATTCTCTTGATTTGAAAAAACTATAAAACCCTATAAAAGTTATTTTATATGCATGTTCAGATTCAAATATCACTAAATACCATAGATATGTTTTTTTTAAAAAACATAAATAGCTATTGATAGCTTTTCAAAAATAGTAATGCAAGATGGTTTTGCCCTCAGTTAAAAGCTTAAGTAACTTAAAACATTGTTGATTTCAATGACTAATACCAAGAAAAAATTCAAGCTTGTTTCTGAAGTGTTTCTCTGTTCAACAGCATAAAAAGGTCAGGGGGAGCCCCATTGTGTTGTTTTACAAAGTATATAGCTACATAACATGTGATAGTAGCTAGAAAACATTTTTAAACATTTAGTTTCCCATAGACTACTACAGGGAGGACATTTAATACAGCTTGCACATTATTACTGTTTGCTACCCAAGGTTAATTTCAGCATCTGATTTCTTTCCATCATTCAAATCTATTTCAGTGAAACAGTGTAACAACATTGCCCAGTAATAAATAACATTTTCCCCTCAAACTATTATTTGCACAATCATAAAAAGATAAAATTATCCTTCCAGACGACAGTGAAGCCCAACAATTCAAAATTAAAAAAAAAGCCACAATAACTCATTTTATTACTGGCAAATTAAGTATTTTCACAGTTAGAAGAAAAAATAAGAAAAAAAACCATTGGATTATAAAATACAGTTGGGTTTCAGATACCGAACTGAAATGTAACACTACACTCTCCTTCCCCAGCTTCAATGAACACTCACTGAATACTATGCAGAGGAAAAAAAGAAAAGCTACTTCTAATTATTTGCTGCCATCTAGTGTTCAAGCAAAGCTCTCACAGATGATTTAACAAAAGCACACATTTTCAAACTGAGTGAGACGGGAGGAATCTCATTAATGCAAACACTTAAGAATAATTTCAAAACAAATGATTTACAAAATTAGGAGACCTTTGCTAAGTTCAAGGATATTTAGTATTCATAAAACCAATAGATAAGGTGATTCTTCATTAAAGAAAAAATTTTTAAATTTTCTAGCGTTCAGTAAACCATACAGCAGTTTACGCAGGTAACATCACAGATGTTGATGAGTCATATGATGTTGATGATGTTAAGAATCACAGAATCATACTGGTTGAAGGGATCTCTGGAGATCATGTAGACCAACCCTCCCTGTTAAAGAATATTCTCTACAATAGGTTACACAGGAAAACACCCAGGCATGTATCTCCAGAGAAGGGGATTCCACAAACTCCCTAGTTAGCTTGTTTCCAGTGTGTTATTTGATTGCACCAGTTATCACAATACTTCTACTGCAAGCAGCTGTCACTGATGAGGTTGCTGGTCTCATACAGGTCACGTCAGTTCCCAGGACCACTTCAGCTTCCTCTAGCATACGCATGTGCCCAGATGAGCTAGGTAGTCACCCAACTCCTCATTGATTTTTTTGGAAAGGCTCTGAAGAAATTCTATCTCTTCTGATACCTGCTGTAGCTCATACTCCACCAAGACAGAAGGCTTTAGATTGAGAAAGGCAAAAACTAGCTTAGATTTGGTCCACCCTAACCAAAGCACCATCTTATTTATCCTTCTAGCTTAACAACAAAATTGTAGGAAAAGGCACATCTCCTGGGGGAAGTATTTCTACTGTCCAGTACTGCAATTTTTCTCCTGTTTCTAGCTCCTAGGGGAAGGAAGGAGCCCCAGAAACAAGCTGGGGTCCAGCTGTGGCTGACAGGGAGGGTTCTATCAGGTGGAAACAATTACGGAAGGAATGGTGACCTGCATTGTATGAGCTATTGATGATAGTTCCCAGATAAGTTAAAGTTTATGGCCTAATTAAACCACATCCCCCTGCATCTTATCTTTCTTCCTGTAATTTCAAAAAAAAAAAAATACAGCTGTAGGTATTTTCTGTTTGCCAGCTGGTCAACTGACCCAGGACTCTCTCCATTCAGTTAAGAATACTAACCAGTTAATTTATTTTGTGTTTTACTTTCCACTATGCCCAGTGGGCACAGCATCAGCAGAAAAGGGAGCATCTCCATGCCTACAATGAGCATCACTGGTTCCTTTCTCTTCTGCTCATTTCTAGACGAAGTAAAAAAACAACCGAACAAAAAATGCAATCAAAAAAGTTTTTTGGGTCCACAGGATAATGAATTCTCAGTGCATAGATGTGTTGAAGTCTTATCTTTGGTACCAACTCAATGAAGTTGGGTGTATTTCAGGTTTTTCTGCTACCTAGCTTTTCTAGAAACAAATATACTAGGCACTCGAAGTCAACATGCTGTTCTGAGACTGCCCTTCAGCATCTGCTGTTACCTTAGGAGAAGCAGGCACTATTTACGTTTCCTCTGAATTCTTAAAATAATGCAATTTGAGACTTTCAGTTAAAGATAACACCCTTGCATTTAATAGCTCTAAACAGATTTTCATGCCATTTTCATATAGATTTTGAGCCACATTACCCTTTAGACACAACTTCCCACAGCGAGTAGTTCCACAGTCTAACTCCCCAGCTGGCAACCTTTTGCATTTTCTGAACCTGTCACTGACTCAACCCAGCAAGTATTTCCTGGTCTTTCCCAGGAAAAGTACAATATTTTGGCATGTCATTCTTACTTCATAAAACTCTATTATGTCATGTCCTATTTTCCTTGTTTCTGATCTGAAGAATGCAGGTATGCCCGTGTGTTCCTTCTATAGAAGTGGATCTATTCCTTTGTCTATCACTCTGAAAATTTACTGCTTCTATAGAATTCACTATGAAATCAGAATTAAAAATACTCTCATTTTACCCCCTCATTATCCAAGTTTTCTTTCCTGCACAACATAAACCTAGCTACAATACTCAACGCTCTGAATTCCACTTTGTGATTGTGCAGCTAGGATTACATACTGCATTACATCAAATACATGAATTATTGCCTCATTCATAGCTGCTACCTACTCCTGGCAAGAGACCCAATCAACCACATTTGCTTTTGGAAGCGTGGAGTCTTCCTATATTTCCAACTGTGGAAATACACTCTTCTGGCCTTTCTTTGGTTTCTCTTTACCACCACAAGATGGACATCTGGAGCATCTGAACTCCCTGAATGATTTGTAACAAAAGCAGACTCTCTTCCTAAACCATGCCATGTTGTTATATAACAGTACAGATTTTCTGTTGCTCATAGAAGTCTGTGTTATGGTAAAAATACCAGTGGGCATCAGCTTACTGTCTACATTTTTGTAACAAATCAGTCAACAACACACAGTTAGTCTCCATATAGTGCTACTGTTACTGACAATAGGATAGTAATTATAAAAGATGATCTTTCTTTCCTTCTTTCCTTTTCTTTCCTCTACATTTAGAATTCAAGTTTACGTATTTGAAAAGAAACAACTTAGCAAAAATATATACTTACTTGAACAAATACCTTTTTTTTCAGATAAAAATCTGAATAAAGCTTCATGAATAAGATTGCTTTTATTGTTGCCAGTCTTATCTAAAATTGTTGCAACAAATTGTTTTTCTTTTTGGACAATTTTTTATGTTTTATCATTTCTATTCTAAGCACACAGAGCCCTTTTTCCTTTGACTGTTAGCAATGTGTGCTTGCAGACCAGAAAGCCAAATGTAAGCTGTGAGCATGGACAGCAGGCTGAGGAAGGTGATTCTCCTACTCCTCTCTGCTTTTCTGAGATCTCAACTCAGCCTAACAAAGTTGTGGGTGTCTCATTCCTGGCAGTGTTCAAGGCATGTTTAGATGGGTCTTGGAAAACCTGGTCTAATAGAAGATGCCACTGTCATAGCAGGTGGGTTGGAACTAGATTATCTTAAGGGTCCCAAACCAAAATATTCTGTGATTCTATGACTTTTTAACCTTTTTTTTCTCTTCATAAAATATTCAATGAACGTAAATTCACTTTCACTCTTAAAAAAAAAAAAAAGACTGATCATTGCATTTTAGCTGTATGCCTCTACTTTAAGAATGTTTAAATTTCTGAGGGTTTCTTGTAAAAAAGTGTATGTATGTATTCTTAACTGGTTATTACATTAGATAGGTTTTGAATAGTTTTAATATATTGGAAGCCAGTACTCTCATTATAACCACAGCACTTTAAATAGTCAAATGCATTTTCTTTGAACTTGAAGCAAACTGAGAACTTGCAATTTAAGTTACATAAGTTAATTTTTTAAGTTACAACTGGTTACCACTTTGAATCTGACACCGAAAACAAGAGTTCAAGCTAAATATGTTATTCTTCCTATGTTGCAGTCAACCAATTGAAGCAAGTTTATTTATACAATAAGATGTTTTCATTTCTTGAGGATTTTATTTTGCTATGTGTTTCTACAGCTTTTACCTTAATATTTTGGTCCTCCATGCTACTTCTAGCATCTACTAACTTTTGTATAAGACCCCTGACATTTTCACATCTAACAGCTCACTCCTCTGTAAAATACATGCTTACAGTAATAAAGATTCCATTTCAGATATTTTATTTGTGAAAATAACACTTTTTCTTTTTTTGTTTCAAATAATATTAATCCCTCTAGGTTTTGTTAGTTTTTCAAAATAATTCAAAAATTACCTCTGCATTTAGGTTGTCGGCAAGACTTTCGAGAAACTGGCTTTCAATTGGATTCTGCTGAGTAAGAAGAGTCAGGTAATGACTGAGTTTATCATGAGTTGTAATAATGATGCCTTCTCCGAATTTGTCAAACTGAGGCCGTCCAGCTCGACCAAATATCTGCATGACATCTAAAATTCCAAGGTCAACAAAGGAGCCTCTTTTTGCAGCATATATTTGTGTTCCCTGATTGAGGAAAAGTTAATAAAAATTAACATAAATACACATGAACATAATCCTGATGAGCTGAATACTGAAATTAGGCAAATACAGCATGATTTCAGAAGTGTACTTTAACTAATCCTTTCATAATCTTTGATATATTTAAATCTTTACTATACAAACTAGATTCCCACTAGTAAGAATCAGTTTAATGAGATATAAATAACATTTCAAGTCCATCAGACATTTCCCCTCCAGTTCCCAAACCCACAATAAAGGTCTTGCCATCTTTCTTTTAAGACAGATAACTATGTGCAGAGTAATATAAGCTCTTACCTTAATAACAACAGCGTGAGCAGGAAGATTGACACCCCAGGCAAGTGTAGCTGTACAAACTAGCACTTTGATATGTCCATTAGAAAACAGGTTCTCAACCAAACTTCTGTCTTGCCGCAGCATTCCTGCATGATGAATACTAAATCCATCTGGAAACAGCTCACGCAACTGCTTATTTCTGGATCTCTGTACCTAAAATAGAAAACCATAAATATTAAATTCACTTTCAATTGCAGTACGAGAGGCAGTGTATTTTAAAAAATACAGGAAAATAAGCCACTGAATATCATTCTGAATCATATGAAAGGAACCATTTGTATTAACTTCTTGTTAGCACCTACATGTTGCAATTTGCTATAAGTGAATTTGAATAATTTTCATGCTTTCCAAACAATACATCTCATTGTTCAAAGGAATACTATTTTAAAAATACAGCTTAATGTAAGCAGAGATCCAAATCTACTGATAACCAGTATGGATACTGAAATGGACAATTCACACATCTCTTTTCCTTAAAAGTCTTTCAATGTATGCAAGCAGCTAAATAAGGCTTAAATAGCAGGTCACATGCAGGAAGGGATACCATTCACATCTCCTGCCATTGCATCTTGGTATAGAGTGGATTAAGAAGCTGACAACAAGTAACCAAACTGATCACCTCCCCCTCATTTTTACCTTTCCCATATATGGGAAGCTGGGATATCAGTTTGGAAAAATCTCACATCCTCCAGCCTCCCTCTGCATAAGATGCATGTAAGAATGTCTTCCTTACTACTGAGTGTCAGCTTTACTATGCTTCTCCTGAATTGAAAAGGGACTCAGAGTTGAGAAAAGCTAATATTTTTCCCCTTCATACACTAAAATCTAAAACTCAAATCATTTTGGAGCATGCCTTCCAGAAGGAACAAGAAAGGAAAAAAGAAACCCAAACACAGGAAACCCATGCTACCAAAGCTCATGTCATTGTAGCCAATTGGGAACAATGCTCTTTCTGTTCAGAAACATGGCTTTAGGCCAAAATTCAAGTATCACAAAAAATACAGCACTTTTATTACAACTAAGATGACAGGAGCAAAGGAAGAATAGCCCAGGTGTAAACTAGAATAAAAGACCTTCACATAAGCTTTTATAAGTTTAAATACAAGGCCACAGAGCATGCTCTATGCAACCTCTTTTTTATCCTGGACCCTGGCTACTGGTTCCTCAGATCTTCATATTTCAAAGTATTGATTTGTCACAAACACCTTTTATTTTCATCCCATCTCTTTCACAAACCACTGCCTTCCAAACCTGATCACTGCTAACTATGACACCAGAAGGGTACCTGATCTTTCCCCCTTTCTTTGTTATCATTGTCAGGAGAGAACTTTTCTATAGGCCACAAATTATTTTTCTCTTTTTTTCTTTTTTTTTTTCCTACCACTCTATTTTTAGCCATGCAGATTACAGTGAATTAATTCTAGACCAAATTATGATTTTTTTTTTCCAATCTTTATATTTATTTGTACCTGACACACAGACAAAGTTGACTTAAGTGATACAGACCGGGTAAAGAAAAATACAGTTCATATTACTGGCATACTGCCAAACATGAATAATAAGTCTCTGCAAACACAAAAATAAATAGGAAGATGGAAGTGCAATTATAAAAGACAACATGAAAAGAAAAACACTGTAGGAAAAACACTTTTCCTAGCTTCACATTTCTCAACTTCTCAATATCCAATCTTTTCTGTTTTAGGCATTACTATTTCCTATTCACTTAAAGGAAATCAAACTCCGCTTTTAACTATACATTAATTATTGGCAAATTTAAATAATGCTATAAGGCTTAAAAACTGAATTAAAAAAAGAAACAGTTCATGACACATTTCCTTTATGAGACAGAGAATGGAAACAGATACATTATAATGAACACAAAGGCACAAAAGATTGCATTTATAATACATCAACAACAAATCCCACAGATGAAAGGCATGTAGAAAATTCACTTCAGAGTTTGTTGCAAAGCAACAAATAATTGCAACCAAGCAATTTGGATTGATCTTGACTACATTTAGAACTTGCTGTAAGCATTAAACAACATAATTAACTTGTATCTTAGCAAAAAGCACAT
Source organism: Phasianus colchicus (assembly GCF_987193195.1). Lineage (NCBI taxonomy): Eukaryota > Metazoa > Chordata > Aves > Galliformes > Phasianidae > Phasianus > Phasianus colchicus. Next base: position 70,475,903 of record NC_143437.1, on the reverse strand, counting down.
ATTTGTATGTGATAGAATAACTGCCAGAAATTCTACTTTTTTGGTAGAGCTTCATGGGTCTCACACATCTATTTTGCAGATATTAAGGTAACAATTTTTCAAAAAGCACAATTGTTCAATATCAAAAAATATACTCTATAAATTACCCGTAGCTGAAAATCTTGCTTTTAAACTTGCACAATTAAAAAAATTACATACTTCTGTCTGTAACCTAACGTTACAACCTTATGTTGTCTAACTCTCAGGGAAAAAATGGGCCAATTTAGAAATAGGAAACTAGAAGAATGAAATATTTTGCTATATAAGGGAGAAAACTTTTTTTTTGTAAAATCATAGAATGGTTTGGTTTGAAAGGGACCTTTAAAATCATCTTGCTCCAAATCCCCTACTATAGGACAGAAAAGTTCCCTCCAGTCCCATTCAGTCCGGCCTTAATGCTTCCAGGGGGCATCCACAACCTCGCTAGGCAACCTGCTCTAGTGTCTTACCACACTCTCAGTAAAGAATTATTTCCTGATGTCTAGTCTAAATCCACTCTCTTCCAGTTAAAAAAAATTTCCCCTCGTCCTGTCTCTTGTGCCTCCTCAGCTTTCCCTTAGGCCCCTTCGGGCTGCACTAGGCTGCACTAAGGTCCCCCCAGGGCCTTCTCTTATAATTATTTGAACCACTAGAATATACCACTAGTTCAGGGAAAGGAACTTGTGAACACAGGAAAAAAGGAAAAGGAAACATTTTGTGTGAGAGAACACACTAAGACATAGCAATGACAGTCTGACTAGGATTCAAGTACAAAATCAATCGTGTAAAAACATGCAGTTACAGCTATACCAAATAGTTGTGTTTAGAAAGAATATTTAAATGCTCCTAAAATTTACTAAACTAACCTGAAAATACTGAAGATTTCATTAATTGTATTGAAATTTTGCCCATATTCTGTTTTGTTGCCATGTGACAGATGACAGCAGAGAACCAGTCTAACAAAATGGCATCTGACATGGAAGCATGTATGAAGCAAAGGTGTGTCACTGAATTCCTCCATGTGGAAGAAAATCGCACCCATTGGCATTCACTGATGCTTGCTGAACATTTATAGAGTCCAGTGGGCATGAGTATAGTGAATCAGAGGATGGTATATTTCAGCAGTGAAGGACAAGCCACATTCTGGACAGCCATGCAGATTTTCATGAGCACAGCATGAAGGTTTTTGCTCATTGCTGGTGAAAATGAACGGCTAAGGGTGATGACTGTTGAAAAATTGACTGTGTAGCTGAGAATTCTATCAGTGTTACTGTGCTCTTTGTATCTGTTGCTGTTTCCATGAAAATAAATAGGATAAACAAATAAATAAATAAATAAATAGGAGGCACTATTTTTAGAGTGCCCTACATACATAATAGGAGTGAAACTATAAAATGCTAGAGTATCCCTCATCTTTCTTTACTACAGACTAAAGCGTTTTGCTTAAAATTTATATGAAATGTTACTAAGTGCCTCAGGTGTATGGAGAAGTTATTATGACCTCCAGGCACAGGTCGTCTGATTAGAATTGATTTTCCTTCCCCACCCATATCACTCAAGAGGGCTGCAGATTTATGACCTCTGCTTACATGTGTGCGTGCATGTAATACACCATGTATTAAATAAATTCCTAGTTTAGCTTGCTTCCACCTATATTTCTCCTTTAAAAGTTCTAAATTTCATGCTCATCTTAAGACATTAAAAATGTCACAATTTGACATGGAGGAATGTACTTAATTTTGACAAAAAATTAGGCATATGTAGCAAACAAACCCTGAACATTTAAACAAGCCTTAGGGCATTTCAATGAAGACTTAAATCAACAACAAAAAAGATAACTTCCTTCACACTCTTCCTTTCCTTTACTTGTACCTGGTATCCCAAGGGTGTTATCATTCCTACAGACCATGCACCACACATGCTTTTTATCTGAACTATATATCTATCCTGAATGAACCATCAAGAATTAAACTTTCAATAGGCTCATAGCTCTTTTTTCTTATTTTACCTAAAAAAAAAAAACCAAAAAAACCCAACACTTAAAAAAAGGTAATAAAGTTTGATTACAAGAAGCAGCTGTCAATAATTTACTTCTTAATAGGTGAAACAAAAGCTAGTATCTTCACTGATCTCAGATTGCTATGCTTTTCTTGGACAAAGATTGCCATTAATTGGTAAAATCAGATTTTATTTTTCTTTCTGGAGATTACTTCTTCCTCCGTTCTGCTTCTAAATTTTGAAAATATGTTTGCAACTTTGAATTTCAGTGTTTTTTTTTCCCCTAATAACACTTTTTGACAATCATGAATTTCCTTCTAGCAACAGAAATTGCACAGGCTATTCTAGGATTTTTCTCCCAATTGCTCTACTGCAGTAATACCTCACTCATCTGATTGTAAGACTCAATCATCATAATTTTCCCTCTGCAGAGTTCACAACAGGGCAGCACTTGCATTTTTGCTCAGCATGCACCATCATATTTGTTCACTGGTTTGGGCAATGCTGAGCATTTCATTCCCATCCTTTGTTCTTTGCGCTGTCCTAGCACTCCACAAATTATGAGCCTTGTTAGCCTCATCTGCTGATTGCTGGCACTCAACATAGGTATCACAAACACCAAAAACAAACAAAATAAGGTACTGAAGGCTGTTTCTATTGATGCTGCTATTGTGTGACGAATGTTCAGTTATTTCCAAAACAATAAATTTGTATCTTTCCTAAAGGGATCAGAATCTGCAACTCTTTTATTGAGCTTCTACATTTCTTAAAGCTGCAAGAAGACAAAAGCCTTCTTTAATTCATTCAAATTAGTTGTACTGCTGAATATGCTCTACCTGAATTATTTAAAGAATACTGAATGCCTTTCAAAATTCGTTAGATTAAAGTAAGATCCACTAAGGAAGAGAAGAGGGTCTGAGAAATGCAGAATGAAAAAACAGCAAGTTGAAGATTCCATCTTTGGGCCTACTCCTGCTCCATAAATACAAATATAATTAACAAGACATCTGTACATATGAGGACTGTGAGAAATGGCATTAAACACCCTCAGGTTTGCAGGCTTAGAAATTATGAAACTAGAGAGTTGGTTTTTTGTTTATTTTACACATGACAGGAGATTTGTTCACTGGCTATTTTGTATTAACAGAAACAAAGCTGTAGTTTAATCTGGCTGTAGACACCTAAGTTACATATAAAAAAAAACTAGTCATGAAGCTCACCTTAAAAATATACACAACAGTTTAACATGTTGGACTGAGATAGTGCTTCTGTACTGATATGCCCTCACACTACTTCCCTTGCCCTTTCCTGGGAACAACAGCATTGTTATCACCGACTGATCACGCTGGGGCTGGTTCTTTTGAAGAACTCAATTATTACTGAGAGCTTTGCTCAACAAAGAGGACTTACATGACCTAACTGATCATGTCTGGATGAATGTGGCTGGCCAATATACTATTCTACTTAATAAGTATGCACACTCATCCTCTAAATCTCCAGTCTTTTACTGTATCTAGCTATTGACTTTGTATAGTTATCCCAATGTAATATTTCTGTCTAACACTTACTATTTTACTGAGTTATAATTAGTGGGCACCCAGCAAGATAGTATTTGAAGAAGGTAATTCTAGCAAACAAATGTGAATCAGTTTGAATTTCTCCTGGAAGAGTCAATAATTTAATTGTCTCTCCCTGGAGATTTAAGTTAGAGCATTAAAGTTAGAACTGTTTAAACCTATGAGTTACTGCTCTGATCAATTTACTGAAATCATCTCAGTAAGTTTTGTAAAGTGCTCTAAAAATACCTCTGAAGGAGAAAGAGGAGAGTAGTGTGACTGCTTTGCTTAAACACATTCCTCCACAGTACATTCTATCAATGTAAAGATAACAGTTGTTCAAGTGAAATCATCAGGAACACAATTCAGGAGTTATTTTCTGTATTATAGTATTACAACTGATTTTCTTCTGAACTTTACCCTCTGTAATGTATCCATGTAATGATACAGTATCCTGAGCTGCAAGGTACCAGATTCCAACTCGTGTCTCCACACAGCACCAGACAAAAGTCAAACCATATCGCTGAGGGCACTGTCCCAACTCTTCTTGAACTCCAACAGCTCAGGAGCCTGCTCCATGCCCACCGCTTTCCAGTGAAGGACCTTTCCCTATTCTTCAGCCTGACCCTCCCCTGACACAGCTTCATGTGTCTCCCTCGGTCCTATCTCATTTACCAGAGAGCAGAGCTCAGTGCTGCCCCTTCACTCCCCTTGTGAGGAGCTGAAGCTGCTGTGAGCCTCTCCCTCAGCTCTTCTGCTCTCAGCTGAACAAACCAAGGGACCTCAGTTGTTCCTCATACATCATGCCCTCTAGCCTCTTTCCCATCTTTGTAGCCCTCCTTTGGACACTCTTTGGTCCTTCTTGTTTGATGGCACCCAGAACTGCACCCAGTGCTGGAGGTGCAGCCACACAGCGCAGAGCAGTGCAGAGCAGAGCCTTTCCATGCCTGGTGGCAGTGCTGGGCCAGGCACATCACAGGGTATGGTTTGCCCTTTGGGCTGCCAGGGTGCACTGCTGGCTCAGATTTGCCTCTCTAAAGGCCTACCTGCTATAAGAGGGAAAAAACAAACAAACAAACACCAAAACCAGTTGTATAGATAACACACTAACTCAATTTGAATTAGAATTTTGCAACGTGGACCAATGTAACTTAATAATTCAATTAAAATCAGACAGAGGTGCCTTACAACTGTATGAACTAATGATACTCATAGAAAGGTTTAAGAGTCTAGAATGAAAAATAATTATTCTGTGTAAACACAACTAGCAATCTGCACCAGGTTCACAAAGGAAACACTGTTCATAGTAATCTAGCTTTAGCACCAAAGATGAGTGAAAACACAGGAAAATAATCTCAAATATTGTTAAAAAAAGAAGTTAAAATATTCCAGTTTAATAAAAACATTTAATGCACATCAATTAAAATGGATTTAATTTTATGACATGAATTACAAATGCATGCAAAATCAAGTAAATCTTGAGGGGAGAAAAATTCTGAAAAATATTTATACTCTGCCCTTCAGACAAGAAGTCCTGCTGTCATATTTGTTAACCACTTGGAATGCACAGAGTCATCATTCTTGGTCTGATTTGCTGACAGAAGAAGACATTTTCAGTTTCCTGATAGGAAACTAACCAGTAAGGAAGATATACAGCAATGAGAAGAAACTGATACAGTGAGAGTTTGATGACATGCAAGTGCAGTATGGGAACAAATAGGATAAATTTGTACCAGTTTCAGTTCATACACGACGTCCTCTGGAGACCTAGTTAAACCGTTTGTTTCTGTGCTTAACTGTGCAGAGATTTCAATATTTCCGCTTCAACTGAAAGCTGATATTGCATTGTTTCTGTAAAAGTATTTGTTATATTTGAGAAAACCTCCTTTGCTTCTGTGTAATACTCAAAACTGCCACTCTGCTAAGCGATGAAAATATTGGATGCATTTTTACTCTGAGACAGCTAAAGCAGAAAGTGTTTTCAAGGTCTTTCCAGAACAGATGCAGCTTACTTATGACTTCTCATCATTATTTTTAGTGCAAATCCTCACTAAAAGTATACAGAGACATTATGACCCCTAAAAGAAAAAACAAATGCATCTGTGAACATCAAGTGTATTTCTCATTTCCTAACTAAGCTATAAAAGTCCTGCCACAACTTCACTCCTGTGCAAAGTGGCGTACAAAGACTGAGACTATTGAGAATGGAATTTCTCTTACGAGTTTGCAGGTAATTGTAAAAGTGAAGTATGAATTACTAATCTATACAGTTTTCAAGCTGTATGACGTTTAGCATGAGCATGGGGGATCATGAAAAGCTAAAATTTTATCAGGAAAATAACTGTTTACTTTTAGAAAGATACCACAGGCATTAAATGCCTTTTGATTTGGCATCGCGGCTTTTTTTTTTTTTTTTTTTTTTTCCACTCTCCTAGCTTCTAGATGGAAGAAGTAAACATAATGCCAAGCAGGACTGGTTAAAGAAAATGCAAGTCAATGAAATAAAAGTATTACAAGTTCTTAAATTAAACACGTCAAATTGTACCCTCCATTCATTAAGTAATTTGAACCATATAATCTCAACTTTTAGAAGAAAAAAGATAACCAAACTAGCACATCAGCACATCTGCAGCATGTTAAAATATTTTTTTCTCTGATAGATGTATCCTAGTTGATAACAAAACTGCAAGAAAATTCATAAGGTAATTAGCATTCCCTAAAAAGTTAACACACTTTTTTGTTTGCTAATAGTGTATTAAGCAAGTATCAGAACTGTATGTTTCATTCCTTCTGTGTCCTTGCTATGTAAGAAAATTTTAAGGATTTGAAATGTAGCTCATTCTCACCAAATACCAAATCTTACAAGGAAAATCACTTTCAATAAATCTTGGAAGAAAAAAAAAATATTTAGATATTTATGCATTTCCATACTACGGTGTTCACATGGTCTCATCTGACAATTTGTGAGTGATAATCTGATAAAGTACTAACTGGGAAAAAAAATCCCTTAAGAAACTAACAAATCTGTAAATTTTGGGATGAGCGAAACCTGCTTTATCATGAATTTTTTATTCCTTGTGCCTATGTCCTGACTTCAATGCACATCCATCACATTTCCGTAACTTCACCTCTCTCAGAATTATCTTCATCTTACTGGTTCATATTTTTTCCTACTCCACTCTCAGGAGAAAAAGAACGTATCTTAGAAATGACCTCCATAAGACTTAATACTTATTATCGATGCTGCAGTCAGCTTATTATCACACCTTTGGCAACTTTATTGTCTCTTTTGTTAGTTTTACTCTAAATTACCAGCAAGCTTCTCTCAGAATCTCTGCAATGTCAGAGCTTAACTGTGAAGCCTGTGGGCTATTAAACATTGTTCAAAGTCAGTTTCAAAGGTAACACAGATTTTTTACACACTTGAAAGGGCACAGAAGTAGCACCTAATAAGTAATGTAACAAAAAGGTTTATATAACTATGCTCTTTTGGCCAGCAGACCTGGGAATTTAGAGACTGATCGTCAGTTAAACAGGGGCAACTATCAGGCTTTTTACTGGATGAAACCAACTGCTTTAAGAAAGGAGCAATTCAAAGAGCTTGACTTCATAGCCAGATCCAATGCCAAATGAAGGCATATTTCCACAGACCTCCAATAAATTATAAGATCCCATGTGATTTTAAACTCTATCCACTGGAAGAAATAGGTTTTAATATTTATTGTGCCCCTCTCCTCTACTTCAGCAAAACAAAGAAATGGAAACCAACCAACCAACAACGTTCCTCCAGATCCAGCCTTTATAGTTCGATTATTTTATGTCAATTATCAACTTTATGTTCATACTTCATGAAGACTACAAGATAATTGTTAAGTTTAAAAATCACAGAGAAGACACAATCAAGTATAATTAATTTTGACTTTGAGAAATTATATTCTACCACTACCATTCTTCAAGCATGTAAAAATCACACATTGCTCAATCTTTTCAGTAAAGGAACATTTACTTTCTTGTGCAAATAATTTTTATAATACACTTGCACCGACTGTGAAAAAGTATTGAGTCAATGTTAATTCATTCATCTCCTTCATCTGTAGTTTGTAAACTAGACTAGAAATCCTCTGTCAAAACTACTGTTAAGATCCTGTAATTCATACATCCTTACTTTAAAGCAGTCTAAACAGTTTCTTCAGCAAGCTAAGTTTAAATGTTTTGCCCACACAGAGGACAGATTGTACATTTAAGAAAATTTCTCATTTATATCAAGCATACCATGGAGACTTAATTGCCTAGCAGAGGGGGAGAAAGGAGATTGCTACTTTTTCAGTGCAGTGCACAGCAGTACACAAGTGACAGGAAGGTTGCTGTGCTGCTTTGACAGTCCCTCTCCAGCCTGGATTCATTTCCATTTTTCATAATCTGTTTACGTAATACGCATACATTAGAGCTAATAACAGTTCAAAAGAGTTAAAAACTATACTGTAAGTTTCATTTTCTTTAATCTTTTAATTATATTAAGTTTTCTGTATAATAGCCATATTTGTTCTAATCATTATATCCTTCACATGCTTCATTTCACAGCCCTGCCTTCTTCAAGAGCAGTCCAAACTCAAAAGGCTTTGCAAAGTTATTTATCTAAAATTTGAATCTGTATCTCTAATGCTCCATTTGCTCAGGAGGCTAGGAACTAGGAAAAGCAAATACTAAACAATTCCCTTAAAATTAATTTATCTGTATATTTTACTGTTTGAAGTAAGTAATAACACTTCAGAACTGAATATTTGTATACTGTTCTAATGGTAGAAATAACTGAAGTTGAAATAAAAAAATATACAAGGAAGATTTTCATCACTTACTTTAAGAGTGAAAACTATTCCTATCTATGTAAAATAACTCTCTAACAAGTTTACTACTATCACTTTCAAAACATAGTAATAGACTTGCAACATGGGGGAAGAGAAACTTCCTCTGAATCCAAAGAACTGAACTAAGTACCATGGCTCAGTGCTAAGGCAATCATCACATTTGTGGAGTCCCGTTACATGTATTTACCATACAATTATCACCAGGATATCAGTTTTCAGTGGTTTCAAGACATTATTACTGATTTAAGAATTAAAATCAGATTAAAAGGAATGGAGAATTTTTGACTTGTGCAATCCCTATGGGTTTTTAATTGGATAAGCATGCCAAACATTTCTAAAGCTTTTACTATTTTGCTCGATTTTCTCATGCACTTTGAAAGCCAGCACAGAATATCATATGATATATAAAATTAATGTAAACAATACAAAATAATATCAATAAATAATATAAAATATTATATTAAGCATATCATAAAGCAATTGTACCATTATATCATTAAGCACCCTTTGAAACTGGCTTACATGTTTAAATCTAAACCTCTGAAGCTATTCAACAGAAGTATTTCTTTTAGTTAATTTGTATTTGAGGATTTCAGGTAATTTTTATTTATTTATTTATTTATTTATTTTAAGCTCCAGGTATGAAATGGCTGATTATCTTGATACAGAAATTTTACACATAATAGAAACCCAGAGGCTATGCTTATGTATTGGTGTTATTTCCCCTATTCCAAGTAACCATTCACTGCAGGAAAACCTATTGCACCTGTCATCTGTGATAGTATCAGACAGACTTTCTAATCTGATTTATAGAAACAGATTGATGACTTACAGTTTTTGGCACTGCCTTTTAATCTTGAGAGGAACCTAGAAAAGATTTCCTACTCTACTTCAGAAGACATCACTCGAGATAACTACATAGTTCCATCATATTTGTTTAATCTGTACACCACTAAAGCTGAAGATAAAATGGCCAGCTAACGTTGTCTGATGTGGAGAAGTGCCTCTAGAAAGTAAAGACAGTGCCTGACCATTTGAGATAGACCTCCTCGCCAGCAGCTTGCTCTGGCAGGGCTCAGTTTGACACCAACACTTAAATGCCTTCATGCAGATCTGTACAGCTGAAGTAGGAATCCCAGCAATCCTCACAGTGGTCTGGCAGCAGAAACTTGGTGCAGCATTCCTGCTCCCTGCCTGCTCCATGTCTGTCCCAGGCTGAGCTCAGTCATCCTCTTGGCTGCCCAAAATGTGCTGAGCACTGGAGCTCAGATGCAACATGCATATGTAGATATAATGTGCAGACTCCTAAAACCTGCATGATAAGTCACCATGGAAACCACTCAGGGGTCATATACCAGATTTAGATTAATGACCAAAAATTATGCATGAGAGAATTAGACAAAATAGACCCACAAAGAATCTTACATTGCAACAAATTTCTACTGTAACTGGCTCAGGTGGCAATGCAACACTTGCAGGTGAGAATTATCAACAATAGCTCTTAATTATCACTCACTGTTCCGAGTAACTTGGAACCAACTTGAATTTGCATTATCTGCCCTCACACTAATCTCTGCTTATTCTGATACTGAGTATGTACTATCAACAAGAAACTGAAGAAACAATTGAAAAGTTAATGGCCCAACACATGAAAATTAATCAGATCATTCTATTGCTTTAAATGCCTGAATACAACAGAATCAAGGAATGTTACAGTAAAAAAAAATGGAGAGTTTTCATCCTTTCTATTGGTGACAGTAGAAACCTATCTGGGGGCATTATTTATCAGAAATTGATTTCCTACTCATCAGAATCCCCAAATAAAATCATGCTCTTCCCCATAAAATGTTACATTCCCACTACACTTTCTTTGCCAAGACAAAGCTGAGCAATTGATTCACAGACTCTGTCTTAACCTTATAGGTCGTCGTGCTACTTAAAAGTATGACAATAAACAGTTTCCAGCAGTGTTATAAAGTTAATCAGAACACTGTATAACTGAAGTTTTTTCCAAACTGCTGTTGCTTAATCCCAAATGGTGGAATTAAATTTGTTATAAATCTCATTTTTTTCCCTGATAATCAAAAATGCAAGCAATCATTAAGTGATTTTTTCTTATCCGTGTAAATTTATAAGATTATTGATTATATTTTTAGTTTGAGAGTAAAATTCATGACTTTTTTGAATGATGGAGCGAGTGTCTGTAAAATGCCAAAGTTCTCTGAGAGTCCTCAGTATACAAATTCAGTCAGAGAGTAAAAAAGGTTTCCACTAACACAAATATTGGACTATTTAGTTTACTATCAACTATTCTAGTAATCAAAACAATTTACTAACACATATGGAAAATAAATTGTTTCAATTGCCAGATAAAATTTTTAGCTTGCTTGCTAAAACATGCATTTCTTCAAGAATTTTTGTTTTCAGCAAATTTACATTATTATTGCATAATAATGTACACGTATTACATTATCATACATATATGTCATAGATCTATATACTATACATGTCTATTACACATTATAGTTACCACACATGCAACTTTTACAAGTTGTGCTTTATACTCTCATCCACTAGTGTATGCAAAAAGAGAAAAGGAAGAAAAAATGGAAGGAAAGGGCGGAGTAACTTATCTTCAAAATTTCCAATGAATGTAAATAACCAATCCTTCAGGTCAAGCAGATTTTCCTATGGTTTGTTTTTTCAGTACCACATGCGAAGTTTCCTGCAGCATTTCATTTCCTGATGTTCCTACCACTAATATGTAGGCCAAGAGCACTGCAAATACACAAGCGCTGTATGGGAGACCATTCAAAATTCATCCATCTAAGATAAGCGATGTAAATTATGACTTAGGGAAGCTATTTCTATCCATTTGTTGTATGGACAGACTCCCAGCTCAAGATGCTACAAGATGTGGGAAATAGAATGTATTTATGTCCCCCTGCCCCATAGAAACAACGTGTTTAATCGTTACTCATGAAATAAATATTTCAAAGCAAAGAACAATTAATATTAGTACATTTAATTTCAATTTTCACTGTTCAAAATGTTCTGCAGCCAAACAATGAGAAGTCCTTTAGCTACCATAAAATCAGCACCATGGACGTGCATTAACAGGTGCGGCCACAAGATGGCTCTCAATACTCAGAATTAAAAACCAATCTGAAAATGAACTAACACTGAATTTCAAATAGCTTTTCGCCCACTTATTACCAATACGGTTTGCCTCAAATTATTCCTGGTAACTTTACTCCCAGAATAGAAAAATAATTTTTAGATATTTTACATTTGCTTTCTTCCTCAATGCCACAAACCATTCAATAACAATTCAAATGAAATTTCTAGACTATGTGTAACAAACACCAATATATTCCTGTAGTTACACAACCCTCCACAAAAACTAAGTCCTCTTGAGAGCTAAAATTCATACATATGTATAAGCAAATTCCTTTTTTTTGAAGTTAGTTTTCAAGTATTAACTAGTACTAGTTCCATGTCATGATAAAAGTACATGAAACTTTACAATATGAATTTGCATATTGATAGCCTCTTATACAACTTGTTCACTCTTCCAGTATGTTCTAGCTATATTCTCTATGTTCTTAATTATCATTCTACCTTTCTTTACAAAGGCTTACTAGAGTTGTGGGTTTTGTTGGCAACCTTCCACCCATTTCCTTACTCATTTAGTATCATAAATCTCTGTTTTTGTTGTTGTTGTTGTTTGTTTTCATTTAATATTTATCTTTTCCACAGGTGCAAATCTGAAATTTAAAGAAACTGGACTATGTAGGAAAAAAAAGGTATTAATAGGCAGGGTTATGATTTTCAACTGAGTACAGAATTACTTGATTCTGCTAAAAAAATTAAAAAAAAAAAAAAAAAAAACTACAAAAAAAAACACTCCAAAAACTTAAAAAAGGAGGATTACAATGAACTTAATTATTTTTTTCTGCAAAAATGCAGATATATAACATGGAACTTGTGCGTCTTTATCATGTTAAACAGAACTGTGACATGTTGCTGTGCATTACAGATGTTTAAAATTCACCCACAATAGATAGGTTTCTATGATCAATACAACTAGAAAACAATTCATAGAATCATAGAATACAATAAACATAGACTTGTAACAGGTAAATCATAACTGTAAGAGAGAGCAGAAGAAGATTCATAATAAAGTCTTTCACAGAGTTCACACATTATGCAAATTACGATACAAACGCTGTGGTTGAAAATAACCTCAAGTTTCCCTCTGACTTTTCACTATGGATCAATGAATTCTTCAGACCAGTATGGTACTGCGAAAGGAGAAGTCTCTTACAATGACTGTCTTGGATATACTCCTTAGACAAGAGATCTCAATGATTACTTCAAGGAATATGCTACCAAACAGATACAAAATTTAAGATTGTACGTGAGAATAACTACAAAGTACATAAGAATAATACAAAGTGTTTCAAAATTACCTGCCCAGGAACAGGAAACCAGACATATTTTTAATGCTATGTTGCAGTAAAAACATTCTTCTACATGCTCTAACTACAGAATCAAGAGTCCAGAAAAACATTTCTGAACATAAAGGACATTAAGAGAATTATAATACTGGTAAGCTTATATAATTGTTTTTAATTTATAAAACACCATGACACAGAGTCACATTTTCTTACTGATTTCAGTTTCAGAAGCTTGCTGAAAATCCACCTGTGCCAAACATTGTGCTGTGTTTTTCTATGAAACACTGTTTGGTGTTGTATTAAGCTCTGTCCTTAGGGCTTACTCCAAAGCCAACAGTTTCTTTCCCATTACCTTCAATAGGTTTTTCATTTGGACCCTTCAACTGCAAATCAATTAGGACTTCTTTCAATTATTTAGCAATACTACAGTTTAAATGAAAACATGGCTATATGAATCTAAAGGTCCTAAACTCTGTTCAGATTTCTGATTGCTGTTCTTGATAAACAAAAGCAGCACAATACTTCAAAAAAGTGATCTCTAGAATCAAAGACTTTGCACTGGAATTCTTTGTTTTATTACAAAATGCATGCATATTAAAGCCAGAATACCCTCACAGACATAAAATGTGCAGTACTTTTCATCACTGATGCCACTGCCTTTGATTCCAGAGCTAACTGCTTTTCAAGTATTATTACAAAGAGACTAGAAAGGCTTTTGCAAAACTCTTGGTTTTCTAAATTCTAGACCCTAAGGGTTTGTCATCCACTGTTACGTTTTCAGTATTTTGTCAGCAGTTCTCAGTATTTTAGAACTTCCAAATTACCAGGCCAACTTACACAGTTAACTTTCTACACTGTTGATTTTTTTTTTTCCTATGTAAATAAATAAAGATAGGGAGGAATCTCTAGTAGATCAACTACCAAAAATAGAGCTTGCAACCTTAAGCACGGAAATAATAATGACAGTTCTGCACATGGCAAATTCAAATTTAATTTCATACTTCTCTTAATACCCATACATAGAGAATGAAAGATCCTTGCAGTAGTTAGCAGAAACCAACATGGCTTCACCAAAAACATTTTTTAAGGTAATTATCCAATTAGCCAAATAAATAACATTATACAAGCTTTAATAGGTCCTTATTTGGAAAAAAAAAACAAAAAAATAAAACAACAACAACAAAACCCAAACCCAAACAATAAAACAAAGAAAAAACCCATAATTCAAAAGATCATTTTTATGTTTTCAAGTTTGATGTGTAAGATTTATTAAGTGGAGGTCCAATTTGCCATTGAAAACTGTGCAGGAGCCAGTAAATACTGCCTCTGTAACAATCAAAATGCTGCAAAATCTTTTGGTCACAGACACCTAGTTGGTGTGCAGGGTAGACCATCTCTGGTCTTGCTGAACTCAGGGAATCAGCAGCTGTATATGTAATATTTTCCCCCAAGCAACAACAATTACTTTACACAGTTACATAACATTCCAAATTATTTTTCTTATCTGTACATAATTTTATGATTACACTCATCTTTACCTACATAAACTTAATAGTCTTGGTCCTAGTTTGGGGAAGAGAAGGCTGAGGGGAAACCTTATTGCCCTCTGCAAATACCTGAAAGGTGGCTGCAGTGAAAGTGACATTGGCCTCTTCTCACTGGTGACAGGTGACAGGACAAGAGGAAATGACCTCAAGTTGTGTCAGCGGAGGTTTAGGTTGGATATCAGGAAACACTTCTTCACAGAAAGGGTTGTTAAGCACTGGAATAGGCTCCCCAGGGAGATGGTTGAGTCACTATACTTGGATGTGTTTAAAAACTGTTTGGATGTGGTGCTCAGGGGCACGATTTAGCGGAGAGTTGTTAGAGTTAGGGTAGTATGGCTAGGTTATGGTTGGACTTGATCACAGAATCATAGAATCATAGAATTGCTCAGGTTGGAAAAGACCTTCAAGATCATCAAGTCCAACTGCAACCTGACCATCTAACTGACCTGACCCTAACTAACAACCCACTGCTACATCACATCCCTAAGCACCGCATCCAAACATAAAATGCTATTTTAGACTCCGTTCACCCTGGTCTTTAAAGTCTTTTCCAACCTGAGCAATTCTAGGATGCTGTTGGGAAACAAAGACAATTTGTGTATAAATACATTTTTGAAATTTATTTTTAGCTGTGTACTTCTAGTATATTTACTCTACATAGCATGCAGAGTAGTTCAGAACTGAACAGAAGCATTTTTGCTTCTCTTAAAATGAATGACATCTGTTAAAATGAGTTTTTAAATCATACAATTTTTTAAAAAGAAAATATTACAAAAAGAACAATTAGAAACAGCCACTAAGAATGAGAGAACTGGATTTGATCCACTGTCTTCTCACACCACATACTGAGAGGAGGACTAACAAAAAATGTTAAAAAGCAATTAAGCACACCTTCAGAGATTTGTGTATTCTTTTTTTCCCAAAGATTTATTACCTTTTTCTGTTTGTTTGTTTAAGCTACATCATATGCAGTCTTTGATTTTAGCATATCTTACATTTTGTTTATGTTCTCAAAATTACTCTATATTGGTGGCTTTAATTTCTGCAACATTTAATTTTATCTTCTATTTGTTTTTTAATTTATCTTAACCTCCTTTGAAAGAGAATTTCAGAAGTCAAATAAGATTCAGAAGATTCGCTGCTTGTTGGAAATCATTAAAGATCTAAACAACAGCAACAAATGATTGAAAAGTTATTAAAAAATAAAAATAAAAGAAATATATATATTCTTATCATCTTCTTTATAGAGATTTTCGTGAGTGTCATATGTGGGTTTGGATGCAACCCTTTATATGTACTATGTTTGTAATTTTTGATTCATTAGCAAAAAAGCAGAACTAGAATTAAATAATGTTAGTGGGTGCTAGAATGACAGCAACATGTTTTTGACAAAGCTAGAGTATACACAAACTATATATGAACTATAACGAAAACTGATAGGTAAAAAAGGAACTGCTTCTGTAATATGGAATGAAAATACATTACAAAAAAAAAAAATATTAGGCAGATTTCACTGCTGCTGATAGAATTAAAAAAAAATTAGAAGATTTGTGAATTTCAATGCTAAAAAGAATAAAACAGCTCAATTGGAACAGATCTACAAAGCTCATCTAGTCCAACTGCCTGACCACAAGTAAAGCATATTACTGAAAGCATTATCCAAATGTCTCTTGAACACTGACAGGCATGAGGCTAATAAACTAAAGGAATAGTTAAAAAGTTCCAGCTAATTTACCAAAACTGTGATATTTGAGGGATCTGGAAAAGGAAAATAGATGATAATTGAAACAATAAGCATATATAGCTAAATAATGACATCAGATCATAATAAAATTAAACAGTGTTTAGTAAGCTTTCTTATTTTCAACATAAATGAAATTAAGAACTGCTGTGGAATTAAGTATTTTTTTTCATCTGCTAAGAGAATATTTTTTTCCTAAATGAGAAATTGAATCAAGCATCTAAATGCATCATGGCAAAAATATATAATATTTAATACTATGTTCAACAGAAGGGAATCTATCAATAGGTAAGTGAACAGAACTTTTCATGCAACAGGTGAATTTAATTAATTGCACTTATTTTTATCATCTCTTTATAGAGACATAGGGAGATGCAAACTACCACTGCATTATGAGAAATGGTCAAATAGGGTGTTAATGAACACACTTTTTTTGTTATCTCAGAATGGAAACTTCAGTTTCATTAAAAGAATCATTCCCTTCTGAAGGGAGCCTATTTATGTATATCTTACAGCATGAATAAATTCACAAGAATCCTCAGAGAGTAGAAATCCCATGGTCAGTTAAGACTGATATTGTGACAGAAAGATATCAAGTAATACCGGAATATTATTATGTTCACATACTGGATAAGATTATACAGTGCGGCCAAGAATCAACTTGGCAAATCCTGAAAAAAGAATGAAAGACCATAGGGTCTTTTATTTATTTTTAAAATAATAATAATTAATAATAATAATAATATAATAAATAATTCTTGCCTGAAACAATCCTCAGGTACTGAAAATACAAGAAAACAGCCAAAGCAGAGTCAACTAAGCTCTTTGAGGGAGGACCGAATAGGGATAGGGCAGAAAAAATCTACATTGAATTTAATTTTGTCTCCTAATTTCTTCTATTAGGGCTCTTTCCAAGTGACCAGATATTGCCAGTTTTTGAACCTGTTAAATCACAGAGGAAAACCTAAAGAAAAGAGAACTTTTTAGTCTCAAGAGACATTATGTATTTCACAAATATATCTGACCTTCATTACAGAATCACCATAGAATCATATAACTATTTGTGTTGGAAGAGACCTTAAAAATCATCTACTCCAACTCCCCCACAAGGAACACGAACATCTGCAGCTAGATCAGGTTGCTCAAAGTCCTGTCCAGCCTGACCTTGAATGTCTCTAAGCACAGGGCATCCACTGCATCTCCAGGCAACCCATTCCAGTGCCTCACTACCCTTATAATAAAAAACATTTTTCTTACATCCAGTCTAAATTTCCATCTCCCCTTGTTCTATCACAAAAAACCCTGCTAAAGAGATTTCTTTCTTACAGTCTTCCTTTAGATACTGAAAAGCCGCTATCAGGTCTGCCCGGAGCCAAATTGAGTAGTGGGCTGTATAGCTGAAGAGGAAGGAGTGTAGTCATGCTGAGAACATGAAATACGAGAACATAAAAACAATCACATCAGGATTATTATTATTTTTCTTCCTCCCAAATAGCTTTGAAAATTTCTTTTGAAATGTTTATGTACTATTAGTGTATCTATTCAATATCCATATATAATTCTTATATCAATGATTTCAAGTTGAAATAATCTTCCTCAGTGAAGTTATAAATTAATAATTACTGTGAAAATACTCAGCGACCTTTTTCGTTTTGACCTGGATTACATGCTAAAATATCCTAGCAGCTTACTGAAGGGGATTTTCAGAGTTAAAGGATAAAAAAATGCTATGTGGTTTTCTCCTTGTCAGTGCTCCCAGATGAGGTTATAAGTTCAGGAAAGACAAGGAGATCAGAAATTAACATGAGATATTAAGAATGAACAGAAAAATATAAAGAAAAAGAGCAGAAAAGTGAACAGAAGTGAACAGAAAAATATCATATACTCTTAATAACTTCACTTATTTTGAGGTTAGTTTTACAGTAAGATGAATATTTATGCCAAAAACAGACATACACAGCTACTGACTGTGCAAACTTTTGCATCTGCTACTCATCACAATCAGTAATGTCAAAGCCTGACATCAAGGAACCTCTATTGGCCTAATATTATTCCCACATACCAGAAAGAAAAATTAAACAGTGTTTTTAATATGACATGTTTAACTTTCAGTTTCTACATTTACAAGCACAAATAAAGAAGACGTTTTGAAAATGTATTTACCTTAAAATTTCTACTGACTGAATTCAAATACTACATCACCTTGTGGGGGACTGTGGCAGATTTAATTAAAGGAAAGCAGCTTAATCAGAACATAAATATGACAACAGTTTCAAATGATCTTACTAAGCACATTTAGAATTTAATAGGAAATTTTGTCAACAATGAAAGGGGATGCTATAGGCAACACATTATCCTGCAGTTTATCAAAGCATTTCCATGGAGGATTAGTAAGAAAAGGCATTAAATCTTACACTTACAGTGATTAAATCCATTGCTGATTTTAACCTGAAAAACTCAAAAACTGCTAAAAAGTTCCATACAAAAGCATGTAACATCTTTTTGTACTTCCCCAAACAAACACATCAGCACCTATGACAGATGTATTCACAAATCTCACAGATCACTCTAGAAAAAGATTTGCTACCCTATTTTGTTTCTAGGGCTCTATTACAAACACAGCACAGCTTCTGGAAGTAGAACAAATATTCATGGGACAGATTTCCAGCTATAAACAGGCTAAAGTCAATCATTGTTGCATATCAAGTTGATGCTTATGATGGTTAAAACAGATATATGATCAAGCTAAGAGATTAGGGAGAGAAAAAAGTCCATTTTATCTCTCACAGGATATCAGCAGGTTTATGTGGTACCTCAGTGTTGTAGGTATCAGAGCTCGAAAGATAAGACAACTCTGAAATACTTATCTGATCCAAAAATTAGACTGATTTTCAGAGAGAATAAGCATTTAAATTTGATAACAGAACTTAGTCTACACCACATATTTAATACTTTCTGATTCATAATAGAAAATCTAAAAAATTGTAGTACACTGCATACAGTGTATAGGAGTTTTTCACAAAGTGAGGCAAAGGTTTTGTATTAGGAAAGAATAAAATTGATAAACTAAATGAACACTTAATAATCCTAGTGTTACACATATTCTACTGTAAATTCTTGGAAAAACCAACACACCTGGAACGTCAAAGGTTTGTTTTCTTGCTCTAATAGACCAGTCATACATTCTACCTGAACTGAGCAGCACTTATACTTGATAAACAGAAGAAATATATATACATAAAAGCTTCATGTGCTATCAAGGCAACAGTATTTTTGCATGTTATTATTTTCTACACAAAACAAGCAAAATGACCTCAAAGATTCAATGAAAAATTACAAGTTTGTATTGGTTGTGTTTGTAGGGGTAATCTGCCTTTCATTCTCTGACACAGCCTTGCTGAGACATGTGAAGCTTAACAAAATAGTCTAAAAAGACTTAATTTAGTTGACTAAAAAAAAACAACAAAAAAAAAACTTCTCCTGCATGAGAAGACTTAAATTTATCATTTAAAAGTCAAAACACGATCCAGTGGGAATTGAAGCTGGATAAATTCCAGCTGCAGATAAGCACGAGAGAAAAAAATTAGTAATAGAAGAGGGAATTTTCCATTCCTGCAGGTGCTAAACTGAGTACAGATGTCTCTACAGATGCAGAGAAGGAATTTGGTGAGGTCTTATGCAACAGTTTAGACTGGACAATCATTGGGGATGTAAAATCTAACTCCACACTCTACTAAAATGGAATCACTTTGTTCTAATAAAACTTCATCACGCAAATCACCTGATAATATACTCAAAGTATTTAAAATATGTATAGATACAAAACTTGATGCCTCAAATATATCAAGAGAAGATGAAGCAACCTTTCACTTGCAGTCCATTTTCCTGGTAAAGACCGTATGTATAGGAAGTAACTTACAGTATGCTAAACAGGTTGATCAACATCAATCCCGATTATCATCCAATCACCGTAACTATGTGATTTTTGAGCTATAATGTTTCTTTATTAGCTGAGCCAGTTATCTGCATTTCTCCTATCTGCTGATAAAAAAAATATAATTCTGAATCTTAATGTTTGTACAATATTGGGTTTACAGAACAGCAATACAGCAGTTTTAAAGAAGAAAGATGCTTTTTATCGAAAACTTCTTATCTACTTAGAATGCCAAATACAGAAAAATGCACTTAATTTTGAACTAGATTCATCAAAAAATACAAATTAGTGTTTAAAACTGATGAAAAAATATATTTTGGAGCACAATAACACAATAAATTAGCATGAAGAGTGTACCTTCTGTTTAAAAAGGAAGAAAGGAACCGTCTTTTGAAAGTCAAGAAAGAATTTTTTCTTCATGCAGCATTTTTCATTGAATATGTAAAATTTCAATTTAGATAACAAATTTCTTACAAATATATAAGTAAGAATGCATTTATGCTAACACTTGATAACAGAAGTGCCTCTCTGAAGGACAAAATACAGGCTGCTCTGAAAGTAATGCCTCCTCTTTATTTCCATGGAAAATACAACATATACAAAGAGCACAATAACACTATTTGATAGAGAAGATTCTCAGCAACAAAACACTGTTTTGCAACATTTTTCACCACTATTAGCTATGCATTTTCATCAACAATGAACAAAAGCCTGAATGCCTCACTTGTAAAAATTCGTGCCAGTGAAGGTGACACACTATTGCTGTCACCCACCACCTCACTGTGCTCATATCCACAGCCTGGTCTCCATAAATGCTCAGGAAGAGTTGATGAATGTCAGTGGGTGCAATGTTTCTGCATGGAGGAATTCAACTTCACATCTTTGCTTCCTGTGCACTTCCACATCAGATGCTATTCTGTTAGACTGTCCTGCTGCTGCCATCTGTCACATGGCAACAAAATGTAATGGAATATTGGTGGGAAGGTCCAGCCTCTACTGTCATATCACCAACATTTACCTCTGATGTGGGACAACATAACAAAACAGAAGGTAATACTTTCAGAGCAACCCTTGTATATTAACACTGAGGACACTGCCCCTTACAGCAACGGTATTATTCTATAGAACAAAGGAATAGCAAATAGTTAGCTGAAGATTGTCTTGATATTCAACATACCTAAACCAATTTTTTTATTTTTTTGGAGTAATGTTATTCCAAAATAATGAAAAAATACACCGCTTTAAGACAGGTTTGCCTGCTTTCCTTCAATCAAAGCAAACTTTTTTTGAACTACTATAAAATTATATAATTAATTATGCCCTGGATTCAGTTGAGACTTTGTATTCAAAACCAAATGCAAAGATAAGAATATACTTCTACTGTAAACTGGACTCTTCAAACCTAAATGTCCAACAGAATCCTACTTAATTTGAACTTCTACAGGTCTACCAAAAGAGTAGGACTGCACTACAGAGAACGCATTTTTTTTTCAACCTGGCAATTTTCAGGACCACACACATTTTATCTCTCACTTTTAACAGGACTACTGAATAAAATACACTATGAACGAAATATGAAGAGCTTCATTCCATTCTTGGAGAGATAATTAGCAACCATTTTCCAAAAGTAAAAAATATAGTAATTTTAAAACAAATAGAGAACGTCAGTATGTGTCTGACATTTAATATAGCTGAATTCATTTGAATATAGATACTCATTTATTTTCATAGTTTCTTTACTGGCTTATCAAATATTAGATATGTTATTAATAAAACAAAAACAAAATGAGGATTTGCTCTGAAATAATTAAATGTCAAACAAACGATTACACATCAAATATTTGATGAATGTTCTCTAAAAAATAATTTCTAATAATTTAAAAACATCTGATTAATTAAGAAGACTAGTAGAACTGCTTTCATATTTTAAAGGCCAGAAAAGCACACAATACTCTTAACTGTTCTATTTTTTCTGCACCTCCTGTAAGTTCAAGTAGCCTTCAATCGCACCTGTTGTATCTAAACTACAAAATGTAGGATTTGGCCATTATTCTTGTATGTCTTATTCTGCATTTCAGTATGCTTCTTCACTGACTACAGTGATCACTGTATATAGAATACAAAATAAAGACCTTATTACATTATCTAGATTATTCTCTGCCACATACTGCAAAATTTAATGTCAAACAAAACAGCAAGACTGAATGGCTTTCAGTCTGATAATTGGGATGCCAGTAAACATCACCTTATACAAGATAGCTCTTATCAGAAAAACATGATATTATCATCATGAAGCCTAAATTAATCTCTGCATCAGACACCTATGATATAATACATTTAGACTTCTGCCAGAAATTTCATTTATATGGCACAGCACTATGAATTTAGTACTGTATAAAATGAATGTCATGTACTAAGGAGATTAAAATTAGACAATGATGATCAAACAAATTAATTGCATCTATAAATTTCAATTTGATGAATACCTAATGATTTTATTCAGAGATCTAATATGACTCATGGATATTTCATATTTGTATTGGTCATCAAAAGTTTACAATATGATCACGTTGATTAAAGGCACTACTTGGAAATCAGAAGTATTCTGAAGCAATAGTAAATTGTTACAAGGACAGGTCAGTTCCAGAGCTATTTGGTTCACTTACAGTTTGAGCTTTTGAGCTTTAAGATATCTTGGAACAAAAACATCTAGGTTATGTTTTGAAAATGGATTTTAAAAAGAATCCTGAAAAGCTCTTACAAGCCATGTATTCATAATTCTAATCCTCAATTTACTGAATAAGATGGATTTAGCTTATTGTATTATGCATAAGAATAGCTGTACCAGGTCAGACCAAAAGTTTGCGTAGCACAGTAGTCTCTCCCAGTAGCAGACAACAGCAGATATCTAAGGAAGAGCATGCATCAATGGTCTTTCCAGTAAAATCTGTTGGACACCAGAAATTTGCCATTAAGAGATCTATTGTGTAGCTTGGCCTACTCCTAACAGCATTTCGTTTCTATTTAGATGAATAAGATCTTATACAGTGAAAAATCTGAAACCACGATGACAACTAGCATAAGATTCTAGACTTAGAGTAGTAGGTAGATCAATTCAGAGATAAAAAATGACATAAGACTATATGCACATCAGAAATAAAGTTGCTGCAGCTCAAACACAAAGTCAGGCCTCGCTCAGTTCTGCATGTCACGTGATAAACATAGAACCATGGAACCATTTAAGTTGAAAAACATTTTCAAGATCACCAAATCCAACCAGGAAACTGAACTATCGAGCCACATCACTATACCATGTCCCTTTGTGCTATGTCCACACATTTCTAAAATACCTCCAGCGAGTGGGACTGTACCGCTTTCCTGGGCAACACAGTCCTATGCTCGACCACTCTCCTTAGTGAAGAAATTCTTTCTCACGTTCTCTCTAAACCTCACCTGGTGCAACTTGAGACTACTTCCTCAGGTCATATAATCTGTCTTATGATAAACAAAACCAACGCTCTCTCCTTGCTGCAACAGCGAAATAGTTGGTCCTCCCTGTTTATAAAAACTATGAATCCATAATTTCTGGTTACATTATAGCATGTGAGATGCTATTGCAATCATGCAGAAAGTTGTGAAAAGAATTAAAGGATCTGATAAAATATAAAATAATTCATTTGCTTTTAATGATGAAAGCCATTTTGCTTTATCCCCCAAATTAGAATGCTTCCATAAATATCTTCTGAAGTAAACTCAGCTGTTCTACAATCTTTTGCACAGATCAACATTTTTAACTACAGTCGTTATTAAAGAACTTCAAATTTGATTTAGAACCGATGCTTGGATTCACAAGAAAAGCGTGTATAAGTGATTTTGGAATGTAGGAGGACAGAAGACTGACAAATTTACTGTCTTGGTTTACTCAGTTTCCCTTAGATTTCTGTGTGATAGATAAATACTCTCAGAAAAAAAAGTTATTTCAGAAATGCAGCCAACCAGTCTACAAAGCACTTTTATCTACCAGTCTTAATTTGTACTATAAATGCTACCTTAATTCATTGTCCAGGCACAGGCAGCAAAAATTTGTATTCAAAACAGACTTAGATCTTAAATTTTCTCTGTGATGTTCCTCTGATTCTTCGCAACATAAGAACATGTTTTATAATTGATTTAATGCCAGGATGAAAAGAGTAAGTGAATAAACAGAAGTACTTTTCACTGAAATACACAGTGTGTTGGACAAACATGTCAATCACTCTGGAAGTAATGTATCGCATTTATTTCCATGGAAAATGCAACACATACAAAGAGCACAATAACACTATTTGATAGAGAAGATTCTCAGCAACAAAACACTGTTTTGCAACATTTTTCACCACTATTAGCTATGCATTTTCATCAACAATGAACAAAAGCCTGAATGCCTCACTTGTAAAAATTCGTGCCAGTGAAGGTGACACACTATTGCTGTCACCCACCACCTCACTGTGCTCATATCCACAGCCTGGTCTCCATAAATGCTCAGGAAGAGTTGATGAATGTCAGTGGGTGCAATGTTTCTGCATGGAGGAATTCAACTTCACATCTTTGCTTCCTATGCACTTCCACATCAGATGCTATTCTGTTAGACTGTCCTGCTGCTGCCATCTGTCACACAGCAACAAAATGTAATGGAATACTGGTGGGAAGGTCCAGCCTCTACTGTCATATCACCAACATCTGCCTTTGATGTTGTGGGACAACATAACAAAACAGGAGGTAATACTTTCAGAGCAGCCCTTGTACCTGATGACAGAAACATCACATAGGATGCACCACTGAAACCAGAGCATCATCTTTCCTAACTTCATGAGTAGTAATTTTGAGTGCCTAAACAAATACTGGTATTTTCAATTACTGAATTTATTGTTTTTCCTAATCTAATGAAAATCTAATATTATTTTAATAAAGATTTTGTTCTAAAAAGTCTAATGAAAAGAGATTCAGCATTAATTTTCAGTGTTACGGTAGAAATAACAGATTTCCAGGTTCAGTTTTGATGATATTTTTAAAATGCAGCAGTTACTAGCAGCCGCAAAAAAGAGGAAAATTTTAATATACTATTGATGAAAGATAAGGATAACTTATCATTTAGTATATCTCTATAAATATTTATTACAGTTATCAGAAGTATCTTGAAAAAGAACACAATCAAAATCTTCTCTAATTTATAATTTTCTCTACATCACAGAAATTTGAGTTTACTAACAGCAATATCTCTGCTCCATTAATAATTAATAGATCTGAATGAATATCTCCCCCATTCTCTTCAGAGCAATAAAGTAAGGTAGTGTATATAACATCTCAAATAGATGAAGATTCTAACTCCCTTCCTCCCAATCTATCCAATTCCTAATTCAGAGGTGACAAAAGTATTTAAAATTTTATCACCGTGTTTACCAGTGAGAGAAGGTATGTTATGTATAGATTAAGCTTTATATAATGAAAAGGTATTTCTTTTATGTTTAGTTATTTAGTTCAGAGAGAGGAAAAACATTACCCTTCAGGGAATATTAACAAGACACCAGACATTACCTCAAATAATATATCCCCAAATGCAAAAGTCATATATAGCAAAAAACTGAGAATTGTTTTGGAAACCTTTTCTCAGCAGAAATACAGGCATATTGCTTGAGTAGGTGAAAAGAAATTGTTGGAGATGAAATTACTACATAAGAAAAAAATTTGAGGTCACATAACACAATTTGTGCAGGGAAAGAACTGTAAAAATGCATAAAAGTATACTGTTTTCAAACTTCTCATACAGAACCAGATTAAGGGGGCTAAGCCCTTGTAAGAGTCAAATTCTTCCCACTTTCCAATCTTTCCCAATTTCAATTCTTAGAACAATTACTTTTTGATTGCCCATCACTAGATAATGTATGAGAAAGTCAGATAGTCTTGGAAAGGTAATAAATCTACTGATGATGTCAGGTTAATACTTTAGGACAGTTTTCTGTCACAAAAGGTGAAGAGTAGCAAATGTTTATGGAAAGAGCGCAAAATGAAGGAGATGCATACTCTCCCAAGACAGTAAAAATCAGTGGCTTAGGGACTTCCTGGGTTGGAGATTGCATAAAGATTACTGTGATCCATGAGCACCAAAATCCTTCTTCTCTAGTTTCCCCAATTCTTTCTGATAAAAAGCCTCCCTCCTCAATGATACAATGGACTTGAGAAATCAAACAATGCCTGCAAAATTACAGCTAACTGTAAGTAACAGTATTGGTTTATCTTCATTCATCTTTGGCATTATTCTTTACTTTCCACATCTATATAATTCAGAAATTCCACTGCTCCTTCCTGAGCAAAACATATTTTCTAAGAAGTTCAAAACCACGTTCCCATACTGGATAGCATCATAAAAGCAAAATTAGGATTGCAAAAATTACCAATATAAATGATTCACCCACCTGTTTTTCAGCTTGTCCATAATCTGATCCTTGAGGTGACAAGAAGTGACAAATATGGCCATTGTTTTTTGCTTTTTCTCGAAGAGCCATAGCAGTTCTGACTGTGGCATTTCTAGCATGAACAAACACCATCACCTTAAGACAGAAAGAAATAGAGCTGATGAGAAATGACTGAAGTCTGAAATAATCAAAAGACCTTAATAATAAAATATTCTCTACTGTAAGAACAAATTAAATGGATAAATGCATGGCAGCATGATGAAAAATAATGTAGCTTTAGAGAAATTAAAGGATGATCCTGTCTATATTATCATAATGTTTTTCAAGAGCTTCTGAAAAGGTTCTCATTTCTAATTCTTTAGTCTTTAAAAGATAGGTAACAATCAGTGTTAAAAGAAATAGTTCTTTTTCAAATAGTGAAGAAAATGCCATTGAGGAAAAATAGAAGCGCTGTTTGACACATTCTAAATGATCTGGAAAGCAAATACAGAAGTGATAAATTATTTAATGGTATGATTTGACTATGCAAGACAGTTGAAACAAAAACCGACTATAAAGAGTCTTTAGAGGATATTATAGTCCCAAGACACTTGACAATCAAAGAGAAGATAAAGTAAGAACAAATGCAAAACATGCATGCAGATACACATTCGACATTTGTTGGGTGTAAACCCCATACCATCACTTATAAAGATACCTTAAAGACAATGGACACTCTGAAAATACCAACTAAGGATTGAGCAAAAAGATAATAAAATGGTAAAAAAATTGATAGAAGGAGAATTATCAATAAAATAGAAAGCATCTTTGAATTGATTTGAACCCCTGTCTACAATAGATTTTGAAAATACGTTAATGCATCATTCACACAATCTCATGGTCACTTATTATTTTTACCACCATATATGGTGGTTACAATGAAATGTTAATAACTATCTCTTTAGAAATGTATACGAACCAGTTTAAACTGCTATAAATTAAAATTTACTGCAAGACATATTTAATATGAACAATGGTTCTAATGGGAAGAAAGATTTTTTCTATAGGAAACCAGGGATCATTCATTCAGTCAAGCACAGACAAGATATGATTCAACAAACTGTCATTTATACATACAATGGAATTAATGCTTATTTAATTAATAGGAATGGACAGAAAATTCATTAAGCATGGACAGGATCCATTAAGGTAAGAAAATATGGAATAAACCATATGAAGGAGTGAGTTATTTCAAACCCACTAGAAGACTTCAAAAGAAAAATTGTAAGACCAACATGTACCTTCCTATAAGTATGTGTGTCTGCATAATGCCTGAATTCCTGCCAGCTACCATGAAGAATCAACAAAAAGATATAAATGACTGGTTTAACCAAAGTAAATGACGACTGCTTCTTCTTCTACTTGTTCAATTATGCCTTATTGGAATGTAATTATTTTGTGCCAGTCAATGATGGAGAATATCTATCACTAGTGATTAAATGTCAGTTAATTACAGTGCAAATAACAGCTTGGAATGTCTGATAGCCACACACTGCTGGGAAAGGTAAGCTATAGAAAACACTCAATATTTTCCCCCTGAGAATTTTGTGTTGCTTGCTGTTTGCATAAATTGACAACACATACTTGGTCAGACAGCTCTTTGGTTTGATCTCATATGACAATTTTTGTGTTCCTAAAACTCCCACTTGGAAATGTTTGAATGACTGGCTAATAAGTAAGCTGAATCAATTTAAGCATATAGCTACAGATCTATTTTAAGTCAGTTTCAGTTGCATTTTATGACAGGTATGTCAAATTCCAGACAACCCTGTGCTTTTAATTTGGTTCTTTTGGCAGCAATATCCTTGCATCAACCTATGGCATATTACTGAAATATTTTCAAATAAAACATTATTAATGAATGAGTTAGCTATATTTAAGGGCATAATTAAACAAGTTATTACTTCTGTTCTGAATTTAGACATTTATAATTTAATTAGAAACGTACACTTTGATATAAAAATACACAAATTCTATAAAGTAGCTGTAAATTTATATAAACTATAAATTTATCATTAAAAATAATCAAAATGAAAACAGGTGACAACATAAGGAGGAGAGAAAAGAGAAAAAATGCTGTATGCATATCTGATATCTGGAAGAATTACACGTGACTTGCTTTAGCTTATTTGATACATCTTTCCATGATCATTTCAGTAATGTTGTGATTTCTATAATTATTAGCTTTGATCAGAGTAAAAATATTCTCAGATACATGCCACGGTAAACATAATCATTTTGTTTAAATTAAAATACTTATTAGCAAAATCTTTTTAAAATTTCTTCAAAAAGAGGCTATAGCATAACAGAGCATATGCATATCTTCATGTCTTCATTGATTATTTAAGGATTGCCTATTTATCCTTTTGAAAATTCTTTTTATAGAAAGCCTAAAAAATAAGATTAAATTCCTTTCATTACGAGTTCCATCAAGTCATCTTCAGTGAATTCTCACTTCATAACCTTTAATTTTAAATCCAATTGATTTTATACTTTATTAACTTGTTTCCTTTAAATATGAAGTCATACTAACATTTGATTCTTTGTTTAAGAGATTAAAAATTCATCTTCTGAAAACAGGTAATTTCTGAAAGTAAAGAAAATGAGGAAATACAGTACTGCCTATTAAATAGAAATGGCCTTTTTATCCAGGCTTGCGCATTAGGAGGTATTTGACACACTGACTTCTTAAAAACAAAACAAAAAACCCAAACAACCAACAACAGATATATGTAATAAGGGGTTTTAAGATTCAACCACAAAATAGGTTTGTCGATTGGTTTTACAGTGTATTTTAAAATTTTAGATTCTATTTTATTTCAGTCTTGCATTAATTTTGAATAACTTAAATATAAAATGTAAAATTGGAGAATGATGTTTATATAACACTAATATTGATAAACATCTTATTTGAATGATGTTTATATAACACTAATATTGATAAACACCTTATTTGTCCTCCAGACCTTTCTAGAATCCATAATCAAAGATCAAATTAAGCATGGTGTGACTGAATTTTTGAGGCTTATGGATCTTTTGTTCCTAGAAGAACAAGGCTCAAAGAAAAGCTGCAAAGAGGAATGCTTTTAAAGTTGGAAAGGAACTAATAAAGCCAATCAAAAATTGTGTACTTTTATATCAAAGCGTACAAAGTAGCTGTAAACTTACAAGCTGATCTGCACACAAGAGTGTACTTAAATCCAACAAACTTCTTAATTAACCAGGCTACAATTTTTTAGGAATTGTTTAAACAAGACACAGAGAAATACTGTGACATTCAAACTAAACAAACTGCAGTATAGAAAGCATTGTAGGTGTAACACTTCAGTTGCTAGAACTATTTTTAGAAAGGAGCAAAAAGGCACTACTGGGAAATGACATGTGGTAGAACTAAGTCACCACAGTAACACAAAATAGAGAACAGAATGCTAGCCCCAGAAAAGATGAGAGTAGAAAATAGGCCCTTCACTGAAGAATCTTCGCAATTATGTAAATAAGCAGTAACTGCAATACTTGAATAAAGCCCATTCTTGGAATTCTAAAAGCAAAGAAAATTTCTCTTAGTTCTAATCATAATCAGGCAGAACCTTTATTAACTGTCACTATCATGTGGTTCTGCTTAGACCAAAACAAACAACAGCAAAAAGATAATTACTATTCCAAAGGCTTAGAATTTTTACTTTTATTTTTATTTTACTTTTCAGGCTTCTTCCCTGCCCTTAACTCTTTTTCACCTTCATAGAAGATACAATACAGTTCTTTACTCAGGATGAAAACGTGCTAACAATACACTTGGTGGATGAAGCAGTAACATTCATGTCTAATTTTAACTACACAGAAAAATAAGAAAGTCGAGTTAATCTAAATTTCTGTATGAAGGTAAAATTTAATAGGTGACACTTTGCTATAGAGTATTATGCAAATTGATAAATCTAAATACATTTGTGTATTTAAATCTTGGCCACTGAACATTTCTAAAATTATTGCATAGCACTACTCCAGCAAGACCTTTCAGTTAACACACTTCAAAGTATATCATTCAAATAATAATCAGTTTGTCCCAGAAGAATCTGAATCATTTTTCAGTGTTTGGTGCCTTGATTTTCTTTGAAATGTTAGAAGACTAATTTAAAAAGCAACAACAACAAATTATTGCTATGAAAGACACATCAATATAGAATTTATACAGCATTTGGCAAGTGTAGTTGTTTTAGTTGTACATTCTGCCTACATGAATCTGAAATTAAATGGGACTTTCCCTCCAAGTGCTATTCCATGCTGTGATTTCCACAATAACTGGAAAACAAGCAGCATGTTTCTCTAATAGAGGACTGGAAGATGTTTCAAGTGCATGAATAGGAATAATAATAGGCAGAAGTAACCCAGGAAAATAACCCTGCAATTGTTAACCCTGACCTGAATGAGTAGGCTCGTTTTTTAGAAAGGAATACAGCTACAATTCAGGCTCTACATTGCACCTATACTGTAGAAAAATATATATATATACACAGTAGGATAGTGCTAAGTTGGGAAGCCAGACTTAAATCAATACAACGTGCAGTTAACATCCCTTATGTTTAAGCATTATTTGCCACATTCTGTATGTGAAGCAGACAATGCTCAATTCATCTTGTATTCACCTTGTGTTATCAAGCACACTGATCAAAACCCCATCCCAAAGACAAAATTAACAATTCCATAACAGCATTTGCTGTAAGACTAATCATTACAAGAAAACAGGATTATGGAAATCAAGAAAAATGCACGTGGCATTGTTTCTTCATATGCACATTTTGCAAGTGAATCTACGGTTAACTGCATTCCCAGACTGACGTTGATACTGAAGATGTGAGATCACACAGCTTACTGTGACTTGAAAAACTCAAAGCAGAGCTATTAACTCTGTAGAAACTAAGAGCACTATCATCAGACCAATGATTCCTATGTTCTAGTTCTCAAAATTTGAAAGCCCTGATAATATGTATTTCTGAAGACACTTATTTCAGAAACTTCTGCTTGTGTAAACACCACATATACTATTAAAGGCAGAGAGAATCTAACTTTTCATAACAGACCATCTCTGTTTAATATATTATTTTTATAGTATCCATTACACTATTTTGATTCTCTGTAATGAAGATGTCATCATACATAGCTGTTTCCTTAGCTTGCTAAATATCTTGCACTACATGAGGAATTATAAGAAACCTCATGCATAAAAGCCTTCAGAATATTCAGTAGCCACAGAGCAAATTTGATATTCCATCTTCTACATGGCTTTTCACAGAATCATTGTGTGACAACATCTGATATGACAGCAATCATTCACTCAAGGAACACATAAGAACTTGTCATTCATCAAGCAGTAATTACAAAACAAATGCTGATATAACTGTTCTGTACTCAGAGACTTTCTGCAGCTCTTACAGAAGGATATCTAATTCTCAGATGTGTAGCATTTGCTTTCTTTAAAAAAAAAAGGAAGGTGAATTTCATAAACTAACAATGTGCAGTGGAATGAATTGACTTTTATATATGTTACAATCACATATCAACACCTGACAAAATTTGTAATTTAATATTGTTGCACAACTTGCCAAAATAAAAATAAATTATCAATGAGAGATAGCCAGCCAGTCTGATTAAAAGGACTGTTTCATTAGCTACTAGAGGTGCACAATCTTATGGATAATGTTTATTTAAAATATCAGTAACATCACCAAATTTTTACAAAGAACAACCCTTAGCTACGTATGAACCTTGCTGCATGTTCTTCCTAAAAAAAAAAGAAAAGAAAAAAAAAAATTGTTGTGAAACAGCAACATAAGACTTTAACAGGTTAATTTAGCATGTCTTAAGTGTGTCAGAGAATATTCTATTTCCATGGAAAATCTCTGTGCATTAAATTATGCAAATAAGTTAGGAAAAGTAATTTAGAATAGAGAGAAGCAGTTCCACAGCTACAAGCTGTGTAATTAGATCTGTACTTTGCAGTTCAAAGCTAGCTTGGTGCATATAGCTCTAGTGCTAAAAGCATTTGCTGCTGCTCTCGGAAAACCAAAGCTTTTAAAAGACAAAAATACAAAAGAAAGGAAAAGACAAATGTCTCCAGCCAGGTTATCTCCACAGAATTTTCTTCAAGCATTAAACAAATCAACCATTCTTGCCAAAGACTTCATTTAATATTCACCACAGTAAGCACTTGGATTCCCCTAGTGCTGCATGTTCCAAGCTATAATTCCCCTGAAACACGCTCGTGAGTTACTGTAGCACTGAAAAGTATGTTACTCTGAATACCCACAAGGACTAATACATCTGTGTTATCAGGAAAACATAACTAGACACTACCAGAAGTTGCCACATATTCTCTTAGATGAGAAAGAAAACACACACTACACGTATACATAACAAAAGTGTCTAAAATCAGTTAAGAAATTTTTAATCAGATACCTGAAATTCAAAAACCCTTTCTTCTGCCTTGAACAGTAACAATAACTTTTCCCACAGGGAAACGTCACTTTCATAATAGCATTCTCTATAGCAGCTCATAAATGGTGAATTCACCTTTTAGGAGAAGCACACTGACTCTTTGAGGCACTTTACTGCCTTACCATTAGAGCGCTGGTGACACTAAATGCAAGTATAGGAATATACACTTTATTTTAGCTTCAAGACATTATTTTGTTTTACCCAGCTATGTCCTTAAAAAAAAAACATTCTTTTATTTGTATCCAATTCTTAACTACTACTTCTACTGAAAATGAACACCTGGGGACACTGATCGACAGATCAATTTATCCATCCATTTTTTCCCTGAAGAACTTAATGAAATCTACCCCAAGCTTCTTCATTAGGAATTGAGTTTTGCAGTTTCTTCACTTCTCCCCAAGGAATGCTGCCTATCTTTATCTAGGTTAAAATGTCATCCTTTGCACTTCACTAAATAGAACCGTCACCTGGAAAACTAAATATAATTCACTAATGCTTAGCCTAATTCTAAGAAATAACAAAACTGCTTATCACTTGTGTTGTGACTTCCCCTCAACTGCCAGGACACAGTTCAAAATTTTAGTGCTTAACAGCTACAGAATGAAAAGTACACTTTAAGCAAAATATTAATGAGAACAACACACATGGCTTACTAGTAGTTCTTGATCAAAAGCGTTCACCACAAAACCAGAATAGCTTGATTACCAGTTCTAAATGAAGGCACAACTGTTTATATGTATTATTTCCCTTTCCCCTTGGTGACATAACAATAGTTCATGAGGATCACTATTCAGAATTAATAATTTAATGGAGTAAAGTATATGAAATAAAAATTTTTTATAAGGTAATCCATACTGAAGTTTAAAATGTTTAATATACAAATCTTATATGTTAGCAGATTTTTATATTTTTCAAAGTGAAAAGTTTTTTCAAATATTGAAAAACAACAGCAAAAAAAAGCTGAACAAGCCAAGCTCCAGGTATCCTTGCTGTGTTGTCACATACAGGCAAACTCCCTGCTATGCTTGCCTGACCTTGTTAAAGAGCCTACTCCCACTTATTGCAGCACTTTATTTCTGTGAGCTCTGTGATCTCAATGAGACCTCAGCTTCTGGATGCAGATGCCTAATGTCTCCTTTTTGTTCAACACAGAAGTGTACAGGCAATTCAGAGGCACCAGCTGTGGTGATGCAAAACATGATATAGTACTTTCTGCCACAACATGGAAATGAAAGGATTAGGGGCATGATGTCATTACCATTCAGAGCTACGGTTAAGAGAGTTTTGGACCCAGAAAGTTCTACAGTAAGCCTCAAGCATTAAGCACGACAACACAAAACCCTTAAATTGAAAAAAACAGACTGTGTATGCAACATCAATAAAGAAAGGATGCTTCTTGATAAAAAAATATTTAACCATATGAAACATAATGATTCCGCTTTGAAAGATACAGAACAGTAACATATTTTTTGTTTATGTGTGTTGATTGGTTTTTGGTTGATTTGGAATTTTATAATTACTATTAAAATGAATTACTTTAAAATTTCCAAACACTCGTATTTATGATCTAGCTTTATATTTTGATTTACACTGGATGCTTAGTTATGGAATCAGTGCTAAACTACAGATTTCTTGATACTAACGGAAATCCTTTCAGAACAATGTAACACAATCTACGCTATCTTTGATGTGTAGCCTTAGTCAAATATATTTAAATTGTAGGAAGTTAATACTTAGTTGAAATTAATTTTATTTCCATGCATTTCAGGGTAATTTATTTTAACTTTATTAGATTTATATAGTAATTGATTACTCCCCATACCAAAAGCACATACAAAAACACTCTGAGTCAAAGGGAGAAGAAGGTGAAAGATGAAATCTTTCGTTATCTTAATGCACTAAGCCTAGAAATGCCTAACACAGGAAAAGAATTTTCCAAAACACAGTATTTCTGCAACACAGTACGAAGAGTTAACTTTACAGAATGTAGAGCAAAAATGTACATAATGAAAATTGAAATGGAATGTAAATTATTCACTAAGACAAACAAACAATATTTTACTGACTCCTACAGGTAGCAGAAATTATTTTGGATTTTAATTGACAGGATAGAAATAGAAATAGCAAGATCTATTCTTGCATAGAAAATTAAGCAAGAACAGCTAGTCCATTACCATGCAAATATATGTCATTAGGCAGCTAACAATTGCATTTTTACAGATGCCAATGGACTTGAATGACAATTGTTATTCAAAATTGCGCACAGCTTTTCACTGCATCTTTTTTTAGCAAAACAAGATCATGCAAGAATTTCTTTCAAGCATTTCCTTTTGTCCTGGCCTGACATCAGCTGTTCGAACTTCACAAAATACATATATTTCTACGTTTCTTCCTTAGAATAAATTCTATTTTTGTCAACTATTACATTAGAACAAGAGTTGTAAAGCCTATCCTTTCATGTTTCCAAAACTATAAGTATACTCCAAAACTTAAGTATACACTGTCTATAATACGTAAGAATAACCCAGAAGCTAGTAGTAGTATGCAAATTCTATTCAGGAAAGAAACAAAAGGGATACTGGATACCTATTCCCATACTTTGTACTTCAGCACATTAAGAGTAAATTGTCAAGGCAAATTCTGTATCTTCTGGTTTTGTAAGAGCCAAAACATAAATAAATCTAATAAACAATTAAAGAACAGAACAGTCAGGTTTTGTAGCTTATTGCTTGTCAGCATTATTTAAAAACATATTGCTATGCAAAAGTTTTTCCCCCTTACCCCTAACAATAGGTTTTCTAAACCAGAGAAGAAACAACTTCAAGTATTAAGCAATGTTTTTAATACAAAGCTTAATAAAGTTACAAAGAATTTAAATGATGTGGCAGTTTACGAACAATAATAAACTGTGATAGAATAATTAGATACACCTTGTAAGCCCTACTTGAAATACCTCAATCTTCTTAAGATGTTATATCCTAAATAAGAAAATTTTAAATACCTCATGATTAAGGATATGACAGTATATATGTCTGTAACATATTCTGGAATCATCATTAATTACAAATAAACTATCAACACCAGAGAGCTGTGTATGTAAGAAATCTCCAGTTCTGAGAAAGTGAAAACAAGTTTAAAATCTGAAGGAATTTCCTGATGCATGTTAGCGTCTTAATAAAGATTTTTTATTTCCCATCCTCATTGACTCCTCTAAGTAACATATTTTCTATAGAATCCTGTATTTCAAATTAAAACACTAATGAAATTTCTATGGGATTGTTTGGTGACATCTCTTAAAAAGTCACCATGTCTTGGTGGAGAGTAGTTATTTGATTACATTTTGAATAATTTACAAAAAAATTTGATGATAATTAGGATGCTTTGTTAGTTGATATTCTGTTACATAAAACACACCCTGATTTCTTCAAGGACTACAGTAAACATGGATTTTCAAAAGTCTCAGACCACTGCCTATTCTTCAACATTTCTTCTTCAGTATCATTTTTCTTGTCATTAAACTCCTCGTCAAGAACAATACAAAGTTAATACAAATACACAGACCTTACTTCCCACAATCTTCTAGACCACTAATAGTCTGCAGCCCTGTGTTTGAAACAGAGCTGTTAACCCAGAACTAGTAAAATTTACAACATTAGGCATCAAGAATGATCTAGCTGCCTATATCACAGCTGTAACAGGACCGACAGAACTGGTAATATCCAAGTTGCACATCTGTAACTTGTCACTTAGATCATCCACAAAAGACAAGATTGCTCTGGATAGTCAACTGTAGAGTAACTACATAGTATTTCTTTTGAATATAATTTTAGGCTACAAGAAATTACTCATTTGGAATCAAATTTGATTTTTATGATTCATTAATATCAGAATAATAGAAATTCTAAGTAGGAGCAATTGCCACCTTAAGTAGTAGTATTGCAAATACAGACATCATCGTGTATCTGTGAGACTATAGACATGTACCAAATAATTTGTGAAATCATAACTATTGGAAGGAAAATAAATTTGTGCTTTTGGTATTTGTAAATTCATAGTGAACATCTGAGTACAAATATAGAGACAATTTACCATGTAAATAGCAAAAATCAGCAGGAGGCACACAAATACAGCACGCAAACATTTAGAAGACTATCAGATTGAAGAATTAAAGGCTATCACGTGCATAACTTGTTACAGCATCCATTTCCAGCCATTTTTCAGCTGTTCATATAGACAGCTGACACAGTAGTAAATGCTTAAAGCTAAAGAAAATTGACTAGAAAATATAATGGAAAAATGATACGTACATCTCATTTGACAATAGCATGAAACATCTGGTACATAAAATTTTTGAAAGGTATCATCTACATAGCTAGCACACCAAATGAGGATTTTTAATTAAGGTAAGATAGGAAGTTTTATTTATCCGGTAATAAGATTATAGTAACAATCATATCCTTAAAATTGCAAAAGGCAGTTATCATGGAGTGCATAAATAAATGATGAAGTTGCAGAACATAAAAGTCCCTAGGTTAGTTGATCTGTTATTTAATTAAAGGGAAAAAAAGGAAAAAAAGAAAAAAGAAAATTGGTGTCTGGATGAGGAAGTATGATATATGGTTTAGTAGCTTGTGGTAGCAATGGGAGGACAGTTGGACTAGATGATTTTGTAGGTCCTTTCAATCTTGTGATTCCATGGCTCTATGATTCTATGAAATTACACATATTAACGGTACCTGATCATGCAGAAACTACACAAGAAATTCTACAGAAAATGCTCTAAAGTATCCAAGGCTTCATTTAATCAGCTGGCATGGAAATAACATCTAAAGAGACTAGCCATAATCTTGCCTGACCATTTACCTTACCACTTCACGCTTACCTGTGTCTGCATATATAAATACTACCTATGCATATGCAAATAAACTGTACCTGTAGTAGAAGTGATCTGTATAGAAAGAAAACCACAAAAACTCAAGTAGACTTAAATGAACTTTTTTAGGCTATTAAATGGAAGTCCAGAAACAAATTAGATAAATAACAAATTTTAACGAACCCAGTAAGTTTACATAATTAATTGTCCAAAGTGTGCTCTATATACTATATAACCCATAAGGAAGACTAAGACAAGCTTAATTTTCAAGATACTAAGTTCCTGAGAGACCTCTAAAAAGCAATGTTTTATGAAATCTTATCTTAGGACATAGCTATAAAAGCATTGTCAACAGTTGCAGTAACCAAGCTTATGAAACTTTTATCTTCGAATGGCTTCTGCAACCAAATAACAGTTGGAAAACTGATAATAAAGAAATTTAATCCATCATTTTTACAGATGAAATTAATAACTGTCAAATTCAGTTCTGACAATTTAATATAACAGATTTAGAATAATTACTCAGTCTTTCTTTTTTTGGCTTAAGATAGCATTTCAAGAAAAATAAGTTGACACTTCTTAGTATTGCAAAGTTAAAGTCAATTATTAGAAAAGAGAAGAATTACAAACAGTGAATCTTTTAGTATATGTAATAAATAGCACATAAACAGTTTTGAATATATAAATTCAAGCATAATCTGTTTTTGATCTGTGATATCAACAATATCAATTTGAAATAATGAAGTATTAATAATTTGTGCAAAAAAATAATTTTTTCTATGACTTTAAAAAGTACATAGATAGTATCTCAATATTTTTTATTTATTATGAAATAAATGCAGGACAGTGGTGTAGAACATTTTAACTAAGTATGTAAATTCTAATTAATACAGCAAGTTTGATCTCTACAAAACTGCATACTAACCATACATTAATTAAGAATTTAACAAATATCATGGCTGCATTCTGCATGTTAACAAAACACCCATATTTCATTTTGCAAGATAAATAGCAAAGATGCCATAGGTATACATATTAGAAGCAGTGGTCACAATGCTGTAACAAATGGCAACTGTCAAATGATAACCGAGACAGAAGAAGCCAGCAAAACCTAAACTTGTTCCAAGTAGAAAAGCAGGTGCTGACAAGAAGGTAATTGGGGAAAAAAAAGACAACCAACAGTAAAAAACAAAAAAACCTCCACACCTTTCTTCAAAAGATTGTTAAGAACAGTGAAATGAACTAAGCAGAAAATGGGTAGGGTGACAGGCTAGGTGAGTGAGAACCACAGAAAGATTTCAGAGCTTCCACTGAACAGCTAGTTTTTGTTATGAATTGAAAATATCAAGTTTGGTTTCACTGAGAAACAGAGTTAAAACAGATATTATATCATCTGCACAGGAAATTATCAAAAGCAGTGGAAAATGAAACATTTTCTTAAAAATTGAGAAAAAAATTTCAGTAGATGGGAGAATGCCAAAGGTACTCCAAGATGAAAACTGCAATAAACAACTCAAATGGCAAATTAGCAAAGCATATTAGATAAGGAACCTAGACTAAAATTCAGATGTCTGTGGCTGAAGATAAAACGGAGTAACAAGAGCACTGAAGTTTAGGGAGAAAATAAATTGAAACAGAGAAGAAAGCAAGATGCCAAGAGTAAATGCAAGAGACCTGCTGAAACCACATCAAGAGCAAAGAGAACACATGACTTCTTTTGAAGGTTTAAGTAGAATCAAAGAGAATCAACTATGAAAAAAAAAAAAAGTTGCAGAAAAAGAAGAGATAAGTAGTTTGGGAAGTGTGGCAAAAGCATGAGGGGTTTACAAGCTACTTCAGGAAGCACTTTCTCTGAGATCTTTCAAGAAATTTCAGCAACTCTCATTCTAATTCATAATGTAAAAAAAAAAAAAAATCTTAAGTAATTTCAAGTTTTTAGATGTTCTTCATCTTCCAAAATAAATTGAAAGGTTATTATCAATTAATAAAATGAATAGTAGCAAAAATGTTTAAGAGGTGATGGGACAATGAGAGAAACATATGATCAACACACTCTTTACATCCAAGGCAGTGGGATAAAACAGCAAAAGGTCAGAAACAGCAGAATATACACTAGAAGTGAGCCAATAAAGCAACAGAGATGGCCAGAGTCAGGAAGAGTTATTTCCCTCAGACACTATCTTAAGAAATTGAGCCTTAGGAAGTGCAACGATTTAATATTTTCTGAGAATGCAATATAGTGTAGTTAAAATCATGTTTCTGAGGTGAAAAAAAATTCTTAAAAACATTATGTTATTCGTCAACACTCCTAAAAGCATCGTATTATTTCTCAAAACATACAATGACAAGGGTTATTTCCACCTCATACATTGTGAAGATAAGGACACTAGGATACGCACTGTTTGAAGCTGGATAGCAATGCAATATTTCACTTTATATAAAAAAATGATGTT
This sequence comes from Phasianus colchicus, assembly GCF_987193195.1. NCBI lineage: Eukaryota > Metazoa > Chordata > Aves > Galliformes > Phasianidae > Phasianus > Phasianus colchicus. Next base: position 70,435,478 of record NC_143437.1, on the reverse strand, counting down.
GATACATATCTTATTCAGTCCCTGCCTTTGCTGACCTTGTGAGGTTTTCCACAGGCTGCCTCAGAAAGGTGCTAACCACTCCCCAGAACTTTCTGGCATTAGGTGTACTTCTACCAGGTCTGTAAAATGTTAAGAAGCTTTTTCAGCCCTGTAGCCGAACTAATGCTGTTAATGCCTGTGATTCACTCCTGCTGACTGTATGACAAAAGATAGCTATAATCAGCAGAGGGGATGATAATTTTTGATGAGGCAGTCTTTGAGTGAATGGTATCCCTCAGTTATTCTAGAAAAACATGGGTAGAAACATTCTATTTCTAATTGAGTATGGGGTCACATTCTCTGATAAATAGTGTGCATTGTAACTCTTTCCCCCTCTGTTTAAAGGATCTTTGGTTTACTAAGAGCTAGAAATACAACTCCAAAAGTGCAAATCACTCCAAGAGGCTCTAACATACCTGTAGATAATATAAGAAAATAGCAACTTAAAGAAATGACATGAAAATAAATATTCATCAGATTGTACCAAGCACAGAAGGACACTGAAAAAAAAGAAGAGTTAAAATCAAATCTCACTTTACACAGTCTTAAGAGGTAGGATTTCACAGGGAAATATCCTAATGAAGATCCACATTTTTAGTAAGCCTAACACACTGAGCACACTGACATAAAAAGCACCTGGAAACCTTTTCTGATATTCTTCAGTCACCACAAAGTGTTTCTATAACAAAATCCCCAGAAAACTCTGTAGGGCAAGCCATTTATCATTACATCTTTTGTCAAGTTGAACAAGAGGAGAGTTGTGCTATAAGACAAATGTTACAGCTTCACAGTTGCATTTGGTAATTCAAAGTGAAGCCTACAAATGAGGTATCTCATTAGTTTGAGCAGATGGATCAAAATTAAAGGCTGAATCACCAACTCTTAATTTCCCAGTAGCCAGGAAGAGCATGAAGTCTTGCAGAGTACGGCTGTTGAAAAATCAACCTAAAAAGATCCTCTCCATCTGTCAAAACACGTCTGTAGCATGCAGCTACCTCCCGCCACCCTTAGTCTTAAAAAACGAAAACACACAAATTTATTAAAACATATGAACATATCACTTCAGACATGCCTCAGAATATAACATAAGACAGAGGAACATCATCATGACTTACATACAACTATATGATTCCTTTTCAGCATGTAAGCATTCTTTCAAAATGAGAAAACAGAACAGGATATAGACAAAGAAGAACTGAATTTAACTTAAGACATTCAAAAGACTAGTAAAAATCTTAAAAGAGACAATATTTGATGGCCATTAGAGAGTGCATTCTAACTCGTGGAACATGAGAAAATATATTTTTTTCTGATTCTGTGATTTCTTTCTTGCAAAAAGATAGAATATAAAGATAGAATACTCAGCTTGTGGTTCTCTAGAGCAATGATAATGAAATTTATGCCTGTCACATATTACTGCCTCAATAGTTACAAAATTCCAACCATTTCTTGAATTCCATTTAGAAAAACAACTGCTCTGGAATTTTTTTTATATACTGAAGGAGATGGTAAGCACCTCATGAAGTTCAGAAAGGCCAAGTGCATGGTCCTGTTCATGGGTCAGGGAAATCTTGAGCACAAATACAGACTGGGTGAAGAAGAGACTGAGAGCAGCCTTGGACTTGGACGTGTTGATTAATTAGAAGCTCAACATGATCTGGCAGTGTTGCAGAGTGTTATGGTAAACAGCTCCATGTCTAGGTAGTTGCTGGTGACCCAGGTAGTGTTCCCCAGGGGCCTGTCTTGGGACCGGTGCTCTTTATCAACGCATGTTTACCTGTGACTTAGATATCAGGGTGGATTGCACTGCTGGCAAATTTGCACATGACACAAAGTTGAGTGGTGCAGTTGGTATGACAGAAGGAAAGGATATCATCCAAAGCGTCCTAGTTAAGTTTGAAAAGTGAGCTCACATGAACTTAATGAGGTTCAACAAGGCCAAGTGCAAAGAGTTACACTCGGGTTGGGGCAATCCCAAATGTAATGATAGACTGGGAGAACACATTGAGAGCAGCCCTGCCATGAAGAACCTGGGGGGGTCTCGGTAGATGAAAAGCATGACATGAGACAGCAGCATGCACTTGCAGCACAGAAAGCCAACTGTATTCTAGGCTGCATTAAAGGAGAGGAGGCCAGCAGGGAAAGGGAGGTGACTGTTCCCCTCTATTCTGCTCTCATTAGGCCCAAGGCTTGGGGCCCCCACAACAAGAAAGACATAGAGCTGCTGGACTGGGTCCAGGGCACGGCCAGAAAAAGAATCAGTGGGCTGGAGCACCTCTCCTATGAAAGAAGGTTGAGGGAGCTGGGCTTGTTCAGTCTGGGAAGAAGAGTGATCCAGGGAGACCATACTGCAGTCTTTCTGTGCTTAAAAGAAGCTTAAAAACAGCAGGGAGGCTGACCTTTTACACAGGCAGATAGAGGAAGGACAAGGAAGCATGGTTTCAAACTAAAAGAGGGGATATTTAGGTTAGATGTTAAGTAGAAATTCTTTATTCAGAGTGTGCTGAGACACTGGAAGAGGCTGCCCACCAAAACCATGGATATCTCATCCATGGGTGTCCAAAGCTAGGCAGAACTGGCTGTGAATGATCTGATTTAATCAAAGGTATCCCTGTAGGGGGGCACGAGGTTGGAACTGGATGGTTTTCAAGGTCCCTTCCAAGTGAAACAGTGCTATAATTCTGTGATTTTTCTTAGAAGAATATTTAGAAACAACCAACTGTGTTAAAGCAAAGAAACTTTACACATAAACAGAATTTAAACAAGCATAAGTTTAAAGGATAGCTTGAAAAAAAAGCCAGGAAAGGTTACAGGACAGGATGGTAACAAACTACAGTAAAACTGGACTCAAGACAATAGATTTCTAAAGGCTAAGTAAATCAGAAAAAGGTGATAATTTTAGAATATCACATCCTATTTGAAAAATTGTTCGAAGACACTATCGAAAACCTTCCTAGCAAAGTATTCATCCTTACCATGGAGCAAGTATTTCTTCTATTATATTCTATAATTTTTTTTTTTTTTTTTTTTTAAGAAACAAACATCTGCAGTTGGTATACTGAACAGATAATTTATTGGAGCATACTCATTAAAAGAAAAAAATCCCACTAAAATTCACTATACGATTCAATATTACAAATTATAATTACAGAATCACGGAACAGCAAGGGAACTCAAGGATCATGAAACTCCAACCCCCCTGCCACATGCAAGGCCACCAACCTCCTCATTTAATGCTAGACCAGGCTGCCCAGGGCCCCATCCAATCTGGCCTTGAACATCTCCAGGGACGGGGCATCCACAACCTCTCCGGGCAGCCAATTCCAGTACATCACCACTCTCTCTGTAAAGAATTTCCCCCTGACATCCAACCTAAATCTCCCCTCCCTCAACTTAAAATCATTTCCCCTTGTCTTGCAGTTATCTACCCTTTCAAAGAGTTGATTCCCCTCCTGTTTGCAGGCTCCCTTTAGGTATTGAAATGCTGCAATGAGGTCACGATACAATAATTAATTGTATTACAGAATAAGCTGACATGCTTAGTTCTGTATTATGAAAGATTGCATAGCAGTGTCATCATTTCAGGATACAAGTGTTAGTTTCATAAGTGTAAGGACAAATATGCTTTCAGTAATGTGGAAAAAAAACCAACCAAACAAAAAACTCCAATTTAATTGGTTGGTACATGAATGTATAAGAGTTCTGTAACATAGCTCAACTGTTGTTCCTTCTTGACATCTGTTCTTGATACAATTGCTCTAAATTATCATTAAATGTTACTATAAATTTTTGAAATGCCACGTTTACGGTTTTTTACTGAATTCAGCTTGCATATATATATTCAGCATATTTAAATAAATTTTTACACTGAATTATCATCAAAGAACAATATTTGTACTGAATTTTCGCTGCCAGCAAACTATGCTGTGTTCATCAATTTAAGCGGCATATTTACCACAGGGTAGCTATACTCAGTATGTACTGTACTCAGAACAAACATTTTCAAGCAAAGAAAATGCTTAACATTCACAATCAAGTGAATCAAATCAACCAAACCGTTCTGAAATCAAACAGTTTTTTATACAATAAAGGAAATGACACTTCTGCTTTGTCTGAAAATACACTGCTTATTTGTTGTTGGCTTGAAATATAATTTTCAGAAGGTGAGATCAACTACTGTCTCAGCTAGTGAAACTGTAACGCTATGGAGACTAAAGCTCTTCACCTGACCTCTTTCAGCTGTAGCACATGCCTTAAAACAGTAATGCATTCAATTTGTCAGGAACTAAAACTATTCTCAAGGAGAGCTGTGCTAAGTACAAAACATCATCTGCTAGAATTAAAAAAATTATTGTATTTGAGCTTTATTTTACTTTTAAAAGTACTACTATTTTCCCCTCAGTATTAAGAGAATAGAGGGGCAGAAAGGTGCAATAAATATTCTGAAAGAGCATACAACTTCTAACCTGGAATGTGAGATATGTTACTTATTTAGACGTACTGACTGTAATAAACTGCTACTTACAGGTTTTTCTACAGCAAGTAAAAAGACACAACAAACATAAGTAGTAAAATATAAGCACCTAAACCTACCTCAGTGTAAGGAATTTGGTAAGAGATGTACACAACAGATCATGAGGAAAAAATAAACTAAAGTTTCTTTAGTACAGCCAACAAATTTTGTTAATAATCTTCCTTCAGGCAAGTATAAGCATTTCCATATACAATCTTCATTATTTCATTAAAACTTTATTGAATGTAGCACCAGTATCAGACAGTAACAACAGAAGGTAAGTGGAACAATGATGTTCAGCCAGAGGGAGCAGGACTAAGGTGCTGCTGAAGATTTTTTTTCCCAAAAGTCATAAATCAACTGTTCAACTTTTAAAATAACACCCTAATCTGAAATTTCTGTGAAAGAGGAAAAATGTGCAGTTTTTAGCATCACTTTTTGAACGTTTTCCTTCTTTTATTCAAAGAATAACAGAACCACAGCAGTTGGAAAGGACATTTGGAGACCATCTAATCCAACCATCCTGCTAAAGTAGGTTCCCTACAGGAGGTTGCAAAGGGAAGTGTCCAGGCAGGCTTTAAATATCTCCAGAGCAGGATACTCCACAATCCCCCTGGGCAACCTGTTTCAGTGCTCTGTAACCCTCAAAGTAATGAAGCTTTTTTCTCATGTTTGTATGGAAATTCCTGTGTTCCAGTTTGTGGCCATTGCCCCTTGCCCCATTTGGGGCACCATCAAAGAATAAATCTGGCCCCATCCATGTGACATTTTGTTCATGCTTTATGAGCTTAAGATTCTCAATTACTTAGCAAAAAGATTCTTCAAGGATCATACAGCACTAGAAACTGTTTCTGCTCTGAACACATGCCATACCTGTCATAACTCTCACACTGCTGTATTTGCAAAAACCTAACAAAAAGACACTGTGTGTGGTAATATATGAGCACAATAACAGAATGATAAGCTATTCAGGCACGTGAGATAAGCCTTCCATTTTAGTACAAATGAATATAAGATTTGAAAATTCACTGCAGAAACCACGGCTGAAGAGGAAACTGAAAGATTACTTCCTTTAAGAAAAACAAAACACAAAATCAAGGATATTTCAAATGACAGACCCTGAGCCCTTGTGTACCATGCCTTGAACAATGCATAACTCTCACTCCTTTCTCTCTAACAGAATACACTAGAACTGGAAAGTTAATGGGAAAGAATCGGAATAATAATAAATAAGTGCTGCATTTTATTTTTCATACCACTAAAGTCTAAGCCCTCTAAGCACATACCTTCTTTGCTTTGCTGTTTTAAACAGGAAATATAAATATGCATTAAATTACTTTGAAGGATATATACAAGGACCTTCCACCTTTGATACAAAACAAGATCTCTCAACCTGTCACAGTTTTCTTTCATGCCAATTCTATAAGTGTTGTCAAGATTAAAGACCTTTGAAGTGGAGTAAATCAAAATAATAAAAAGAAAATAAAAAGGAAAAAATATTTTAAACAACCCTATAATGATCAAAACTAATTTTTTTATATGTCTTCTGAATGCAAATTAAAGTAAAAAAAAAAATACCTGGTGACCAGCCATTATTTGCTTCAGCACATTTTCATAACATACTTCATCCATATGATTCAGCTGCTGCACCTGAAAACATTATGTTTTATATTAAAACATTTCAATTTTTACATATGTTCTGTTTTACGTAAAGCAAATAATAATGACCCGTGAAAAAAAATGTATTGTGCAATGAAATTTACATTATACTGCTCTTCGTACTAAGACCACTTTCTTCTTATTAATAATAATTCACAAATAGATCACAAAAAAAAAACAGACAAAATACAAAAAAGGGCAGTGGATAAAAGTTTATGTGACTTGGTTATTTTGTTTAATGATTAAAGGGAGGTAATCCAGTTCTGTTTTTTATGTGTTCCATAGATAAGAAATCATACCACTACTGGATACTGATGGAATAATCCATTCAATATACCACCAAACTTCAAATAAATATTTTCATTTTGTACTACATAAATGCAGCTTTTACACACAGATCTTAATGTCTATACAATTACTAATTCCCAGCTTTTTGTCAAGAAAAAAGAACTTTGCTCACAGTTGAGACAGACATGGAAAAAGTGAGAGTACCATGTACAGAAGTTCCAATTATGGATAAATAAAATGCTTCAAATTCTGTTATCTAGAGTAGCTGAAAATTGTAAAAACATAGCTTTAAGAGTTTTAGTGGGAATGAGAGAACATTCGTATTTGCCATAACGCATGAATAATAGGAAAGACATGAGAAAGATGGCAGTGTGTGCAAGAGACAAATAGCCAGTCCAGCTGGTCTGAAAAGGAAAAGTTAGCATTTCAATTAATTATTTTTCAAATAAAGAGTGAAAATTATTATGGAGGAGCGTAAAGGGGCAGTGTATAAACACACATAAGGACGTATATATATATACAAACACAACTTCACACATTCCATTTATGCATAAAGAGGAAAACATACATATACAGAAAAAACTAACAACTCCATATATATCAAGATTAATAATATCCAGATTACTTAATTATCTAGCATGAGCCAAAGTCTTTTTTAATTAAAAGAAATGGATTGGATGATGCATATATCTGACATTAATAGATCTTCAAAGAAGGCGGCAAATTTTAGACTGGTTCCATATGCTGCCACAGTTTCAAAATATCAAGTTTTAAAAACTTCCCTGGCTAATTTCTATGCATAACAAATACACCAGAAGATATACAAAATGTGTTATGCATATCTAATCCAGAAGAGGGAGACAGCATCATTACAAGTCTCAATTAAGAACACATAACTAAAATATGGATGAAATGACATCATAAATAACCACAGTGGCTATTTTTATATTCAACAGAATTAAAGAGAGCAAATCCTACATAACTGAAATGCCAAGTCACCAAAACAAATCTTCAGCTGAGCTTTCACAGACATCTTAAATCATGCCCTGAAGAAAAGCTTCAGTGCTAGCCTAAGTATCTTTAGCAGAACCGCAGAGTGAAACATTAGCATCTGAAGCAAGAACTTCCCTCCATTGAGTTTTGCAAGGTTGACAGGGTCTTTTCCAGATGCCCAGATTACCATGGAGAAGTAGTCTAGATACCAGCAGCAGCTCAGAGAGATGTGGAAGCTTTTGCCACAATTTGAGTGAAGAAGGTATTCTATTACACCATTAGACTGCGATAGACAGTCTTCTTAGTGAAATCCAGAACAAAATAAGTATGCCTCACTTCAGCATGAATTGTTCACAAAAGTATTTTGGAAACGTATCAAATTCCTGTATATTAAAAGCCTGAGAAAATATGCTGTGTCCACTTGAAATAGCTAAAATGGCTATGATTAAGAGGCTGCTGTTATTGCTGTTGAAGAAGGCTTGCCTGCAGTTTGCATATGAGTTGGCAAGTCATTCATTTGCTTGAAATTCTTGGGGAGGTTTTTCAGATGAAAGCTGAAAGCTGTAGCGAAGCGTCTACTTTAAGGAACAAATAACCTCCATGAAGAAGCTAGCTGCCCATGGTTTGGGTGGGCATATGCTGTGGTAGGTGAAACACTGGCTGGATGGCTGTGCCCAGAGAGTTGTGGTCAATGGAATTAAATACAGTTGGCGGCCAGTCACAAGGGGTGTCCCTCAGGGCTCTGTATTGTGGCCAGCTCAGCATCTTTATCAGTGATCTCGATGAGCGGATTGAGTGCACCTCCAATAAGTTTGCAGATGACACCAAGTTGGGAGGGAGTGTTGATCTGAGGGTAGAAAGGCACTACAGAGGGACCTGGATAGACTGGATCAATAGTTCAAGGTAAACTATATGCGTTTCAATAGGGCCAAGTGTTGGCTCCTGCATTTTGGTCACAACAACCCCAGGCAACCCTACAGGCTTAGGGAGAAGTGGATGGAAAGCAGCCTGACAGAAAGGGACGTTGGTCTACTGGTGGACAGTTGGCTGAACATGAGCCAGCAGTGTGCCCAGGTGGTCAAGAAGGCCAATGGCATCTTGGCTTGTATCAGGAATGGTGTGCTGAGCAGGACTAGGGAAGCAATGCTGCTCCTGTACTCGGCATTGGTGAGGCCCCTCTTCAAGTGCTGTGTTCAGTTTTGGGCACCTCAATACAGAAAGAGCATAGAAGCGCTGGAGCAGAATCAAAGAAGGGCAACAAGGCTTGTGAAGAGCTTGGAGAACATAGCCTATGAGGAGCAACTAAAGGAACTGGGGCTGTTTAGTTTGGGGAAGAGGAGGCTGAGGGAAGATCCTACTGCTCTCTTCAAATACCTGAAAGGTGCTTACAGTGAGAGCAGGGTTGGCCTCTTTTCAGTGGTGACAGGACAAGAGGAAATGGCCTGAAGTTGAGCCAGGGGAAGGCTGGAAAGACTTCTTTACAGAAAGGGATGTTAAGCACTGGAATAGGCTCCCCAGGGAGGTGATTGAGTCACTATCCCTGGATGTGTTTAAAAACTGTTTGGATGTGGTGCTCAGGGACATGATTTAGTGAAAGGTTGTTATTTAGAATTAGGTAGTATGGTTAGGTTGTGGTTGGACTTGATGATCTTTAAGGTCTTTTCCAACCTGAGCAATTCTATGATTCCATGATTTAACTCCTTGATATTTATCAGTATGGATATAGCTATAGTATTAATTGCATCTGTTGTCATTCTGTGAGAACTGTTCTTAATTCTGTGTGTTCTTACACTGCTTTCCTCCTCTCAGATAGATCAAAAGAACATTGATATAAGTAATCATTTGGCAGGTTGAGTATTAATGCTATTCTCAACGGAAGTCTTTGTAAAAGAGGCTTAATACCTCTACTTTTTTTTGTTATAAAGTACATTAACTTGATCGCAAAAATGTATTGTACTATATGAAATCCAGAATGACATTCTTCCAGTAAAACAAGACAAACTCTTGGTTTCTGGCATTACTAAAACAATTGTTTTTCAGCGTAACTACTATCTCCTAACTATAATGTTAATTAATACTGTGGGTTTTTTTCCTTCTAGGAAAAATCTTTTTAAATCATGTTAAATGCCATAGGATAATTTGTATATAACTCTGATTTTTAAATCAGAGATCCTTCTAAAGTGAGTATAATTAGTCTTTAACTTTTTCTTACCATCCAGTGGAAACAAAAAATAGACAAATAAGTATTAGGAAAAGTTTGAAGAAAGGCAACAGCAAATAATAGTGAAGGTACTTGAAACATTAATGAAGGTTAAAATATGCAAATCATGGCAAGCACCATATGGTAAATTGTTCTTGTGTGTACAGACTTGAAATGGCTCCCTGTAGTCGTAAAATGAAGTTTCTTTTCTGCATTGCAGATGGAATGAACTACTTAACTTGTAAGAAAAGCAATATTCATTTTTACAAAAATAAGTAAACACTATCATTGATTAAGCTATGAAACTACCTTTTGAATAAAGATGTTTTTATTTCTATTAAACTAAAAGCATCGCAGAATAACATTTTCCAAAACACTGAGCTATAAAATATTATACCTCTCTAAGTTACTTAAGCTTTAATTATTGGCTAATGAGAAGCCTACAAAAACTTTGCAAAATCAATTTATAGATAGGTGTTTGTATCAATTTCTGTATTTTAAGAAGAAGTATAATTTAAGTGTGAAGTGGCACTGCACTTAATTGACCTATAAATTTTAATAAGAATATTATACCTACATGGCCTCGATGCTTCCCAAAATAAGCAAGAGCACAAAGAAGCTCATTTAGGGCCTACCGTAATGTGTTTTCTATCAAACATGTATGCTAATGGTATAGGACACTAAGATTTTCATATCCCCTATATCCCACTAATGTTAAATTAATGCTTCTCTCATCATACATATCCAGATTTCATAAATGAATATTTTTTCTTCTAGCATTCTAGTGATTATTCCAACAGGCATCCTTACTGGCATAATTTCTAGCAAAATGGAAAACTGAAATGAGAAAGGCAGAATAATCAGCTTCTGCAGTGACTCTGCTGTTGAGGGTGATGATTTCTCCTTAATCAAGCAAAACTTATTAGTGAAGAGAACAAAATGCACAGCTAGATACCATTATGTCCAGCTACAATAATGTATATACAAGGTCTGCAAACTGAGGAAACTGGATTCTTTAAGCTTGTCACAAATAGGTTCATCTTTACACAGAAGCAGGTGGAGTATAAAAAAAAAAGTATCCCCCTACACATATATAGATGAAGTACAATCAAAACAAACAGTAACCCTTTATTTGGCATTTTTTACCTTATTAGTTGTCTTAATTCCTATAAAGGTTTGTCCCAGTGGTACAGGTCGGAAACGGCTATCAAAGTAGAATAGTCCAATGTAGGGATTGACATGTAGAAATGTAGCAACATCAAGATAATTGGGTAACGTAGCTGAAAGACCCAAAATCCTAATCATGCTTTGTGTAGATTCAACCTATTAAGCAACAAAAAAAGAAAATTTGTAAATGATCTGAGTGTTACAAACTAAGAAATCAAGCACAGTAAGAAGAGTATTAAAATATCACTTAAAAATTAACAGCAAAGAAGCATTTAACACTAAATATTAAAGGTGAACAATAAATGTAAGCCAGTGATTATCCTATACTGAAGAAACCAGAACACTGTAACTCTATCAAATCTTGCTTATTCATCTGCAAAATATTCATCAAGGAAAATACACTGTTTTCTTGTCCTGAAAACAGTGAGTAGTCATTAAGTGACACAAAGGAACAAGAATAGTAAAACAGGTTTTGTTAAGAAGGGATTGTGCAATTTACAAGCAAAACAAGAACAAATAACTGAGCATCATTTCTTCCTTAGTTGAATTCTCACACTTGGAAATAGAAAAAATAAAAAAAAGCTATGTTCCTCAATCTTGGCTTTTGTTTAGTTCTCTTAGCCAGTCTATCCTGATTCATCACTATCTGCGTTTGTCTATTATGTATCAGTACTTTTGCAGAACTGAAGATACCAAGAAGTCACTAAGAAACTTTTTTTCGTATATTTTTCAAATGCTCCAAATGCTTGTTACATGCTTTTCCATTTGATAAAGGCAATAAATGACTATTTACAATGAAATACTGTGTTCCATATGAAAGCTTGCATACTGCATGTTTCCAGATAACTTTCAAAACAAATGAAAACCACCAAAACATTTGATTGAGGAAACCAAGCAGGAATTTTCCCATTTCCTTCTAGAATATTAAAAGAGGTGTAGACTGACTCACAGTTTACTTACCAGCATAATTATTTAGGATCAAAGTTCACAGTAATTTTTATCAAAAGACGTCTATGGAGTATAACTGATGCCACAAACAAGGTTTTCGACTAGTCTCAAATGCAGATAAGTAAGGTTGGTATCTTCTACCCGGCTATGCCATTTTCAAAACACTATGAAGTTTTACTTATTTTGAATCAAAAAAATGCTCAAAGTGAAAGGAAGTCTTGTGGACTTCCTTTAAAATGGAAAATTTAGAAGTTTTCAATAAAGATTATAATGAAGTATATGAAGGTCATTCTTAAGGAAGATATAGAAGTCATACCATAATACAAACCTTGGGAACAGTAAGTGGACCAAAATCGTAAACCAAATCCTCAAAGAAATCATCTCTTCCCCACCCCTCCATGTCTACAGATGTTAAGCAAGCCAGCAAGCTGCCCAGTAATGAACAGATCGCATAGCAAAAAATTGGAATGCTCAGACTGTGGATGCAACCACAGAATATCTACTGACTGACACAATAGAGCGGCTTTGCAAAGGAAAGCTTGTGTACAACTAGTCTTAGTTGCAGATTCAAATTCCAAAAGCAGGGCAGATGAGAAACCAGGTTCAAGAGGGTGGTAGATAAGGAAGTTCATAAAGAAGCATTTCTAAAAATACAATTTCCTATGCATCTTTGTACAGTTGGATTACATGATGACCTAAATACTACAGTCAATCTCAATTACACAGTTTTGGGGAGGTGTGTGTGCGTGCACTCTCACAGAGTGGCTTCTCACACTTCTGTATTTCACTTACAGCTAGGAGTATTTATTCCATTCCTTTTTTTTAAATGATTTTCCCTGACGTGTTGCCATCTCAGCTGCTGAGGCCAGCCAGGCCCTGCAGTGCAGCTGTTGGTATCCTCTTTAACTGGCTGTGCCCATCATGAGGCAGCCCCAGCCTCAGCACAGAAGAGTCCAGCATCTCCAACTCTTGACAGTGCCTGGACATGGACACGTCATGCAAATATTTCGTTTTCTTAATGCATAGGCACATTTTTTTTTGAACTTCAATCTGTAAAAATAGTAACCACTTGCTGATATATTTAATTATCCTATACTTTGTTCACTGTCACCTGATAATCAAATACCTTAGTCTGAAAGCGTAACTGAGCTTCAATCTATAGCATGTTATCTGATTTTGATAAATGTAATATATTTTAAATCTCCTAAGAGCCTGAAAAATATTCTCAGTTCCATCAGAAGGCAGGAAATCATTTCCGGTTTTTAAACAATTAACAAGAATTCTGCAGAAGAACCATGGAATTATGAATTTTTACAGCAACTAACTATTCAGAGTTTCCTTTCAAAATGTAAACAACATCCAAAGAACAATTATGGCTTACTGAGACTTCTCCCTTTCAAAAATGTGTAAACAGAAACCATTTAATTTCAGTGATGTGGCAGATGGCACTGCAGGCTCAGGGAGCTGATGAGAACCCTGAATTCTAACTGCTCCTGAAAACTGTAGCAGACAAGTGAAACATGCAAGAGCAATTAAAGTTACTAATAATACACTTGTAAACAAATATACTTTTTACTGTGCCTGTACAAACATTTTTGTCTATGTATCTAATGCCTGCCTGCTTTTTCTAGTAAGTCTAACATTTGCAAATTATTTTTTCTATTCTTAAGTTAAGCTAGAAAAATTGAATCAGAATGATTTGGAAAAAAGAATAAAAAGTAATAAAGTATATCTTACTCTATTTAAATATAAAAATTAACAAAACATTAATATAAAGACTATCAGTAAGCTAATTTCTTTCGAAATTAAATGTGGTGCTTTTCCCCTATTCACCAGTAACACATAACATTTCAATTTACAGCAATTTTTCAGTACTCTCACTGAGGAACTTTGAGCTTTCAATTTCCAAAAGTGCATAATACATATAAAGCAAAGCAGGAGCAGTTATTTGTTCCACAGGTTTTGGTTAGGCTTGTAAGCTTTTCTCAGGATTAGGCAAGTTTGCATCTTTCATCATTAAAGGAGGTCAGTAGATCAATAGTAACTACTACATTAAAGACAATCTCTGTCAAATTTACCTGAAACAAAGTGAGACTGGCTATCTGAAGTAGTGATATTATGTAAGAAATCCGCGTTGCCAGAGAGTCTCAGAATTGCCTGCCTGACTTGTCAGCCTTTAAAAATAGTAACTCTATAAAACTTGACTTATTAATGACAAACTTGTATACGAAATTCCCATCCTTAACTACTTTACATGACTTCCATGTTGAAGCAGTACTGTTAAGATTATAAAGAGATTCAGAAGCTTTATTAAAAACAAGTGTATAACTGAGTGCTCTGAAGTGCAATAAAATTCCATCCATTTAAGTTCTTTCAAGGCTATTAAAAAAAAAAATCTTTTTTTTAACCACCAACTTCTACATGCACTAAATAACATAAAATATCAATAATTAATATTAAAAAATCAAGAGAAAAAGATATGTATATCCTAAATGTCAATTATTTTATGCTCTCACATAATTCAAACTGCGAACTAGAACTAGAGTCTGTGTGTATGTACATAAAGTTTTTGACTTTTCTTTATTCTTTTAATTATAAAGGGTGATTAACAATAACAGTGACCAAAACTGTGTTAAACTTAAAAGTCAGGAAAACAATACTACCTGACTCTGTAAAAATAACAGATTTTGGTTTCGCACTTTTCTCTGTGATTATAAGCGAGTCTTATTTACTTTCATGTTATTAATCGAGCCAAGCACTACAGAGATTTTATTCTTCACAGTGGCTTTTAGAATTTTAACAGCTTTTTAGAACACAGAGCTCTGTACCTACAGAGCAATTACTCTTCAGATTTCTCCTGTAAGACCAAGTGTTAAAATGTTTTTTATATCTTCTGCGCATTTACAAAGTGCAAGAGGGCATTTTGTAATTACAGCACATTCAAACAGTATTTTTAATGCACTGGATCCCTCATTACTTGGTCCTAGAAGCCCCAGTTAAAGACCATGCTTAATATACAAGAAAGCATTTTCCTGAAACTTGAGTAAAAGTTACTGAAAACACATTTGGGATGACGAAGTTTTTTTCTGTATATATTCTCTATCGCTTTTTGGTGATATTCAGCTAAATATATTTTCTTCACAACTGGCACATAATCTCAAATGTTTTAGTCATCATATGTGCTTAATTATCTTAGAAAAAATATGCAAGCACCAATTAAAATTTACAAGGCTTTCTCTGAAAAACTGAACTGTCACAGTGTTTGCACATCATATTACTATATTTCACTGATTTGATATTACACTGAAAATAAGAAACAGAAATTGCCATAAGTACATTTAATTGACATATTTAATTAGTATATCTAATTGAGAAGCATTCACTGTAGCATGTGGAGAATTGACAGCATGCTCACCATTCATGTTCACAAAACGCTGTTATCACACCATGAAATTCCATGTATACAGAAAAAATAAACAGAAGACAGCTACCCAGTACTCATTTCCACACTCTTAACTTCATCTGAATTTACACTGTAAATGATAAAGGATGAGATATAGGAAGAGCCTCTCCGGATTGTAAATTGATCACAGCAGGATCATTTTCCTCGTAATAGGTTTTAAGATTTGCACATCATCTCATTACATTACAGCCACCACCTGAGAGCATACAGAGTATGCAGAGATACTCTTATCTGACTTCTAAAATTTTTCCTGAACTTTATGATCTTGGCAGTCCTCCCATTTCCATGCATTAAAATTTCACATTCACAGAATGAATTACAATCAGGCTGGAAAGCACATCCCTGATTGTTCAACTCAAGCAAAGAACTAAGTGAAGCAGACAAGTTTACATATTCTAATCTTTGCAGAACTGTCCATTGGTTAGAAATTAACCTTATATTCAGATAACCTTATATTCAGAATCACTTCAACACGCTCCCAGCAATCAGTTCGTATGCCCTCAAGAGCGTGCACAGCTATGGAGGATCCTCTTGCATGCCTCTAAGGAAACCTGCATCTTCTGTTCCCTTTTTCTCCCTCAAGATCCTGTATACTGATGCATGTAGCATGAGGAATAAACAGGAAGAATTAGAGCTCTGTATGCAGTGGTAGGGCGATAATTTCAGTGCGGTAACAGAGACATGGTGAGATAGCTCACATGAATGGAACATTATGGCTATATACTTTTTGGAAAAGACAGGCCAGTAGGGTAAGGTGG
Source organism: Phasianus colchicus (assembly GCF_987193195.1). Lineage (NCBI taxonomy): Eukaryota > Metazoa > Chordata > Aves > Galliformes > Phasianidae > Phasianus > Phasianus colchicus. The sequence continues at coordinate 70,419,450 of NC_143437.1, read as the reverse complement.
TGGAGATACTCTTTAAAGGTGAGAGAGGCCCTAGTAGGATACACTCACAAGTGCTGAAGGAGCTGGCAGAACTGATCGCCAAGCTGCCCTCTATCATCTTTGAAAGGTCATGAAGAACAGAAGAGGTGTCGGAGGACTAGAGGAAAGCATGTGTCTTCAAAAAAGGCAAGAGAAGGACAATCCAGGCAACTATAGGCCAATCAGCCTCATCGCCATCCCTGGGAAGGTGATAAAACAACATATTCTGAATGTCATCTCCAAGCAAGTGGAAGAAATTTTTCAGTAGTCGTCAACATGGATTCACCAAAAGGAAATTATATTTACTAACCTGGTAGCATTCTATGATGTCATCACCAGCTGGGTATATGAGGGAAGAGCAGTGGATGTTATTTATCTTGACTTCAGTGAGGCTTTCCCACAACATAATTGTAATGAAATTTAGTAAGTGTGGGGTAGGTAAGTTTACAGTGGGGCGGATTGAGAACTGGCAAAATTGATCTGTGGCACAGTATGGTTGGAGGCCTGCAGTGCTCTCTAGGGGTCAGTAATGGGTCCATTCTTGTCTAAAATCTTCATCAATGACCTAGATGAATGGACAGCATGCACCCCCAGCAAAGTTGCTGTTCATATAAAGGTAGGAGGAGTGAGTTATGCACCAGAAGGCTGTGCTGCCATTAAGTGAGACCTGGACAGGCTGGAGAGTTGGGCAAAGAGAAGCCCGATGAGGTTCAATGAAAGCAAGTGCAGAGCCCTACACCTACGGAGGCATAACTGCATCAGTACAGAGTAAGGGCTGAGCTGCTGGAGGGAAGGTCCTCTGCAAAAAAGGACCTCGATGCCCTGGTGGATACCAGGTTGACCATGAACCAGCAGTGTGCTGTTGTAGCCAAGAAGGCCAATGGTATCCTGGGGTGTATTAAAATGAGAGCAACCAGCAGGTTGAAGAAGATGATCCTCCCCCTCTGCTCTGCTGTGATGAGGCCATATTTGTAGTACTGTGTCCATTTCTGTGCTCCCCAGTTCATGAAAAACAGGGAACTTCTAGGGAGAGATCAACAGAGAGCTACAAAGATGATGAGGGATGTAGAGCTGAGAGACCTAGAACTGTTCATTCTGGACAACAGAAGACTGAGAGGGGATTTTATTAATGCTTATAAATATCTAATGACTAAGAGTCAAGAGGACAAAGCTGGGCTCTTTTCAATGGCTTCCAGTGACAGAGCAAGGTGCAACAGGTACAAAATGGAACACAGCAAGTTCCATACAAACCTGAGGAACAAATTCTTTACTTTGAGGGTGACAGAGCAGAGGAACGATCAGCCCAGAGAGGTTGTGGAGTCTTCTTCTCCAGAGATATTTAAAATCCACCTGGATGCTTTCCTATGTAACCTACTCCAGGGAACCTGCTTTAGTGGGGAGAGTTGTATTAGATGGTCTCCAGAGGTCCCTTCCAAAGCCTACGATTCTGTGATTCTTTAGACATCCACTTGGGATGAGACATACAGAAAACTAAACGCAAGCATTTATTAGTGCTTAGTCTAAATATGCAAAAAGATTAATTCATAACTTAAGATTCCTAAATTTCCTGTCTGACACTGATAAGAAATCAAATACCATGCATAGGCAAGCACACTAATGACTTGTTAGATATTACCCTGCACACAGATTATAGGTAAGATTTTCATCTTATCCAAAAAAAAAAAAACAAAAACAAAAACAAACAAAAAAAAACCCAAAAAAACCCCAAAGGAAGCAGGGAGGTGGAGGGAGGGAAAAAAAGGAATTTTCATGCGAAATTTTAAATAAAAAAATTAAAAGTATTCAAAAATAACAAAGTGGGAATTTTTTTTAGAGTGTTTAACCAGTGTTTACTTTTTTTCTGATACGTTGCTTACTGTTAAATGAAAGTATTAAGAAGTTGTCAATCAAAACACATAGGTGGTAATTTCCTAGTCGTAGGAACAAAAATGGGAAAACCAGTAACGTAAAAATGTTCAAATTGCAAAATCAGAAGTGCATAGTAACGAACCAACTACTAATACTGTTTTGAAGATTCTAGGTAGGATGTTATTGACAATTCAAACACTGCGCAGAATGCATTTGTTACTAGGCAACCATCTAGTTAAGTAATTTTATAAATGAGTTTTACTCTGCTTCCAGTGAACCCTGAAAATACTGTGATCTCAGTCCTCCATTTAGAATGTATTTAAAAGAGGTACCAAAAAAATGTAACCACGCAGAAAGCACTATTAGAAGCTATATTATTTTACCTTCACTAAATCTTAAGTACTTTGCCTGAAGAAACTGAATTTTGAATACACCTATTAAGAAATTTCTATGCCATGCACAGCGCCATGTCAGTTTTTTTCTGAATGACAAAATGCTTTTCAATCATGATTACTGAAAAACAAAAAAGAAATATGAACTCTTCTACAAATCAATTAAACTCCTTTACTGTATTACCAAAGAGCACAAAACATATGACAATCATGATTACCTTTTAAACTCCATGGATATATCAGAAAAATGGAAAAACGTTCACATATAAATAATAAAAAATGACATGCAAAACGACTGTCTGAACACTTCCATGAAATTTATAGAAAAGCTTCTGAAGATGAATTCAGATATCCAATAGCAATTCCCAATCAAATAGAGATAAGGTTTTGTTTACAAAAAATATATTGCTTTTAAAAACAAGACATTTTTACACAGCTACAAGGTTGCCAGAAAAGATAGTAAGATAGATCTAGAATTATGTAAAGCATTAGACTTTCTCTGTATAACACACTGTTTAAAAATAATGTTATGTTACACAATGGCAACAAAACATCCATTAATTTTATCACAAGCTGATGAAATGACAGCTTTTTACAGGGAATTTATCACTGAAAGACAGAAATTAAAAAGGGATATCTCTAAATGCATTCTAAGCCCAATTCTGTTCACTAATTTTATCAAGAATATGCAGAAAATAATAAAAAAAAAAACTAATCTGTGATGAGAATAAGAGGTGATTGGTAGAATTAATATAACTGATATATGTGTCAGCCAAACAGATAAATCTACATTGCTGGTCTCATTCAAATTAAATTTCTCTTAATTTATCTCATTCTAAGAGGACAGAGCTGTAAAATGAGAAAGTATCCTCAGGAAACATTTTTATAGCAACAAGTGAATCCTGCACCTACTATTAAAGAATTTGTCTGACAACTTAATGAACAAGCAGGAGGGAGACGCTCTACATCTTTAAGTGCCACAACCAAATCTAAAATAATTTCTATACCCAATTTTGTTGATGGGTTTTTAAAAACAGTGATATACAAAAGGAAGTTTATTAAAAAAAAAAAAAAAAACAAACCAAAAACCCACGGCACATTAAGTGAAAACCAAACCATTATAGTAGAAAGTTTTAGTAAGTTGGTTTCATTTATCTTGTAATGGAAGAACCTGACAAACTTGATTAGCATACAGAAGGAACAAAAGGGATAAAAGATATAATAGCAATCATTGAAGATGAGATGCAAATGACATTACTTACTAATGCATTCTAGTCCAAAAAACACTTCTATAAACTATAGCTGTCTACATTTGCAGACAATACAGGAAGACAAACGAGCAAACCTTCCCCTATTCTCAGTTTTCTTAGATAACAAGCAATCAGCTACTCAAATTTTCTTTATCAAGAATGGGATTCCAAGAACATGAAAATTCCCAAGCAAAAAGAAATCAGCATTTTGCTTAGGATGGGAAACCTCTAGGATAATTTGTTTCGGATTTCTAGTAAGAAGGCAAGGCAAGGTAAGAAGGAAACAAAGAGAAACAAAAAAAAAGAGGTAGGAGAGAAAATAAGGAACTAAACATAGGGAAAAACATTGAGAGCAAGGAAAAGTTTCTTAACTAAGGTGTCATTAGGAAAATAAAGCTCAGAAGTATAGCATTAGAATTACCAAGGGATGAAGAAGAAAAAGACAATGATGATTGGGAATGGAGAAAGTAGGAAGGCAAACAGTGGGTCTGAGTTGCGAAAAAGTTTTTTTCGTGATTCAGTGGGAGCTAGCACTTGATCTTGCAGATGCTATAAAAGTGCACTCTAAGGACACAAAGTGTGGGTAGGATTAGGAAAAGGGTTTATGAAACCTTTTCATTTTTTATTTTAACTACTCATTTATCTATAGAAAAAATATGAGCTGCTGATAGCATTTAGTTCATAATCCAGAAAAATATTGTTCCTTTTAATATTTATATTTTTAAAGGTGAAAATTTTTGTGTTACCTGGAAGTGCTGACTGTTAGATCCACCTTAAAATACTGGCAATTTGCAATAAAAAAGCAAACCATTGAATCCCAAAGTAAAATATATCACTTTAGCAATACTGGGAACAAGATTAAAATCATGTTATCTATTCTAGTTGTCTCAAATGACAATTGCATTTTAAATTGTTGAAAACAAATTTGCAGAAAACTAAGCATAAATAAGGAGGATAATTTCACCGATAAATGTGCAAGCAGATTCATGAAGTGATACAGTTGTGATGTTTGCTTACCATTATGTTTAGTTAAATGCGTACTAGAGTTTTTCAATTAAAAATAATTTTTTTTTCTTTTTTAAGAACTTTATTACAATGAGTGCACTGAGGTAAATGATTGAAAATGCTGCCTAGTTTTCAGAACCTCCTTCAGATTCTGATTTATAATTCTACAAAAAGAAGAAAACAACATGGAAATTAAGTAGGTAAAAGGAAACATTAATTATTTCCTCATAAGTTATCGTGAAATACACATTATTACTTTTACTGTGAGTATCACAACATGCATTAAAAAGAAAGTAACAAAGGGAAAGCAGGATTTTGTTTGTGAGATCTGTTATACTGAATATTACTTTGGATATTCAGAAATGTTTTACTTGAATGAGAAAGTATTTTTTATTTTTGCATTTACCATGATGATGATAAATATGCTAATGTATTCCTCTAACCATGATGATGATAAATATGCTAATGTATTCCTCTAACCAAATTAAAGTCTTGTATTTCCAGCATTACTGGATCATTTAAAAAAATGTGAGATTCAGAATTAAATAATGTCACTCAAGTTTAATTCAAATTGAATAATTTGTTTAAAGGAAGTACATATTATAAGTTGTCATGTCAGTGTGGCACTCCTAATCCATACTAATCCATCCAAGCTAGCTTAGGAAGAGTCCCCAGGAGCACAGCTACAACCTAGTACATATCTAGCAATGTGGTTGATATAATACAAAATATAAATTACTTGAAACTGAAATATATAAGACTGTGAAGGCAACATTTGTCGCCTTGAGAGAGTAGTCTTGTTTTCCCAAAATCTGAGAAATGTTTTTCTAAAATGGTTATTACTTATTCACAGAGTTGAGAGAAGGTATCAAAACTCACATATTCAAGTATGCTTTTTTTTTCTCATAAGCAGGAAAGAAATCATCAACCTTTCTCAATAATTATGACAAAAGAATTCAGTGTCAGGTAGTTCATTTCTTCTTTCAAACTAATAAGCTTAGTAGATATTACAGAACTGTGGAAATTTTGATTAAAAAGTTTAAGCATTTCAGTTTTACATCTGTTTCATTCTCTGGACCAAAACTTTAAACATCAAAGCTATAAATTGGGTTCAAAGAAGTTGTTTGATGTTACACCTGCAGTATGTAACAGAGCTCAGAGCAATTTTCCAACCAAAATGTTTAGCAAAGTCAATTTAAATCACTTACAAAAACATTCTCAAAAATTTGAAAAGTACAAACATGAGTGAATACACTGTTCACTCCACTAGGATTAAGACTGCCAACAATTCCAATATATATTTGTCCTTCCAAGTTATTAAAAAAGCTGATTAAAAAAAATGCCGTAAGTTAAAATGAACATGCAGAACTCCCACAGGAAATGGTGTGACAGTGTCCATCTGGAGAAAAGTACAGTTATAATTCAAAAATGTTAAGGTGCAAATTAGGACAAATCTTATAATGCATGGGGATGTTCCTGCTTTCAGAATGTATTGGCATGGCATTGTACAGTGTATCAATACAGATTTCAAAACATTCTTTTCTGACACAGCAATACCAGAGATTTACATCAGACCCAATTCTTATAAAGACCAAAAATAAAAAAAATCCATTGTCTATTTTTCTAGTTCCCACAGTCTAAGCAAAACAACCTTCAAACACACCATATGAAAAGAGATATTTCCTTTTCTTGCAAGACAGGATAACAAGCAAAACACAGAAAGCTGTATATGTTATACAGATCTTGACATGCATAGGAATCATATAATTGTTTAATACACAAGCTAGGGAAGTATGATCCAAATGAAACTATAATATAACTATATTAGAATAGCTATTGGATTTATTAAAAAACACAAGCAGTACTGAAAGGAATTTATCACAGTTCTATGCTAGAAGTTATAGAAGAGAGAGCGACTGTTCCAGGTCAAACCAAAAATCCAACTACGCTACTACACTGTCTCCCAGAGTGGCCAAAAGAGGTTGTTCTATTAAGAGTACAGAAACAAGGAAAACGTCAATGATGCCTGCCAGCATATCCCTCAGCCCAAGTCCGATTGAGTGACTAGTAATCTGTAAGGGTATTTTCTTTGAATACTTGTTTAATCACTTTCTGAATCCCTTTACTATAAATTAGAAAAAAAAAAGTCAATAGCTCAGATGCCTTAAACTGGTATACAAATCAGGTAATTGATCTCAGCAATAACTGCAGTGGTGTAATTGGCATATGGATATTTCAGATTGATGTAGTATTATTTCAAAACTTATCTCCTTATTCTTACTTCCTATCACACAATCACCAAGGTTGGAAAAGACCTCCAAGATTATCTAGTCCAACCATCCACCTATCAGCAAAATTCCCCCACTAAACCATATCCCTCAGTACAACATCTAAATGTTTTTTTGAACGCCTCCAGGGATGATTAATCAACCACCTCTGTGAACAGCTCATTCCAGCGCCTGACCACTCTTCCAGAGAGGAAAGTTTACCTAATATCCAACCATAGCCTCTCCCAGCACAACTTGAGGCCATTCTCATTCTATTGCTAGTTACATGGGAGAAGAGGATGATCTCCGCCTCACCACAATCTCCTTTCAGGTAGCTGTGGAGAGTGATAAGGTCTCCACTGAGCCTCCTTTTCTCTAGACTAAACAATCCCAGTTCCCTCAGCTGCTCTCAAGACTTGTGCTCCAGACACCTGACTGGCTTCACTGCCCTTCTCTTGACACTCTCCAGGGCCTCAATCTCTTCCTTGTACTGAGGGGCCAAAAACTGATCACAGTACTCAAAGTGCAGCCTCAGCAGGGCTGAGTGCAGAGGGATGATCACTTCCTTGCTCCTGCTGGCAATGCTATTTCATACAAGCCAGGATGCCGATGGCCTTTTTGGCCACATGCTGGCTCATGTTCAGTCAAGTGTCAACCAATACCTCCCCAGGTCTGTTTCTTCCACAGAGTCTTTCAGCCACTCTCCCCCAAGCCTGTAACATTAACTGGGGTTGTTGTGGCCAAATAGCAGGACCCATCACTTGGTCTTTTTGAACTTCATCCCACTGACTCAGCCCAGCTATCCAGTCTGTCCAGAATTGTTTCCTGCAGCATAGTTCTAAATATAAATAGAAAGATACTGCTGTATTACAATAAATGCACTAAGGGTAGGATTCAGTACTCATGATATAATTGCCTCAGATCATTTAATATTCCTTAAGACATCTACATGTGCTTGACGGGCACAAAAGCAAAGGATCTATGGGAGATTTGTGTCCAAATGAAGCAGAAGCATAAGGCCAAGCTGGCTAACCTGAGGCAGATAAAATGGCTCTAGACATCTATTTCAGACAGCCGAAACCTACCTCACAACTTTCATAAAACTTCACATTAAAAAAATGAAATGTGTCTTGCAATCTGACATGAAGACAGTGACCGTCACGGTCACTGCTAAAAACTGAGATGCTTAACTTTAAAGATGCCTAAGGAAAACAAGGTAATCAAATCCAGTTAAGAAAGAAAATACAATATCAAACAGGTTACGCTTCTGTGCCCTTGAGGTAGTAAAAACTCTACAGAACCCTACACTCCATAAATAACTTCTTTCACTGTTTGGCTTCTTCTAAGGAATTATCACTTACGTTGTTCTTTATACAAGAACTTTAGACTTACTGTGTAGGATCACAGCAAACATTAATTTTATTCAGTTCTCACTGGAGCCAGAATCAGATGATTCAGAAAGCATATAAGGAATCCTATTTTAGGAACTTAACAAGGTTAGTGTAGCCTTACCAAGAAAAAAAGCATCTTGAAAGCCAAGAGATTTTAAACATTAACATGCTTGCAAATATAGCCATAACAAGAACAATTGTGTTCATTTCTAATTTGTTACAGATTTTTTGTACTGATGCAATTTTGCACAACATACTGTTAAGATAAAAACAAAAAGAATGCCACCCTACCTTCTGCTTGCTATTATCATTGGAAGTACCAAAATTTGATGCATGTCAGTAGCATGTGCATGCTGCACAGAAAGCCAACTGTATGCTTGGCACCATCAATATAAATATGACCAGCAAAGGAGTTGATTCTCAATCTCAACTCTATCTTCATTAAATTCCACCTGGAATACTGCATCCAGGTCTGGGGGCTCCCAGCACAACAGACACAGACCTATTAGAGCAAGTTCAGAGGAGGGCCACATGCATATCAGAGGGCTAAAGCATCTCTCCTATGAAGAGAGAGCAAGAAATTTGAGTTCTTCACTTTGGAAAACAGAAGCTTCCAGGGAGACCTCATTGCCACCTTACAGGTCCTTAAAGTGGGCCTACAAGAACGGTGAAGACTGACTCTTTTATCAGCGAGTGTAGTGATATGACAAGGGAAAATGGTTCAAATTCAAAGAGGGTAGATTTAGATTGCTATGAGGGTGGTCAGATACTAGAATAGGTTGCCCAGTTATGGATACCCCATCCCTGCTCAGAGTTAGGCTGTATGGGATTTTAAGAGACCAGATCTAGTGAAAGGTGTCCCTGCCCATGGCAGGAGGGTTGGAACTAGATATTTTTTAAGGTCCCTTCCTACTCAAACCATTCTAGGATTGAATTATTCAAATTCTAACCCTTTTTTTTATTTATTTCTAACTTCCACATTTAATTTTTCTTGTAAATGCATGTCTAACCATTGAATAAATAGTTATAAAATATATAAAAATACAATTTTTATTGCCTAACTGTAAATCTTTCTTTTGCATGAGATTTAAGAAAAAAAAAACCAAAACCCAACAACCATATTCATCCTTTTCTCCTTTTACCACTTCAGATTTTGGTATTTAGATAGTACTGCTAAGGAAAAAAAGAAAGACTACTTATGCTCAAATACAAATGATTTTGTATTCTAGCAGTGATGACAACTTCTTCATACTTTGGTTCAAAAAATTTTTCTCCCAGGAAAAGTGCCAATAAAAAGAATCGCTGCTGGTAAGAAAATACTTGCAATTTTGGTTATGTTAAAATATTGCCTTGACTATTATTTGTTTAAAAATGTACCAGTTCAGTGTTACTTGTATAGCACATAAATTAAAATAAGGAAATAGCTCTGAAATAAATTATGCATCCTAGGAATCTGACGTTTGTGGTAATAAAGAAGGCAGAAGTCATTTTTCTTCATACTTAGTACAGAGTAGCTATGAAATAAATTGTAAACCATCTAAGCATTTTGATTTCATTGTCAAGGATTTCTTTTCTTACAATGAAATATATTCCTGAATAAAATAAAATTGTTTAAATTTTTTTTTTTTTCTCTTACCTGACGTAAAGTACGTGCCACTATACTTTCAAGTACGGGTCCTCTGTCTTCATGCAACAGATGAACTTCATCAAGAATCAAGAGCTTTACCAGCTGAGAGAGAGCTACATCACCAACACTTTTTCTTGTTACTACGTCCCATTTTTCTGGAGTAGTCACAAGCATCTATTAAAGCAAGAAAAAGAGATGTTAAGAATACACAAAGAAAAATCCAAATTCAACTTTATCAGTATATTAATATTTATCTGAGTAAATGCAATGTAGAGCTTAGCAAAGATACTGTAAATTTTACCTTCATGTATTTGAGGCAGAAATAGTTCACTGCATCAACATATTATGCTGCACACAAAGCTGGTGGGCTTCAGTGCAAAAATGCGTACAGAAATATCATCTAATAACATCAAGTCAATGCATGCCATTAACATACACTTTCTATATTAGAACAATTAAATATCTGTCCAGAATCTATTCTTTACATAACTGAGTCATTTAATGTGCAAATCCCACTAAAAGTTGTTTGTGATAAAATATTTCTAGCTTTCATCTGAAACCACGAACACCTAAAACTTTCCACAAAAACACTAGGTAATTCTGAATAATGTTTCAAAGTCCTAACTAAGACAGAGAGACACAGAAAGTTAATGACAGCTTATAAAACCTGTATGAAAATTCTAGTCCAAATCTGAGAAAAATAATTTCCTCTCATCAGAACAATAAATTAAGTACCATCAGAATAATATTAATAGATGCTAAAAACCATTGGAATTGCTGTCTCAATTTTTTTGAAACCTAACTTGACAGACTTCTTAATTACAGAATCACAGACCGATTGAAAGGGGAAGGGATCTGTGAAGGCCATTTTGTCATCTCCCCTTGCCAAACAGAGCCACTCAGATCAGGGTGCCCAGAGTATCTGTATTTATTAATCTTCCTAACAGAAGTATTTTTTCCCTGCAGCGCCTCACAGTACTGTTCCAGTCCAATTGTTCTACTTTCAGAACCTGTCAGTCTTTCCTAATTACCAAGAACCACTCCTGAGATGCGTTCTTTGTGATGTTATCCAAAAAAATATTTTTCTGCCCCGCTATATTTAAAACTTAATGCAGGAAAGAATAAGTCATAACACTGAGAGTATGTGTATGTGGGCTGTTTCTATTTTTTTTTTTTTTCCCAAAGTATTATTGGATGCATTTTACTAGCAGATACAGATTTTCCAAGTTCTTTTACTCCTACAAAACAGTAGGTGTAAAAATGTATGGTCATAATTTATGAACTGAATTGTAACACTACTACAGATGCAACTGTTATCACTTTAAAATGAGCCATGTCAACAACAAAAAATTAACAGCTGTACTTCCACAGAACGTTAATTAGCAAACAGTGAGGAAATACATTTAGCAATGCATATTAAGACTTTAAGGTTTGAAATGCTACAAATGCAAGCTACTTAGCTAATTTGCTCAAGCTAAATTGGCAATGTTGAGATCAGTTATTTTTTCATGCCAATCATGTTATCAAAATATGTATTTAAATTGGTGTCATTAATTTTTCTGTTTTTGAGCAATGACTAAATATTCATTATAAATCTCTTTTACTTTGATCTTATTTTAAAGCAGCAACGATAGGCAAAGTAATGACCTGAATTAAAAGCTATACTTGATATACTGTCTCATTTAGCAAGACCAGAGACCTCCAGAGAGTATCTTCACAGAAAATAAGATTGCCTTTTATATTTATTTTGCAAATAGGATTTACAGTTGAGAAAGAAAATCCTCTAAAAAACAAACAAATCAGCTTTGTATTCTCAAACTGTAAATTGAATTCAAATATAAGGCACTAATTAAAAGTATCAGCAAAAGAAAATGTTTACTACCAGCAAACGTTAACAAAGCCACAGATTATTTTTTCAATTAAAATAATAAACAAAGTAGCATTATGATCTGTCTCATAATTACTTTTAAATGCTGTGGTGGTGTTTATTTTTATAATTAATTTTCAGAAATGTATTTCATCCACAAAGTTATAAACTCAAAACTTAGATTCAGCAAAAAGAGTCTACTTTCTGTATAAGGGCTGAGAAAGTGCAACCAAACTCTGAAATAGCTTTCTAATATATTCTCTATCATACTTTGAATTCAGTTATCATTACACTGAAGTGTGTCCCTTTAAAGTGCTATTTCACCACTTCACCTCTTTTGGTATTGTAATAGCTGGAAAATAAAAGTGTCATATTTGTTTAATGAGCTGGAACTCATGCGAAGACATTTCAATTTTTTTTTTATAATTTTTTTTGTGTGTGTTAGGGTATGGCTAAACAGAAATGGGTAAACTATCAATATTTTTACTGTCATCTTAAGATTCTCTCTGGATCTGTAGATCTCCTTTTGCAATGCTTCTTGGATTATCAATAATAACTGCTCCACACTGACCTTTTCTACCAGGGAAAACATGGAACTGTCAAATTGGTTTTATAAAATAAAACAACTCTCTTCTTAGGTGAGGACTGTCAATCATTTTACTTTATATCAAAAAAAGACAACATTTCAAAAAAAATTCTTTCAATTCAAAGTGATTTCATGAATACTTTACAAAACATTCAGATAACAACTCAAACAAAAAAGCCAAATTATTTCACTTTGAAAATTGAAGTCAAGGAGGACAATAATAGGTGATAAATTCAGCGTCTAAACAATTTAAAGCAATTGTGAAAATGCATTTTTCTGTAGTCGTTAAACTTTGCTAGTTGTTTTTGCCAGTTTCTCTTTACTCCTCTTAGAAGCCAGACGTCATGATAAGAGGATGTTTTCATACCATAGTTTCAGAAGATCAACATTCTGAAAAATACTTTGCTGTTTGCTGTTGCTTTGATTTTTTTTGTTTTTGTTTTTGATTTTTGATTTTGATTTTTTTCAGTCTGAAAAGTTCTGTGGTCTCATAGAGGGGAAATGATCTTCCATTAATTTCTTAGAGTTCAATTTCTAACAACTGACACATCCTTCAGGTTTACTTTTTTTAATAGCTCACTTTAACTAAGGCCTTGCATGTGGCTGGTATCAGATTTCTGCCTGAGTAAGCTGCACATGTTCTCTGATGCTAGTAAACGATATTGATCTCCTCAGATTCATGCTCCCGTGCACTCAAGCCATATATGAATGTATAAGCATAAAGTTTTTAGCAATATTTTTCCATACTATAAAGTCCACTAAGTTCATTTTCAGGAACAGTTTTCCTTTTTTAGCAACTTCAGCTTCCAAGTATATTCGACACTTGTCTGATCTTTTGTCCCTTTCATGCCAAAAACAGTTGATGCATAAAGAACTGGTCAACTAGGATAACAGACGGATCATCAACTGGAATGACAGGAAACAGAAACTGGTTTTTATATTTGTTTTAGACAAAATAAAATTCTGATTATAAAAAAAAAGAGGGTAACAGTTGTAAATAATCAGGTCAGTAAACTAAATTGTCTAATCTTCATTATGTTATAAAGCAGATTCTCAAAATAGCCTACCTACCCTTTCTGGAAGATAAGGCATTATTAGTAAAGTAGGTTTCATGGCAAATTATAACTTTTTTTTTCCATTATCAGATCTGGTAAATATATTTCAGGACTGACAATGGGTTTATATAAGTTCACATACTGTTATAAGAAAACATCCTACAGGACAAAATTTTGGCAAAAGGTGGGGAAAACATCCTTTGGAGAATTTTTCCAAGAAACAGCAAAAACCTACTATCGGTATTAACTGCTACTTAGTGTTTCCTTGTAACTTTTGTACCACTCTCTATTACTTAACTTTAGTATTTCTTCAGGAAAGGAGAAATACTACCAAACCTTGTCTTAGAAGTCATTTGAATGCCTGCAGCTATGTGAGCATCTGTAAGGCTACCTCCCCTGCTCCTGTGCAATCACCAATGATGCTAGAGTTGCTTGTTTTTTTGACAGACTAAAAAAAATCTGATTTATGATACAACAGCCAAAACTAAGCAGGGGTAAAGAGACTGAAAACATCTAAAATACAGCCTGGAGATCACTGAAAGATATGATCTCCATTGGACAGTGCATGTTATGTATTTCAGAAACAGCAGAAGGCAGTAATTAGGCTTGACTAGAAATTATTTAATCTCTTGTAGATTAAAGAGATTTTTTTTACTGAAATGACATGTATGAAGCAAAACATTCCAAATACAAGAATGCAGAAAACTTCTCAAAAGTGTCTTAAAAGTTAAAGAAAAATACTAGTGCATTAATGTTGCAGTTTAACCCAGCAAGCAGTAAAGCACCACACAGCCACTCACTCACCACCCTCCCACACAGTGGGATGGGGGAGAAAATAAAAAGAAACAAAGCAGTAGGTTGAGCTGTTCACTACAAGAGAAAATAATAATAATTTAAAAAGTATTGATTATATATGTACATAATTATCATATTTATAATATGATATAGATATATAAAATATTACAAAACAAGTGATGCTCAAGTGAATAATCACCACTCATCGAGCAATGCCCAGTCAGTCCCCAGCCAGTCTCAACCCAGCCAACTCTCCACAGTTTTTCAAGGTTTTGTTTGTTTTCTTCTTTTTTTGCACAACGTCACGTGGTATGGAATATCCCTTTGGCCAGGTTAGGTCAGCTGTCCTGGCTCTTTCTCCTCCCAGCTCTTTGTGCTCCCTCAGCTCCCCTCACTGGTGGGGCACTATGAAAAGCTGAGAAACTGAAATATTCTTGGCTCTCCACAGCACTGCTCAGCAACAACTAAAACATCTAAGGATCTAAAAGTAGGGAACCATCCTCTTTCTGCATTAGTGTCTGTAGTAAATCTGTCTCCACCACAGTGATTCATCATAGATGGAATAGTAAAAAAGAATTCTGGTCTAGTCACTACTGTTTTTTGTCAATATTCAAAGACACTCTCCCCAAAACCCACTTCTGTAGATTTCAGTTAACCTAGCTTCCTCATCATTTTTAATTCACTAATGGCTTTCTCTCTTCTCCCACTCCTTTGTACACATCTATGATTTCCCTTTACTGCACATGAAAGGATTATGTGGCTGATTCTACAGCATGATCTCTTCAGTCACAGCCAGGACTCCTCATCTTCTGCCAGCATTTTGGCCAAGGGGCACAGCTATACTACACAATGTACTCTATTCATGGTCTAACTACTAACCATGGTGCTTTTTCTTGGCCATGGGAGGATGTTCACTGCAAGAGCTTCACTCATGCACAGAGATGCAGAAAACTACATAGACTTACACACATCCACTCAGACCAGCTCACACTGGAATGCATTATAATCTGCAATTCTCTCTTGAAAGCTGCCATGCTGGGGCTTTGTATACATTGGAAATATTTTCCTTCAGTGACGCTTTGGAGCTTTTCACATTTTAGTATTAGATACCTGATTTCAGAGTCCACGAGGGACACTACCATATTGGTACTCTCTGAGGCAAAACTGTCAAAAAAGGCAGCAGCCTGTAAGCCACTTTCATAATTCTGTTTTTATCCTACTTTCTATTGCACTCTCACACTACATGATTTATTTAAACATTTCAGAAAACCTCATGAAAGAAAGAGTCCAGGCAGGGAACAGAATAAACATATAGAAAGTGATACAAAGGGCAACAATTCAAAATAAATCTGAGGTAGGAAAGAAGAAAGTAATAAACAATGAATATAAATAAATTGCTTTTCATTACTCAGTGACAACCACCTGATGCTGCATTTTACATAGTTAAAACAGAATTGTATCTCCATTAAAACAGGTTTCTTACACAACAAAGATACACAGATCAGCAGTGTGAATAGATGATGCTACATCAAAACTTAACATGCTCTAAAGTAATAGCAATACAGAATTACATTTATCTAGAAAGAACATCTTAAAAACATTCAGTAGTATGACTATAGTTACAAAAGATACCTACAAAGAAGATTGAGCTTTACATGTCAGAAAGATTCACTGAGGTGTGTTACATTGATGCGTAATAGCATCAATTTTGTAAGCCATCAAAGCTAACATTTGCATTCAACAGTAAATCTAGAGATCAACAATGGAACAATGAAAATTTTAAACAGTCACTTAGAACTGATTAGAAAGGCAAACTAATTTCTAACTAAGAAACACAACTTTGTTTAGCTTGTTTTATTTTATACCTTAATCCTAGGAACTCATACAATTACAAATGACTTTGATTCTTTAAAGAGCCAGTTGTGTCCATGTAATGAAAAGGGAATGAATGGTTTGACTATGCATCTGGACACCTACTTATCAGAGCAAGATGCTTATCACACCTCACACATACTGCTGAACTGATTTTTTCATTAATATTTTATTTCTAGTATAGTTAATTACAAAAAGAGTTAAAGACACACACCCAGGTTTAGAAGATCTAAAATGTTAAACTTCCAGCTCACTTCCAGATGTTTCACTGATTGCAATATTTATAAGTTGTAGCACAACTTTTAAACTTCAGTAAAATCGACTTTGATAGATTCAAGACAAAATGGAATTAAATCCAATCCAACCAATGAGGGTGTCAAGTCAGAGGAATTCCTTTTTGTTGTTGTGAAGGCATTTTAGTTTTCTATGTTGTCACTGAAAGAGTATAAAACTTTACACATCAAGTTGTTAAATTAAACTGAAGAGAAACTATGGAAAACAATACATATTAGGATCACAATAGTTGTTACTGAGAATAATCTGATGAAAGCACCTGTCACTTACATTTTCTTTTTTCTAGGATAAAACCCATCTTTTTAGTGTCAGTACAAATCTGACTTTAACTACCACAGTTACAAATGAGGAAGAACAGCTAGCATGCTTTGTGAAATTTATTTCTTATATTATAACAAACTTAATTATCCACTCAACCTTCAGGTTTAAATAGTGATCTAAATGTTTTAAAGGAGTTTGATCCAAAACATTACCCTTTTTTTCCTTCTTTCCCGTTAATCAGCTCACTGATTATAGTTATACTAACCTCTGATATACTACTGTCAGGTCTGATTGATGCCAATAGCTTCCTTAATCAGATCTGACAACTCACAGCAAATGCTTGTCTCTAGAGACACTACTTCCAGCTTGCTTGATTTCAAGCCCTCTCCATGTTATTTTGCATTTTCTTTTCCCTCAGACTCTTTCATATAGAACAGTGACAGTAAAACAGCAACAAAACATACACAAATATACTTTACAGCGATGTTTTTAAATATTATTAGAGCATATTTGGGCTAATGTTGATAGTTTGTCTACTGGATAACTACATGCAAGAACATACATAATTTGAAAGTACACCCATGTTCTCCAGCAACTTAATAACAGTGTTGCTTTTTTTTTTTTATGATGACAAAGATAAAAGACTACCTCAGCGATCAGTTTTTCCAATGTATTTATACAGGCATACTTTTAAGGCTCATCAAAATGAGTGCATATCTCACTACTAAATATGGGTACATGAAATTGAGAATAACTTTTTTAGAAAAATTATAACCTTTAATTTCTTTATTACTTAAAAATTATCCACAGTAGGAAGAGAAGAAATCTGTGTTCCTTTACTTGGTGGTAAATCCTAAATAATGCATTTTAATTATACTCTATATTGCTAGCATATTAAATTATTCATATATACTTTACTTAATATATATACAATAATATACTCCCAAGTATTGTTAAGTATGCTTTAATTCTATGAAAAATTAGAGTGTATTTCTATTATAGGTATAGTGTGTTATGGCATATTAAATGATTCTTTGAAATATTTTTTGTAATGCATCATAGAAAAACCTGTACTTTTAGATGGGAGTCAAATATAGCAAGATAATCTGTAGCACTTGAAACTATTATTTTGAAATCTAAAGTGCTTTTTTTTTTTTTTGCTCAACATATAGTCACAATAAATAATAAATAATAAAAACAACTCAAAATATGCAGTAAGATGCAAAATGACAATTCAGAGGATATAAATTCTAAATTGCTTTGATGCTGTTTTATAATTTACTTGCATTTTCAACTGACCAGAAGCTGTAAAATTTGAAAAAGATCCAAAGGAGTCAGACATTCCCCCAGCAACCTGTCCTCAAATCTACTCAGATAAGCTATCCTTTTTCAGAGGAATATTCACTCAGCAGGCACATCTGTTATTCTGCAAATTTTACAGCTAAATCAAAGATAATTGGACTTCTGAGTACCTTTAAATTGTACTCTGGGAGAAGGGTCTAACTTAATGCATCATTTGCATTAACTATAAAAGACTGCTTTTTTATCCTGTGAAATTTACAGTGCTTAAAAAAGTATCTGGAGCTGCAAAGCAGTTAGCAGTTTTATAGACATGGATTCCTTTCACACAAAACCTTTTTATTTACAAAGGACCATTAAAATCAACAAAAGTAAATCATTCTTCCGAGTCCTTCGTAGATAAAATATTAATTACAAATACTACTGAAAAATACATTTCTGCTAGTAGTTTCCTACATGTTTTACTGGCATTCTCAATGCCTAGAGTCAACACTCCACAACGATATTTTATTTGGTATTTTTAATCAACTCATTAATATAATTATTTATATGCAGTTAAGTAATTAGTTCATACCATGAAGCACTTCAGTTTCAGATTCTTTGCTTATATTTTATGAACAGTAGTAGAGACATTCTTCTTTTTACTTATTGAGATTCATTACACTTTAGAATTTAACATTTAGACAATGCTTTTTAATGTTTTCCAGTCTTAATTTTTCAGACAAAATATTAAAAGAATACTGCTTATTAGTCTTCCATCACTTGCAAAAAAACTCTGAAATGTGTTTAACAAAGTAGCATCTTTCATCATTAAATGAGAAAAACTATACAGAATAATAAAATCATTAAGGCTGAAAAGGACCTCTAAGATCATCTAGTCCAACTACCAACCCAACCCTACTAAACCCACTAATCACATACCTCAGTGCCACATTCATACACTTCTTGAACACCTCCAAGGACAGTGACTCCACCACCTCCCCTGGCATTCTGTTCCAATACCTCACCACTCTTTCAGAGTAGAAATTTTCCTAATATCCAACCTGAACCTTCACTGGTGCAACTTTGAGCCATTACCTCATATCCTGTTACTGATTTTCTGAGAAAAGAGGCTGACCTCCACCTCACTACTACACTCCTTTCAGGTTTGCACGTTCCCTAATCTGACTCTCTTCCAACAACTGTTTTTTTTTTTTTTTTTTTTTTTTTCTCTTTTTCCTAGACTTTCCCATTGGTTTCAGCAACTAGGGACTGTTGAATGTCAGACCTAAAAATAAAGTCCGAAGCAAAAAAGGCATTAAGTACCCCAACCTTTTACATAATCTGTATCATTCTAGCAGCGGACCCATGTTTTCCCATCTTCCTTTTGCTGCTGCTAATATACTTAAATAAACCCCCTTTGTTGACCTTAACCATGAAGCTGGTTCCTTGCCATACAGGCTTTGGCTTACCTAACCCTGTCTCTCCATGCTCTAACAGACACTACGTTCCTTCTGGGTCACCAGCCTGTACATCCACTCTTTAGATGTTTACTTTTTACTTTTGTATTTGGTCTTGCAAGCCTCCTGTCACTTTTCCTTGACTTTCTGCTCACTGATATGAGCCACTCTTGAAACTGGAGATATCAAAATGCATTAACAAGTTCACAGACTGCTAGACACTCCTAGAGTCTGAAAACCTTTCAGTTTCCCATCTAGACATAAAATACTGATACATTATATTAAGCAGTACCATATCCTCATTATTTACAAAAGACCGTAAAAAAAAATGCAGTAACATGCTATTTGAGCAGTTTTCCCCATTAGTTCATTTTGATGGTTACTGTAACAGGTCAGCAATCATGTGTATAACATCCTTAAAAATATCACACTTTCTGAAGCACATTAAGCAAAGACTATGTTTTGCAGAGAAGATTAAAATTGTAAAATCTTGAGAATTGTGCCGCATCAGAAAAACATTAACTTACTGCAATTACAATCATTTTAAATACCATTACACAACTAAATAAAGAGCCTTTGAAATGTTTGACTAGATTAGGAACTCTCTTCTCCCCACTCTCAGCCCACACCATACACCAAGGTTACCAAATGAATATAACATTAAAGATGCCTATTTTAAGAGAAGTAGAAGTGAAAACAACTTTGAAAATAACATAGACTTCCTCAAATGTACTAAAACAAGATCAAAGAAATGGAAGAAACCTTGTGCTTAGCACTGTCTCTTTGACACAAAGGTTTATGGCTGACAGAGTCTAAAGTATTTTCTTAAATAGCAAATACATTCTAAAATCTGAACAAACCAAAACCATGAAGACTCAAGAAACAGGCTTATAATATTTCTGAATCGTATGTAAGGCAACCACTTACCACTGAGAACTTGATATATTTATGAGGCCTGCTCCAAAAATAATGCCTCCTCTTTTATTATATAGGCTCACAATGTCAGAGGCAGATGGCGGTGGTGCAACAGTAGAGGTTGAACCTTCCTGTCAGTATTCCATCATATTTTGTTGCCATGTGACAGATGGCAGCAGAGGAACAGTCTGACAAAATGGCACTTGCCAGGGAAGTAAAGGTGTGCCACTGTATTCCTTCATGTGGAAAAATTGCACCCACAGACATTCATCAATGCTTGCTAAGCAGTGACATCAGCAATGTGAAAGACAAGCCACATTCTAGACAACCATTCATAGCTGTCACATTACCAAACGAAGACTATCTCAATCAGCTCATCCATGTAAATCAGCGTATTATTACAAGGGAACTGTGTACAGAGCTGAATATTGACTATATTGGCTTCAGTGCATAAGAAACAACAGTGACAATGTTACAGTATTGCAAGGTTAGTGCCAAGTGAGTCCCACAAATGCTCACACAGGAATAGAAAGAACACTGTATGCAAGTTTGTCAGGACTTACTGAACCAATGTGAGGCTGAAGGTGACCATTTCTTAGATTGCATCATTACTGGTAACGGGACATGGAGTCAGAGGCAAAACAGCCATTCACTGAGTGGTGACATGTGAATTCTTCAAAGTTCCAGACACAGCCCTCATCAGGTAATGTCATGTGCCCTATCTCTTGGGATAGAGAAGGAGTGATCTTTGTGGATTTCCTGGAACCCAGACAAATCATCAACTGTGATTACTACATAGCGAAGCTGACTTAAGCTGAAGGCTCAAACTTTCAGTGTCGGGTCAGAGAAGATGACAAGTTTTCTTCTGCAACATGACAACACCAGGTCCCAGACTTCGGGCAGAGCAGCTGGAAGATTGTGTGAAGGAAACAGACCTGAGAGTGTTGGTTGATGCTTAGCTGAATATGAGCAAGTAGTGTGGCACAGGTGCCCAAAAAGGTCAATGGCATCCTGGCTTGTATCAGAAATAGTGTTGCCAGCAGGAGAAGGGAAGTGATTGTCATTCTGCACTCAGCCCTGGTGAGGCTGCATCTCGAGTACTGTGTTCAGTTTTGGACCCCTCCCTGCAAGAAACACATGAGACCCTGGAGGGTGTCCAAGGAAGGGCAACAAAGCTGGTGAAGGGTCTGGAGCAGCTCAGGGCACTGGCATTGTTCAGTTTGGAGAAGAGGAGGCTCAGGGTAGAGCTTATCACTTTCCACAACTACCTGAAAAAAGGCGGTGGCAAGGTGGGAATTAGCTTCTCCTGTGTAACTAGTGACAGAATGAGAGGGAATGGCCTTGAGTTGCTCCAGGGGAGATTCAGGTTGGACATTAGGAAATAATTCTCCGAGAGAGTGGTCAGAAACTGGCACAGGCTGCCCAAGGAGGTGATGGAGTCACCATCCCAGGAGGTGTTAAAAAAAACATTTAGATGTTGCAGCGAGGAACATGGTGGTCAGACTAGGGGGTGATCTTAGAGTTCTTTTCCAACCTTGGTGATTCTATGATTCAAGAACTGAGAGGGTAATTTGCAGCTCCAACTGGGCTTATTTCTTCTCTTAATGGGCACCTGCATTATACTGAAGCCTTTCTGACAACATCAGCAGTATTCACCACGTAGTAGTCAACACTACTAGTACCTTGCAACTGACATGCAGTTTACTAGCCTCTGGATGATCACCCTGTTGTAATAAGACAGCTAAAATCCTTCATGTTATGTCAGTCCTAGTCTAGAAAAACAAGATATATGACCTGATTTTTTTCTTTTTTATATTAAGCACAAATCTAGCAACAGAGAGACAAAGACAGTGAAACCTCAAGAAAATGACTGAAGAACAGCATTCCTCTCAACATAAATACAATTTGTACATTACTCTTTGATTACTGCATCTGTTAAATACAACAGATATTAGCAATATCAAAGATTTTCTTTATTAATTTTACTTTTTATCTAAATGTAATACTTTTGACATTTCATGTGATTCATTTCTGTGAAATTCTACCCAGAGATTAAGCATCAACATTTTTATTTTATTGGTAAATAGGTAGAATATTGTCAATAAAGATCTTTGATACATACTAAAGAATGATGTTAAGATTTTTTTTTCCCTGTAAGCACTTACTGAAGAAATTAATTTGAAGCAATCATTACATATTTGCAAATAATTTCATAAGAAGAGTAAGCAGTAAAATTGATTTAAAATATTAATTTGAAAGTTACTCAGCCAGATCCTCCTATTTTCACTAACTGGCATGGCTCAGATTTCCACTTGAAAAAATTAAGAAATCTACTTGATTCACCTGCAGGTGACACTGTTGATCTTAGCCATATAACTAAAGAGCAACAGCATTCCTCTCAATACGTTCAGTTACAGCCTGGATCAATGATATATCCAAAACACAATTATTTTTCTTGTATTTGTACACTTCTACTTTTAAAGTTCCACTGCAATATCAAACCTCTGCAGAGACAGTGATTAATGCAAGTGCTTCAAGTATAGATACTTTTAAAATGAATTTATTCTGATAAAGCTTAAAGTAAATGAAAAAACGTGTGCACACGAGGTATAGCAAGGGCTTCATCCAAATTGAAAATTTTATATTTTCACATATGTGTTGCAGTACAATACTGAAAGGTTATATAAGTTTATTAAAAAAAAAAAAAAAGAGGGAGAGAGTGAGGGAGAGAGAGAGGGAAAGAGAGGAAAAACCAAGAAAAAACACTACCTAAAACTTTTGTTCCTAAGTAGTTTACAAAAGCTTGCAGAAAACAGAACTAAGTCAGGTACAAATGTAATTACTTCTAATAAAAATGCAAACACAGTGAAGAATGCAATTACATATAAAAACCCATATACTTCAACTACAGAACACAGAGTATTTTATCTTGTTCAAAATTACTGTAATTATTTGGGACTACTACATTTCTTTCTGCTAAAACTCCCCCTTTCTAGCCCAATCCAAATACAGATTTCAGACAAGTGAGTCATACCAAAGGATGCTGCCAGTCAGTTACACATTACACATTTTATCAGAGTATGTGATGTGTGATTATTAAATGCAAAGCAGATTACTGAAAGTCTGTAGTAAAATACTACAGATTATGCAATAACAGCAGGCAAAGAGGCATGTAGTATAATAAGCCACTATATCTGTCTGCTTGAAAAAATAAATTATTTCAAATAAAATTTAAATGAATGTCTCAGAGTAGTGATTCTAATTTCTAAAGCATGGAAGCTTGATTTCAGTAAAATCAAGATGGATTCTGTCATAAATCTAGAAATTAATTTAGGTCATAGGCAGCACCTACAGTTCCTTATAAATGACTACCATTTTTTATCCAAACTGCTACCATTTGATCACATATAAGTACTTTTTCCCCTCTGGCAAAATCTTAACTGTCATAGGCACATATATTAATGGGACAGCAGTAAATCAGAATGGCTTCCAACAATTCCACTAGTGTATTGGAAGACTGATGCCAAAAAAGAAAATGAGTACAATGCTGAAGGCACAGAACGGTAACATCAAAACACTGGAACCGTCTAAGAGACAGAAATGAAAGACAGATTGCAGACAACAATTCAACTAACAAGAAGCTTATCAACTGAATTCACTGAATAGTTATTCAAAAATCTCTGTATAAGCAAAATTCAATTTTTAAATCATTTTAATTCTTGGAGGTAATCAGGATTCCTACATGTGTAGTCACAGAATTAGTATCTTTATTTCTAAGAGTTAAAAATTCAAAGAAAGAAGTTTAGCTCTGCACATTATATACACCAAAATGCCTCTCTGTTGTTTAACATTAGTCCCTTTTAACCTATTTTTACTATTTCCCAAAGTTGAGGTAAGGAAAGGAGAAATTTGTAGGAAAGTGCCACAAAAGTGACACTCAGAAAAATCTCCTTATCTTTCAAGGGTCAACTAATACAATGAAATTGAAAACTTAAGTGTTCCTGGGGTGATACTATGGAAGTCTGCACAGCTGGGGAGGAGGAATGCTTGATTTAGTTCTTTTCTCCACCTTTGGATCCTACTGATTTACAAAGCAAAGGCAGGTTTCACCTAATTCAGTTTTTTTCTTCATTTCCTATTACCTGTTCTGGACCTATTATGTTCTTTAAAAAAAAAAAAAACACTTGCTTTTTTCCTCTTTTTTTCCCACCCTTTCCCTTGCTCACCCTTCAAAAACTTTTTGGATCTCAACTTTCTTACTCCAACATCTGAGATTGAACTCTACTCAGCTAAAGAGCTGGATGTTACTGATCATCAGCCTGCTAAGAACTGGGAACATGACTGATTGCTGGTAAAGGAACAGACAAGATCAGAACCCTGAGAAATAGTATTTCAAATCTTTAAACATAATACAGTAGGTATTGGCATGTATACAAAGACACATCTCTTCCTATTTTAAATATTGCTTTTGAAACTAGATACTAATAAAAATATATTTAACATTTACAGAAAAAGTTAAAAAAGACAGAAGATATGCAACAGTCTATGGAACTCCATCAAGCCTTAATACCCCAAAGATATTTTGGATAGTGATCTTAACATACAATTTATCCTGAAGGTAGCATGCTGATATAGTTCTGGCTGGGTTAATATTAGTTTTTTTCATAGATGCACGTATGAGGCTGTGTTTTGGATTTTTGATGAAAACAGCAGAGGTAAGACATTACAATTATAGAGCAATTCCTGCACAAAGCCAAGGGCATTTCAGCTCCTTGTGCTGCCCTACAAGGATCTGGAGTTGTATAGGGAGCTGAAAGGGGACACAGCCAGAACAGTGGACTGAGATTGACAAAAAAAAAAAAGGATATTCTATATCATATGATGTCATGCTCAGCAATAAAAGCTGGCGGAAAGGAGAAAGAATGGGATATCTGATGTGTTGCCTCTTCCCAAGAAACAGTGACTCATGGTGAGCCCTGCTTTCATGGAGCTGGCTGCACATCTGCCTGCTGATGGGAAGTAACAACTGAATTCCTCGTTTTGCTTGGATTGTGCACAGCTTTTGCTTTACCTACAAACTATCTTTATCTCAACCTATGAGTTCTTAATCTTGTACCTTTCTGATTCTCTCCCCCACTGCACTTGGGGAGTCTGAGCAAGCAGCTGTGTGGTGCTGAGATGCCTGACAGGGTTAAAGCACAGCACTGTGAAGTGTTCTGTAATGAAGAAAATCAGCAATAAGGAGAAGACAGTAGGAGGATGGAGATGACTTTGGAAAATAGAAATCATATTGAATAAAGATTTCAGTGTATCCTGAGTCATAGAAACACAGGACATATTGAGTTAGAAGGGACCCATGATGGTCTAATTTTACTCCTACTCCATGCAAGTCAACATAAGAGTTAAACCACCTACCTAGAAGCTTTGTCCAAATGCTTCTTGAACATCAACAGGCTTGGGGCCACAATCAGTTCCCTGGGAAGCTTGTTGCAGTGCTTTAACATATTCTCACAGTAAAGAGCTTTTTCCTAATTTCCAAACTGAACTCCCCTTCAGGCCCCTTTAAGCTGTTCCCTTATGACCTAAGAATGGTTAGGAGGCAGACCAGTATATATTTTACTCTCCACTCTCCCTCACAAGGAAGTTGTAAAAAGCAGCAAATCCCCTCTTCTCTAAGCTGAACAAACCAAGTATCTTTGGCTGTTCCTCTCAAGTCATGCTCTTTAGCCCTTTCACCATCTTTCTTGCCCTCCCTTGCACATATTCTAATTTTATATATTTCTTGGCTGCACCAATGCTGAGTACCAGTGGGACAATTATTTACTTTAACCAATTAGCTATACTGTGCTTAATGAACCCCCAGATACAGCTGGTTCTCTTGGCTGGCAGGGTGCATTTTTGACATGTATTGAGCTTTCCATCAACCAAAAGCTCCAGATTTCTTTCTACTGGGCTGTACTCCAGCCACTTTTTCCTTCATCTATATGTACATCCTGGATTGCACCATATCAAGTATGGAATTCATCATTTGTTCTTGCTAAACATGAGTCAGCAATATACATTTATTTTTCTCTTCTAAATCTTTTGGCATATTTTACTCATTTTACTCATCATCACTCAAGTGATTTTCTTCATTTCATGAAGGTAGACTCATTTTGAAAAGAGCATAATTTAACAATTCAGAAAAAAGGAAATCTGCTTTTAGCACAGTTGTACTACTGAGAAAAACTCTAAAACTTTTGAGAAAAGAAGAGACTAGTCGCTTCCTCTTTCTTTTTTTTGTATTAGATTTTGATGTCCTCTGAAAAGTTTTATCTCCCAGTCCAAATGCTGATCAAAAGAAGATATTCTGCTCCTGAAGCCATGGGTGCGCATTGAATTAGGCACTACTTTTCATTCTAGTCATACAGGAAGGGGGAATATTAACTAGATTCAACTCTTTTGAAATAAACAACTTAAAAAGAGAAGAGTTTCTCTGAATCTGTGAGCTTTATAATCTCTGGATCACTTCTGATGGCCACATCATTCCACGTCAAAGAAAGATTTGCAGAATTTACAATATCTAAAGCATCCAACATTTCAACAGGAAAGAGCCACTGTATTCCAAGAAGAAAACACACTGGTAATACAAGTGTTTTCTATAACTTCAAGAAAAAAAAAAAAGAAAGAAAAGAAAGAAAAAGGGCATTCAATTAGAAACTATGGCCCCTTACAGAAGGCTAACATCAGAGTAACCTAACATGCCTTAGGACAGACAAAACATAATATACATGGAAAGATATTAGTGACAAAGTAAAAAGAAGGCACATGAGACTGAATATGCTAGGCAATATATAAGCAAAAGTACCTCATGTAGATTTCACAAAACACTGTATTAATATGAATGGGATAACATCTGAAAAGCTCAAAAGAAGTACTTGCCTACATTTGATTTTCTTATTTACCGCTCCCTGAAAGATCACCTCCACAGCACTTAATTCCTACAAAAACCTATGAAATGGACTAAGAGTACTAGTAGCAAGGAAACTAATCTTTAAAGCAATAAAGCCTGTTTTACAAGATTTCTCTTTTACACAAAAATCCTTTTTACTGGAAAAAATGGACAATTGAAGTATTACTTACTTGGATTTATCACATTTATCACAATTCAATCTATTTATATGGTTTCAGAATTAAATAGGTCAAGTAGTCAAAAAGAAATCCTTCACGTCTAACATGATTTAGTGATAATTCTGTCATCACTAATTTTTTGCCAATTCTTAAGTGCAAAAAAAAAAAAAAAAGTCCTTTAATTTCAAATACTTTCTCATTATTTATCCTCTTTTCCTAATGCGAAGATGTCCTAATTTCTGGTTAAGCATAAAAGGACATGAAATGGGAAATTTTTTAAATAAATAAATAAAGTAAATACGTAACTAGTGTAGAGAATCCTGAGGTCATATATTTAGTATAAGCACAGGATTAATTAATATACATGAATATTCAGTTTCTAGCAGTGGTCTTTCTATATGCATGAGAGGGAAATCGTACATATACGGACACAACAGAATATAATAAATTTTGTTCATTTTTAGTGTATTTATATTTCCGTAGGTGGGAAAAAAAAAAGCAGCAGAAATCCAGTTTATTATTTGCTTTTACCTAGAATCATCTCTATATCTTATTAAGGTGCAGGAAATGAGAAAAAGAATATCAGAAAAAGCAAGCTGTAGACGAAACAGAAACCAAGTTTATAGCCCTCCTTTGCTTCAAATAGTTTCAGACTTGATTAGTTTTATATTACAGATAAGAACTTAAGAAAAAAGCATTATTCCATTTTATTAGTATCAAATTCCAATGGGGAATAAAGCCTTCGTGACTTCATATCACAGTCTATCAGCTGACAGAATCTATCACAGTGATCATCCATATTACTGAAAGGTCCTGATGCCATTTGCTGTTCTGAGAACTGCATGCCCTATTCAGCTCTGATGCTTTTGTGGTCTCTGCTTCACTTCTCACTTCTGCCTTGCCATCACAAGTACAATTAATCAGCTAATCTTTGAGATGTCAAAATACATTCAATCCTTCAGGCTATTTCCTCTCCTCAAGAAAAGCATTCTGTTCAGTAATCAGACAAATGTATTTGCCAATGCAAATGCAGCTTACACAAATTCTCTTTTCATTTGCAACACTGCTGTTTTCAAAAACACTTATCAGTACTGTTGAATTACTCATGCCCTTCAATAACAATCGACCTTTTGTTCTAAACTACTCTTATTTTTAGTATAATAGCTAGCTGAAATTTTTTAGAAACAGCTGTATGAGATCTGCAGTAGGCTAATAAAACATTTGTCTTGATTTAAATTATCAGAATTAAAATTTCTACAAATGCACTTAATTTAAAAAGCAGATAAAAGTATGACAAAGGTATTGCTAAATTGACCTCTGCTGGCTGCCAGATACTCACCTGGCCAGTCTCTCACGCTCGTCCCTCAACATGGCAAATAGAGAACGTAAGATGGAAAAGCTTGCAGACTGAGATAAAGGCAGGGAGGTCACTTACCAATTACTGGCAAAATTATGGGCAAAAGAGATTTGAATTGCGGAAAATTAATTTGATTTATTGCTGGTTAAAAATAGAATAAGATGGTTAGAAACACAGACCAAAAAAGAAAACCAACAACCCACCCTAAAACACTCTTCCTCCTTCTTCCAAGGTTCAGCATTCAGCTCTTCTATACATCATCACACTTTGAACACTGAAGGGTGATAAGGAACAGGAACTGTGGTCTGTACCCAGCACGCTTGGTAATTCCTTGCTCACACTTTTCTCCTATTATAGTTTGGGTTTCCTTCCACATGACTAAGTTCTACATAAACTGTTCCAAATGTGGGTCCTTTTCATGGACCACAATTCCTGCGAGCATCTTGTACGAATGTCAGGTCTTCACGGACCACAGCTTACTTCAGGACTCATCTACATGCTCCAGTGTGAATGTCTCCTCCAGCATGGTTTTCTTTATGGGCTGCTGGGAAATTTGGCTACAACAAACGCAGGCAACGCTGCAGGCTTGGGGCAGTGGCTGGAAAATTGTGTGGAAGAAACAGATCTGGGGGTGTTGGTGGACATTCAGCTGAACATAAGCCAGCAGTGTGCCCAGGTGGCCAAAAAGACCAATGGCATCCTGGCTTGCATCTGAAATAGTGTTGCCAACAGGAGCAGGGAACTGATTGTCCCTCTGTACTCAACGCTGGTGAGGCTGCCTCTCAAGTACTGTGTTCAGTTTTGGGTCCCTCCCTGCAAGAAACACAACGAGGCCCTGGAGCACATTCAGAGAAGGGCAACAAAGCTGGTGAGGAGTTTGGAGCACAAGGCTTCTGAGGAGTGGCTGAGGGCGCTGGGATTAATCAGTCTGGAGAAGAGGAGGCTCGGGTCACTTTATCACTCTATACACTACCCAAAAGGAGGTTGCTGTGTGGCGTGAGTCAGCCTCTTCTCCCATGTAACTAGCAATGAGACTGGAGGGAATGGCTTTAAGTTGTGCCAGGGATTCAGATTCGATGTTAGGAACTGGAATGGGCTACTCAGGGAGGTGGTAGAGTCACCATCCCTGGAGATGTTAAACATTTAGATGTTTTACTGAGGGATGTGGTTTAGTGGGAAATATTGGTGACAGTTGGACTAGATAATCTTTGAGGTTTTTCCAACCTTGGTGATTCTATCTTGGAAATTTTTACATTTTCATGCTCTTCGTGTTCAGTACTTGGCAAACTGAAATTCTAAAGCTATGATGGATGATTTTTTATTTCAAAGATAATAAATTTCCTTCTCCTGATTCTCCTGCTCTCTGAATCCCTTTTACTCCAAGAATATCAAAAGCAAGGGCCAGAGATACAGAGAGGTTTACAGGATGGGTAAATTAGCCCGCTTTTAAAGGCAAGCCACATTTGTTTATAAACTACCACATAATTCTAGCAACACAGAAAGCACAGATAATTTGGTCTTAACATCAAGATATATCTGTAGCGAGCAAGGCTCACAACAGGCTGACTCTGGGCAGCCTGTGACAGTGCCTCACTGTCCTCAGAGTAAAAAAATTCTTCCTAACATTTAATGTAGATATCCCCTCTTTTAGTTTAAAGCCATTCCCCCTTGTCCTCTCATTGTCAGACCATGTAAAAACTCAGTCCCCATCCTGTTTGTAAGCTCCCTTTGAGTATTAGAAGGTCACAGTGAGGTCCCTCCAGAGCCTTCTTCAAGCTAAACAAGCCAACTACCTCAACCTTTCTTCATAGGAGAGGTGCTTCAGCCATCTGATCACCATCATGGTACTCCTCTGGACCTGCCCCAACAGCTCTGCATCCTTCCTGTACTGGGAGTCCCAGATTTGGGCACAGTACTTCAGGTGAGGCCTTAAAAGGACAGAACAGAGTGGGACAATTACCTCGCTCTCCCTGCTGGCCACTCTTTTGACACAGTCCAGGATACTTTTGGCCTTCTGGGCTGCAAATGCATGCTGCTGGCTCATGTCCAGCTTTTTTGTCCATCACATCTTGCTGATTTACTAGTGTAAAGGTGAGGAGTATTCATAGAAACTGAATATGCATTAAAATAGTGAAATAGCTTTCCTTAAAAAGAAGGAAAATAAAATAAAGCCTTTAACTGGCTGATTTTTTTAATCGTTAAGGTTTCTACAGGTAGAATAATTTTTTGATAAATTTCCACTGCATTGTGTCAAGGATCTTATTTTTGTTCCATGTATGTATAAAAATAAATTCTCTTCTACGTGTTTTCGGATGCCCGCTATGTTAAAAAGTTATAAATTGTTTGGGCCAGAATACAAACCCCTAATTGTTGCTACTGGTTTGTACAAGTTAAGACATCATACTAATCATCTGCTGACTACACTGGGCCAGTGAAGGGCAGCACATTCAGAGTTGGTGATTACATTACAAATCCACACTACTCCAATCCTAGTTGTATTCTCTAAAGTTTCAGAAGACAAGTATCACTTCTGTGCTTGTTGTAAACACCAAGTGACAGGTAGCTGATCTGACAGCCCAAAAGCTGATTTTGAAGTTGTTATAAGATTTCCTGATTGTATAAAGCAAAGACAGTAGCTCTATATGTGCACAGTTGACAGTCCAGAAGGTCAATCATCCAAATCATCCGCTGCCATCAAAAAGCCCAAACAAAATAATTCAACCCCAGAAAAAAAACAGCATAACTTTCTGTTATCTCAAATGCTACCCAGCAAAAGACGTAATTTATTACTGTATAGTATTTTCCATTTAAACACTAACATACCAAAAACAGCTTACCAAACAACAGACCACAGGTCAAGTACACTTATTATCAGTAGTAATGAAACCGATACCTAAGCATCAGATATTCCTAGATAATAGTAAGCCCATATACAAACATACTTAGAATAGAGAAATAGTTGACAGAAAAAAAATACCAACTGCAGGGGAATGCACTTTCCTAGATTCTCTTTTAACTAGTTAAATTTAACACATCTTTATTTAACCACAAGGTAAGTTAAGACAGACTCTTTAAATAAACTCTCTAGGAGAGCCAGTACAATAGCTAGGGATATATATTTTTTTTAATAAGTTTATTTTCTGTGCCCAGGTTCAGTGAAACATTTATGTGAAAAGTATCTGTAAATGAACTATGGATCTATTTTGCTTGAAACATTAAAACAACACAATAAATAATTAAACTTAATTAGCATGAAATCATTAAAATAGGATATTTCAGATTTCCCTCATTTTACAGGTACACAATTAGCAGTTCACTGCACAGCAGGCTAATAGACTGCCTGACACATTAACAATTACCTTCATTTCTTTAAAGGCATTTTCATTTCTAAGGAAATTTAAAAATAATAACTTTTCTGAAAAGCTTGGATTCTGAAGTATGTTTTGGAATGATAGAACCATTAGTGATTAGCATAATATGGAAAAACACAGAAGCAAGAATCATCTCACAATCTCAGCACAATACCATATTTTTTTTTTTTTTTTTTTTTTTTACACTATTTGCAGATACAATAATAAAGACAGACTTCATTAAGGATAAAGTCCTGGGAAGTGAGACAGTTAATGGTTTGTCAGATAAAACACTTTTTTCTTATCAGAATAAGCATAACAGATGTGACTAATGACTAACAAAATACACAAGTTTAAATACGCAAAGTATGAAGGATGAAGCATGAAGAATGAAAAGAAAGGAGAAAATTATCAGGACTGTCACTGAAGCACTACTTCTAACTAACACCTGACAAGCACATCATTCTTCTTTCTTTCACAGTGACTGATCTGATTCACCTGACTATGAAAACAAAGACACTGAAAATGTAACTGCTCAGAAGAGGCAGAAAACAACAGTCATGGAAGAATTATAGCAGGCAGTCTCCTAGAAAAAGTATTTGCAGTCTTTTAAAACAACAATCCAACATGAAATGCCTGCATCTACCTCATTAGATGATTCTACTCTGCTCTTTTATCCTGTATAATATATCTATATTATCCCTGTTAATTTAAATTATGTGCACACATCCACATGCTATGGATTAATTCTTAAGGAAAAAATGCTTTACCGTTAAACACAAGCACAAGATCTATTACAGTAAAAGCAGGGTAATGATTGGCAAACCAACTCTGAAACCATTAAAAAGCAACAGCAATTTTTAGAAATTTATACATTAGAGTGGCTGGCAAGTAAAATAATTTTTAAAATGTTTTGAAGCAAGAATCAATTAAATGCAGGCTAAAAAGCAACAAAAGAGACCCACTGGGAAGAGGTGGATTGAGTGCAAAAGTTAATGAAAGAGAGTTGATTAGTTTTCACAGAAAACAATATATGCAAAAAGCAATAAACAAGGTCCAGCACAAGTCAGTGCCCCTTCCTCAATTAACATAATAAGGCTATGTATTTTTAGTGGTGTTTTTTTTTTTTTTTTTTTTTTTTTTAAGTAAGCTAGGATAAAACAAAGCCTGCTGCTGGGTTCCTGAAGAAAAGGAATAGCAACTACATCAGTAACTCTGGGCCTGATGTTCTCTCTCCTCTGAATCTCCTACAATTCTCATTAAACATATCTAGATATATATAGAAAATAATTATAGAAAATAAACAAAAACAAGAAAATAAGTATTTCATAATGCTTGAAGTTTTGATCTTCATAAAGTTTTCTTTTTAACCTTTTCAATGTTTGGAAAAACAAAGAAGCAGCTATCATTGGTACAAAAGCTAAAAATAAAATTAACAAATGCTTTAACTATATTTCCTTTGAAAATCTAAGAACTAGATTCTTGGTCACAAAAAACAACATTTTTCATGTTTCTTCTTTTTCTGAAGACCATTTAACTTCCATTTCAACTCTCAAAAAAAGTTTAGGAACTATAAATACATCGTACTTCAGAACAGCATATCTATCCTATTTCTACATGTGGAACTGTAGAACTCTTTGAACAGTATTTGAAGATGTAAATTTCAAAATATAAGTTTCAAAGCAATGAGATCTGTTTGTGGGAGCAAAAAAAATCATTTTTAATTCCTCCCCTTTCCATTTCTTCAAGATTTTTAAACGTAAATTCAATTTAACTCCTTCCCCAAAAGAAACTTAAAATTTGTATTATGAGTGGTATTTTGGATTAAAATTGGAAAGCTTGATGAAGCAGTCCCTTTTTACACTTAAATTACATAGTAACTGTGTTCTAAATTAATACTTAGCATATATTAATAATTGCACTAAAATTTCCACTGCTAAAAAATTCCAACTTCATAAAGTATTTTCCATCTACATTTCTTAACACTGCCTGAAATTACTATTTTTTGTTTTCTTCTTTTCTGATCTAAATATAGTTTTAGTAATGAGGTGAAATTTTAGGAATTATATTGCAAACTAGGAGAGCTATAGAAAATAGCACTTCTCCATTCCGCATTCATATACTTCATAGATCTTTGTAAGGTAGGTAAGCACCACTAAGGATCACAAGCTGGAAATCAAGTATAGTGTTGTTCAAAATTTATACAGAAATGCATAGCCGTACAATTAAATGGGAGAACCCCAAAAATTTGATGAGCATAGTGCTTAAGATATTTCAACTGCAGCAGTGTTTTAATTGTTCTGAATCGTTCTCAGCTGTCACATTTTAGAACATAATCAACATAATTTGACTCGGTAGTAACATTTCAGCAGTCTCACTAATTACTTTACAACAATATTAAAAAAAAAAAGACTGGAGTACCTATGACTAGTACAGAAATACAAAGAATGATATTTTGAAATATTAAGCATACCTGTGTTCGCAGAATTTCACCTTTTGACAGCTGCATATCACCAGTCAGCTCTTTCACAGTAATGCCCAGTGGTTCAAGACGCTTGCTGAAGTAATTTGTCATTTCAGCTGCCAAAGCCTTCATAGGAGCAACATAGACAATCTGCACCAAAAGGACACTAGCTTGATAAATGAGCAAACCCCAGAGTGTTGTTTGTTTCATGGCAACTATTACAAATCACAACTTATTGAGAAATATGATGCTGGGCACTTACAGTCAAAAATCTTAATAGCGATATATGAAAAGTAGTTATCTTTGCTGGAGGAGTGTGCAGCTGTTTAAAGGACAATGGATTTTGTTTATACAGCCTCATCACTTTCAGAATTGGTTCTGCATCAAAGCTAAATGGATTTTCATAGCTTTTCACTCGCATAATAAGATTTTTAGAACAGAAACAAGAAGTGCTTTATCAGTAATGAAGTAAATTAAAATTAGCCTTATCTTCCAGTTGGAAAAGAAAAATATACTTGAAAATTCCCGATTTCATATTCCATGTAAAAATATAATGAGTTTTACCTTACAAGTTATAAAGCTGTTACTTGGTTCATTAAATTCTTACCTTGAACTCATCCTTTTTGATAACACCATGCTGAACATGCTGGCGAATTTCATGAAGAATTGTCAGCATGGCAATGTTAGTCTTCCCAGCTCCAGTGGGTGCACAGATTAGCATGTTCTCATTTGTGTTGTAGGCAGTCTCAAAAACTATAGATTGGATTCGGTTCAGTCTTTTCATGCCTTTAAAAGCAAGTTGGCCAATCTGTTAAAAACAAACAACACACGCATTTTCAATTTTTCATGTAAGCGTGTAGAAATCATCATAAGAAAAAATGCATGGTAACAAAACTTGGGATAACTGCCTAGATATATTTAGTATTATTCCATATTTTTTATTCTGATGTTACCACCTCTATTCATCAAATTTTGTATCTGTAAAGAAAACAAAGCATCTCTTAAAGTTAATCAAACTCTTTAACTATGTGCTATTTCAGTATTTCGCTTGTTCTTCATAAAACTCTGGGACCAAAACCAATATACAGTAAAATAATTATGCATCAGTAAAACAGCAAAAGTCAGAGCAGTAGAATATATATCTTTAAATCTAAGGTGGTAAACTATGATCACTCGAATGAAAGAATACTCTGCAATACACAGGAACCTGTTGAAGAAACAGATGGTGCTTAAAATTATTTATGATTAATTTTGTTAAATTAAGTGAAATTACATAGAGACACAGAAAATTCAGTGACAGCCTTCTCTTTGATTCTGAGGAAATACACATCTTACATTTTTTAACTGTTTAGATCTCCAGAAAGAACATAAAAACTTGTTTGCGCAATCCCAAATAAACTTGGGATGTTTAAAAAAAAATTAAAACGTTAGTTAATAAGTGATTATAGTTCTGACAGTCCGTTGCATGTTTAAAGCTCACAAAAGGCAAATTCCATTATAAAAAAGATAGTATTTGCTTTCCTTGTCTGACAAAAAAAAAAAAAAATTGCCAAGAAAGAACTGCTGTAGACAGGTATAATCCTGCATTTCAAGAACGTATTATTTTTGCAACGGAAAAAAAAAAGGATCCTCAAGATATTAATTTGCTAATAAACTTGCATCTTTTCAGTTACTTTTCATCATCACAGAATCACAGAATGGCTCATGGACCATGGATCATGAAGCTCCAACCCCCCCACCTCAGGCAGGGCCAACAACCTTCACATTTAACACCAGACCAGGCTGCCCAGAGCAGTTACGTTAAGTTTTTCATCCACCAGGACCCCTAGGTCCTCTTCTGCAGGGCTACTCCTAAACACTGCTCCTTCCAGTCTGCAAATATGTCTGGGATTCCTCCGGCCCAAGTACTAAATCTTGCACACAGCTTACAAAATGACTGTAATCACAGTCCTGAAGCCACCTTATGGAGATCTCCTTCCGTTATTACAGCCTCTTCAGGTAACGCACAGACATCTGCTACGTTAAGTAGTATTCTTTCAGATACAATTTCATAGAAAGTAGCAAATTACCTGAACAAGATTCAATTTCTTGTTACCTCAAGTAATGCAAACTTAGCAGTGAGATCTTTATTGGAAATTCAAATTAACTATTTTATTTAATTGTACAACAAAAATAAATCAAGTTTATCATTTTGCTGCAACTCCTTAGTAGTAGATTTGTGAGAGGCTGAGATGCAAATTCCAAATTTAATACCCCATTTTAAAAATACATGACAAAGTTCTGCTCTTAAATGGAGACGAATTATGAAGTTGATGGCTGTCCAATTACAGCTTTACTTCAGAGGAGTTAATGTCAATAAATGTTCTTCATTAATATTTAAAAGTTGATGAGGAAGCTATGCAACTACATTTTCTTTTTAATTAACATTCTTCTCAGTTTAGCGTACCTTTGTTTTCACAAAGCAATCAAGTTGAAAACTTGCACAACACTGAAAAAATAAGTTCCATTCAAATCAAGTTTCGTGGTTGTATTTGTAGGATTGGGATATCTGAGCATGTCTGAAATTTATTAAAATAACTATTCTACACTATAAAGTGTTTTTGGTGAAGAAAAAAGTACATATGCAACACCAGCACTTCTTCCACTTTTCATTAAGTTAGTTCTATAAGTAGATGAATTTCAGCATTACAATAGTCTTTTCTATCAGTATTCTTTTACAGTTTATTTTGCTTATAAGAACGCACAAGCTTATTTGCTTTGCATCAGGTTTTGTATACACAATGTTTACTTGGTGTATCATCTTCAAAATTCCTTTCATCTTCATGAAGTAGATCATTATAAAGTGCTAATGGACTTCCTGGAGACCTGCTGCTTACATTAGTGCCATCATGGTTCAGTCGAATATTTTTATGACCTCTTTAGTCATTTTAGGTTTGTAACTTCCCTTACTACATTTTGAGATTTCTTTGCAGATCTTTGAACAGGGTTGTATTTTTTCCCCCTCCTATTCCACCTAATTGGTTTTAAAAGCTATTTATAAATACTTAGCAGTGTTTATAATAAATGATACACAGAGGAAAACTCAAAGCACAACCAGTGATTATGCTAAATTACCAGAACACTACATTGCACAAAACCTGTATTATTTAAAGCAGCAGCTTTTTAACTGAAGCAGAAGTATAACTGTCTAAGCTCAGGAGTAAGTATCTTCAGAAAAGATTTTTTCACAATCCCATAATTAATTCCTTAATTTTGTTTCCTTAATATCCTTAAATAAAGT
The DNA here is from genome assembly GCF_987193195.1 of Phasianus colchicus. NCBI lineage: Eukaryota > Metazoa > Chordata > Aves > Galliformes > Phasianidae > Phasianus > Phasianus colchicus. The sequence continues at coordinate 70,381,687 of NC_143437.1, read as the reverse complement.
ACGTCAATGTGTTTTCTTAAAACTGCTGCTTGTAGGAATATACAGGTTCAACTTCTGTTAATCTCTAGGGGGGGCAATGTAAGAAATCTTCTTCCTCTTCATTTGGGAGAAATTAAACATACAGTCCTGTCCTGGACTGGATGATCTTATAGGTCTTTTCCAACGTTAGTGATTCTGTGTCTGGTCAAGGGTAAATTGTTTTAAACAGGAAGAAAATAGATCTAGACTACATATCAGGAAGAAGTTCTTTACTGTGAGGGTGGTGAGACACTGGAATATTTTGCCCAGAGAGGTTGTGGATGCCCCCTCCGTGAAAGCATTCAAGGTCAGGCTGGATGGGGCTTTGAGCAACCTGATCTAGAGGGAGGTGTCCCTGCCTGTAGCAGGGTGGTTGGAACTAGATGATTTTAAAGATCCCTTCCAACCCAAACCATTCTGTGATTTCTAAGCAGTAAGTTGGCTAAAACCAGTAGCATAAATAAATGTTGATGGGGACAAAAACACATCTCAAAAACAGGCATGGCTACTGCAACTAGCTTAGCCTGGAAAATCTAGTAGAGATGGATAGTACTGGTAGAAAACTGTAGTTCGCTTTTGGCCAAACCTGGAAAACGGTGACCATAAGCAGAGACAAATCAGATGAAAGGGATCTAATTTGAGAAGGCCATACTCCCTGGATACTATGGTCAGGTCAAAATTAAGACACAAAATGTTCTAAAGGGCAGCATCTGAGTATTTCCATTCAGCAAGTCTCTGAATTTAGGATCATGGAAAATTAGGACGCTGAAAAACACAAAGTTGTAAAAACTGAAAAGCTGATGAAATAAAACATTTCTTGCACTGCAAGCAGCACTACAGATTTAACAAAACTATCACACATATATCCTACAGCATGTATCCTTTCAAGATAACTGTTCTAGACTTTTTGTTAAATTTATTTTCCTGCTATAGTAGCTATCAGTATGCAAAATAGTCTTTTTTGATGTAGGCAAATTACTGATACAAAACTTGAGAAAGGCTTAAGTCTTCCTGCTTGGCTTAAAGATACATTTGATAACAAGTAAGCAAAAACATGTCCACCTAAGGAATAAGCATAGCAGGGAAGTAGTCTCATGTTTAACTGTCCAGGACTATTCTTATCAGAGATAAGAGATTTCATCTCTTCAGGTCAGCACTGAACCTTGTATTGACTAAAGACAAATATTGAAATCAGGCAAATGAAAGTAAGAGTTATGCTATAATATTTATAAGACAGTCAGAATTAGTATATGCTCTTCCCTCATCTTTGAAAGTTCTCACTTTGAAATTACATTTCATACAAATAAAAATTAAATTTGGTCTTGAGTGTAATTTTAAACAGAATTTCAAACGCTATTCTTCACACTGATGACTGATTACTCCTAAGAACTAAACTGTGCCTTTAGGTATGCTATCAAAGTAAAGTAGGTTACTGCATTCCTCTTCTACACTTGTACTTGAATTTTCATTGAGAAATGGCTGTATCCTAACAGTACACAGAAAAAGCACTTCATTTACCTGTCCAGTCTTAATCATCAAAATGACTAAAACCACTTTGAGTCACTTCCATTAAAACATTTGCAGATCACTTCCTGTGCTTTATATCAAAAAAGTGTTTATCTTTAGTTAACATGGCAAAAATGACCTCTCTCAAGAATGAAAAACAAACCTTCAGTAAGTTGTTTTCTTAATTTATTTTTTTCACTTATTATTCTAATTTAGTGAAGTCAGTAAACACGATAACTGCAATGTCAGCAGGTAGGTACAACTGGATTTCAAATACTACAGTGATTAAATACAAGAGGGGAAAATAAACCCACTACCAACCAGAAAATTGGATTTCTCTGTGCTACATGCTGTTACACTGAGGTAGAACATGCCCATTTGAAATGCCTCAGGAATTTTTATTGGCAATTGGTTTTACCATATAAAATTTAAAACACAAATCACTGAATTGACAATCTGCCCAATATTACAATTGGTAAACTAAATTTTGTCTTCTATTGAAAGCAAATTTAAAAATACAGACTTTAGGAGAGCAGAGTGACAGCTTTTCATATTTTTATAGATGTCTAAAATACAGATATTTTTCAGGGTTTTTTTCCCCTTTAAAAAAAATAAAACCTACTTAATTCAATCCTATTTTATGCACCTCAAGATGTCAGTGCTAACATTTCATATTTCAGGATAATATTTCCAAATTATTTACTTATATTTTATATTATTACTTATGTTACACGTTAGTAGCAAGCTAAATTATTTCTTCCTAAAAACATCTAACAAAAAAGGGAAACTAAAAGACTACACTAAAGGATAATTACAGTTAAAACTAGTAATTACTTTAAACCATTCAGTAAAAATGGGAGAAGAATATTCCTGGAGGAATAAATACTGATGTCATAATTTTTCTGCAGCTCAACTTTGTTCTCCATTTCAGCTAATTTCAAACTACTGCTAACCAAGAAGGGAGTACCCGTTTTACACTATAAAAGTTAAATGATTTTTTCCTACATTGTGCTAGAGAAGACTGAGCACAATCAGTATTTTTTTTTTTCTATCAGAATACAGCTATATCATTCTCCCAAAGAAACCAGCGGCACTCTCAGAAGTTATTCTGTTTGACCTACTGTAGGAAAACAACAGGTAGATGAGGGAAGCTGAACTTCTGAGGTAAAGTTGCCATGGATTTGAGAACTGCTATAAAAATATTTAGAAAATATGTTTAATGACATTTGATTTTAAAAAAGAAATTGTATGCTATCATCCTCAGCAAATCAAATATGCTGTAATGAATCAGGAAACACACAATCGAGCCTCTCCAGGGGATCTTAAAATAAGCCAAATAGTAGCCTTACCTCTTTGATACTAGATGCATCCTGTAGTAAGACACAGTACAGTGCAACTATGACTTTGTTTTTACTAAAATAAAGAATGTACAACAGCAGTCCAATGAGGATCTTAACATACTTCCGCTGAACCTTTCTGCACTTTTTTTTTTTTTTAAAGTATTCTAAATGACTTTCATTGGTTGAATTTTTACACAAATTAAAGTACTGACAGGCTGACAGGTGTAAGTAGGCACTTTGTTTGATTACTTTTAGCTACAGACAGATGTACCTAATTCCCACAGTGGCTCAGCAGGTGTTTCTCAGCAGCTGTAGCCCTTTACTAGTTTGTCTTTGTAAGTGTTCCCATCACATTTTCAACAATTTCAGAGGCAGCACTACACAACATACACACACACAGCAGCTGTGTAGAAAATGAAACAGGCTTAATGGTTTCTTCAAGTCAATTTTACCTCACGTTAATACTAAGATTATATTTTTTATCTACACTTGTTATTTGCATGAAGGAGACAGAAGCAACCCAAAACCCAAATAACTACAAGAATATGCAACAATCCTGAGAGAGTTGCATAATAAAAACAAGATTTTTCAGCACATTTTGCATAATTCATACACAGATGAGTTTAAAAAACTGAGAGAAATGAAATTCTCTATATTCACTAATATAAATAATGCTCATTATTAGGCTTTGCCCCATATAGCCAATGAATTATTCTTGTTGTTAAAATTATACTGCCTGAGAAATGATAACCTGGATTTTACACAACTGCTTTCAATAAAGAAAGTTGCACATTACTAGTACTTAGAGCAAGCAGAGTATCCATAAAATGAGAATTTGTTGAACTTTCAATTACAACATCACTAATGAAAGAACATTTGAAAACACTTCAAGTTCTAAAGGATTATAGTCTTGCCATAGATGTGTTTATCAGTGTTTTGTTTTTTTAAAAAAATATTTTCATTAATATCAAACTACTGAAAATAAAAACACGTTCACAGACACAAAGAGCGCACAGTTATTAGATTTTCATAGCATCCTTGCCATCCTTAGCATCTCCAGTACCTTAAGTGGAGCTTGTTCATGTAACACAATAACCAAAACTCTTACGTGAGTACATAAACAGATAAGCTGACAATGAAAATACATATTGCCATAATGTATTATATAAAATACTTCCCTAGCAGCATTTAGAAATGGATTTTTAGAGAAAAATAATGAAAACTTTCGTGATCTTAAAAAGAATAGAAGACTAGGAAAAATCTTCAATTAATCCTCACATGACAATGCAACTCAAAGCACAGATAATCAGATCATAATGTAAGCAGAGACAATTTTAAGTCACTACAAAATAGGTCATACCTGAAAAGCAAAGAGAATCCTACAGGCCAAAAAACCCAACCAAACAAAAGGTATTGTTTCACCTTTGTGGGAATTCATCTTAAAAATCTGTGTAGATGATCCGAAGAAGCCTATATTACCAAGGACACCTATAAGCAGTCTGATTCTAGCAGAATCAAACCAAAGCAAACATACCTGCTGTCAAGCCTAGGAAAAGAGAGATCTATGACAGGTAAACAGGGAACATTGTTTTGGAGTAAGAAAAAGGTTAATCGCAAATTATTTTTTTTTTAATTAAGGAGACACTGTACCAACTGAAAATGTAGATGCAAATGGATACCTGTGAATTTCTCCAGTAATACCAGTACCCTAAAATTTAAAGTATCTTTCTATTAATTCCCCATTCTCATGCCACAAAAATAAAAGCTTGAGTTCATTATACTTCTCCATTGAATATCTTCTAATTTCTAAAAACAATAGTCTGCTTTTAAATGAAAACAATATAGTGATTCAATCAACATAATTATACCAAAAATAAAAGTCACACCATATGAACACACTAAAGAGTACATAATTTTAGCAAATACAGGTTTATTTACATCTGATCACTTACATAATTCCTAGCTCTGAAAATCACGAGCAACAAGACACATTCCTTCCTGTACCAAGAGATGAACTTTCGTATTACTTCCATAATGGTGTATTGACACAGATTGTTTTAGTATGTATGGTCTGCTACTCAGTGAAAGATGCTTTCTGTTCTTCATAATATCTGACAAGATGACACTTCTGTTTATGTCCATCCCCAGTAATTCACCATGTTCCCCTCTCTTGTGCATCCCACATGCATCTACATATGGCGCACAGATCTGGTTTGTTTTTTTTTTTTTTTAATATACAAAAAAGGGAGATGAGTAGGTAGGCAAATCATTTCTTTCCACTAAATTTTTTTTTTTTTAAAGTAAAACTCTGGGTAGCTGAAGGAGACAGAGGGGAAGGAGGGAAGAGACAGTTGTGATGGCTTTGTTAAGAAGCATCTTGTCATGATTTTATGATTTTTGATTATCAGTATTCCACATCATAACATCATGAAGTGCAGTGGGAGTTTAAAGTGTTAATGCTCCAGTTCCAGGCACCTGTCCAGAAGAGAAGAAGAACTACGTACCCCAGGGGACTTTGCAGTCAGAGAGGAGATATAACTCCTGGCAAGGTCACCTGATGTACTCCTCTTCGTCAGGCTCTCCTCCCTGCTGCTCAACCAGACTGCACATCTCACCTCAGTGTTGTGGTGAGGCCTATCCACCTTTTGGATATTCTCTCTCTCATTACATTTGATTTATTAGCTTCAATTCTAATTATATTGTATTATAGTTTGTTATCTTGCATTCCGATACAATATTCAGTAAATTAGTTTGTTTCTCCTCAGATCGTTGCTGCTGTTTTTAATTACTTTGGGGTCCCCTGTTTCCCTTTTCCAGAGGCGCAGATCTGTGGATCCCTCCTCCCCGCTAGTCATGGAACCAGGCCAAACCAGCTCGTAAACTACCGACACATCTTCAAAAATCAACTAATAATTAATAGGAAATATGCATATAGAATCATAGAATCACCAAGCTTAGATAAAAGACCTCCTAGATCATCCAGTTCAACTGCCTACCTATCACCTAATTTCCCACTAAATGTCCCTCAGTACAACATTAAATGTTTCTTGAACACCTCCAGGGACGGTGACTCAACCACTTCCCTGGGCAGCCCATTCCAGTGTCTGACCACTCTCTCTTGGAGAATTATTATTTCCTAACGTCCAACTTGAATCTCCCCTGGTGCAACTTGAGGTCATTCCCTCTAGTCCTATTGCTAGTTACATGGAAGAAGAGGCTGACTACATTTCACCACAATCTCCCTCCAGGTAGTTATAGAGAGGAAACATAAACACACCATGTGTTGTATATGTGTTGCATATGTACATACAATAAATATATAAAATTTAAGTATTACTGCCTTTTTTTTTTTTTTTTTTCTCTCTCCAAAGTGCCTAGGATAATTTTGGACTGAGAATGAAAGCAGCATCATGGATTATGAGCGAGATGCCAGTCATGTCACACGCAGTGATGCTTCAGAATAGTTTCAGTTTCTCATTCTGTGTTGACAGGTTCTCTCAACGACAGTGTTAAAGGTATCTTTATGACAAGCCCAAAATCACAGCTCTCAAATGTTAAGAGTATGTCACAATCCTTACTACAATTTCAATTAAAAAAAAAACATAATTTGCTAATTACAGAACAACGTTCTAGAAAAAAAAAAAAAACCTCTTTAATTTCAGGAGACATATATATTGAAAGAACCACTGTATGCTGAAATCAGACAAAATCATCCATCCATTAAATATGTCTTAATTACAAATTTATTCACTGATTATATATCTACTTCTTCTGTAATGTTTCATTTTAGTGATAGTTTCTCCAACTTTGGATTACGAGCAAGTACTGAGACCAGAATTCCATTGTACAGCATGTGTGCCATGGCAACAGATCTCCTTGATGATGAAGTAATTATTTATTTCTAATAAGAAACAGGATTTTCCTATGCAAAAGTTAATTTTATGCAATACAGATCACAAACTACTAATTTGCTATCGCACATTTAACCCTTTAGAAGACTCACTCATGATTGTCGTTGCACATTTAACACTCACTCATGAAAGTGAAGACACCCCAATTTCAAAAGTAATACCTCCTATTTTATTATGTTGGCCCATGACATCAGAGATGGAATTGGTGGTATGGCAGTAGAGGCTTGCCAATATTCTATTACATGTTGTTGCTATGTGACAGATGGCAGCAGAGGGGCAGTCTGAAAAAATGGCATCTGATATGGAAGTGCATATGAAGCAAAGGTGTGAAACTGAATTCCTTCACGCGAAAAAAAGCTGCACTTATTGACATTCATCGATGCTTGATGAACATTTATGGAGACCAGAGAGTGGATTTGAGCACAGTGAGGTGATGGGTGGTGTGTTTCAGTCACCTTCACTGGTGCAGATTTCTACAAGCATAGCTAACAGTAGTGACTGTTGAAAAATACTGTTTTGTAGCTGAGAATTTGCTCTATCAAGTAGTTTTATTGTGTTATTAACAGCTCTTTTAAACATTGTAAAAATAAAAAAATAAAAATCTTTAAGTCAGGAATAACATTTGTGGAACTTGAAGGCTTTCTTTAGAGCAATTTCCTAGTATGCTTTCATTGGATAAATGACAAAATTTCAATAATATTAGAAATATTTTTTAAACTAATCAGTCCAACAGTCAATTGCTATTTGGATAATATGCAAATGAAATATACACTGAGATCAACTGTAGAATGAATGTTCAAATACTCAAGATGTGAAAAATGTAATTTATGCAAAGCATCTACACTTTGATTCAGTGGGTCTGTTTGTACAATTCAAAAAGCAAGAAAACATTACAGGAGAAAAAGGGAATATTGATTTTGTAATAATTCCTTCATATAATGTAGAGGGGAAAAAAATCTTATGTGTTAGTAGAAGGAAATGGCTATGGCATGAAACAAAGAAATAAATCCTGAAACCCACTTTAGGTAAAAACCTGAAATCATTTTTCACCAAAAGCAATTTGTTAGGTAAAATCTGTTTTCACAGTCTTGAAGAAGAACTTTTCCTGACCTGAGTTTATGACTTCAGAAGTACATTTATTTGGCAAAAAGTCTGGTGCAAAACCACCTTTATAGTAAGTACAAAACTATATTTCAGTAGTAGTCAAGCTGCATGTCAAGCAGCCAAAATCTCATACATTTAAGCTTGCACTTGCTCTGTTTTTTCACATTCTTGTTACTGAAACAACCTAGCTAATGTGCCCCTTTTGTAAGTAACAGTACAGTAATTCTTCAGACCAAACAGATGTGACCAACTAGCTAGTTACAAGCCACTTGTGTTTTCACCACAGTACAAGCACAGCTCTCCAAATACCAGTAAATGCCAATAATAATAATAATAATCTACAAGTTGAGTTGGAGATGGGATTTGCTGCCTTGGAGTAAAGCAAGTACACTTTCCTTCTCTGTGCAACTCCTCCTGTGGGATGCAGGCACCTCACTTCCACTGACAACACAAGAGATGCTCCTGAGCAGCAGCACAGCATCTTCCACTCAACAGGCATAGGAAAGAAAGAAAATGAGATGACACCCATGGAATTAGACTGTGGCAGGAGGAGAGGCAGTACAAACCGAAGCACAGAGAGGTAGGGGTATTAAAACAGCTGCTAATGTCAGCAGTTTATGACAGATGGTACATTGTGCTTTTATAGATGATAAATCGTGAAAAGTTGGCCATCTCATCTCACATTTGCAATCAGTACATTATGAGATTAAGCATCAGCAAGAATTTAGATTTTGTCAGTTTCAATCTTGAGCTTCACCTTAGTATCTCTATGATAGCCAATCTAGCCATAAGGATTCAGATAATGCTTTACTGAACCTAAATATAATATTTTAATGAAAATATGTTATTTATTTATTCTGGAGCAGAGCTCAAAGTGTATTCTGATTACTGTGCCAAGCTACAAGTAAGAGCTTCCTACTGGGGCTTGCGCCCAGTCAAAATATAAATGAACTCCTTATCATGATCTCAGATCTATACTTAGAAACTTTGAAGATTAAATTTAAACAGAACATTTACCTGTGTAAATATTACATAGTCAAAGATTGCACCTTAACACCTGTGACAAAAACCATAATTGAAGAGAAATACACATATAGTATTTAAAATCACTCTTGTGCAAATGAAAATATATGGACTAAAAAGTAAAGCTCCTATGAGACTAAATTCTTGCATAAATAAACACTTCAAAGCTAGATTTAGTTCTTTTCAATCCTCTGGGAAAATAGATTCAATAAATGCAGTTCAGGTTTTTAACCTTAATTTCGTGCAATTACCACTTGAAATTTTCAAACCAAAAAGTAGGCTCCTTTATAATACCACTGTGCTGAGTGCTACAATCTGTGATTGTTAGGCCCGTGTTGGACTTGATGATCCTATTTTTTTTCTAGGCTACATGATTCCATAATTCCCCCCTCTAAAAAAGAATATGAACTAGCCGTTAAAAAAAAAACTTGCCATAAGTCAAATCTAAGAAGATGCATCACTCTGCTGAAATATGCCTATGTTTAAATACGTAAGTATCACACATTCAAAATTCTTTGCTGCTGACAACTTGTTAGATATCTAGTAAGTAGGAGTCACAGATATAAAGATTGTTTCTATTTCAGAATTTCACTTTAAAACTGAAAAGTATACCTCTTGATGATACAAAGCCTAAAAGGTTGTGAAAGATTTATAAAATCTGCATAATTTATGCATTCCATAACACTATATATGTATATATATCTACACATCAGTAAACTACTTCTTTTAGATGTTTATTCTTCCATCAGTTCTATGTTTTTCTGGCAAGTTACTGTGTCTCGAAATATTGGTACTTCAAGCAAAACTTTACAGGTAATATTTAGACCTGTGCTAAGGGAGAGACATTTCATTGCAAAAAGCTGTCATGTTGAAGATGGTCATATAAAATGTCACATTCTACAACTGCAGTGGCTCAGCTTATCTATCTGGTTAAGCTGTCAATCACTTTACAACATGACAGTAGGCACTGTCACCCAAGCACAAAATAATAGATTCCGATTTTAAAATTAAACTGTCCTCTGTTTTCAAAGAGTTAAATTAGTGTAAAACAATCCTTACTAAAACCTCAATAAAGTGCTCTGGGTAACTGCAGTAGATATATATTCTCATTTCCTGTTTTCCTACAGGGAAAAGCATTTTTTCAAGCTTTTCCACTGAAGAACTAAGAAACAAAGATTTCTTCACATGCACATATGGCTTGCTCTTGGTGTCCCTACATTCCATTATTCAACTGATTTGATACATACAATGAAAAGCAAGCAAGTACATGTGATAGAATACTGCTGGTTCTAGACTGTGAATACTAAACCATGTTTATTGCTATTTTTCTTATTATTTTTTTTTTAAATTAATAAACTAAACAACATCCACCACCAAATATTCTCAAAATTAGTGACAGAATTAAATTTTGCACATTACAAAGCCACACTATTAAGTGGTAATATTTTCTCCTAAAATTTTTCAATAGCAAAGTAAAAATTAATTTAATATCTCTCAACTGCTTTACTCACCTCGTCTAAGTCTTTAATGTAAACAATTTTCTCTTCAATGCCAATAGGCATTGGTTCACTATGGGGGATCTTCACCTCTTCATACATTTTGTTGTTTTCTCTCTGAACTGATTCTGGTAAGAACACCTAAAACAGTAGTACAAGAAAATTAATTGAAAATATGAAAACAGGAAATTTAATTACTTATAGGCCACTTCAAACAATGTTTCATTACTTTCCTTCAAAAAAAGAAATCCCAAATAAAAGCAATTCTCTTTGATTCATTTTATAGATAGCATAGAACCTCCTAAATAGAAAATAATCAGTTTTACTTCTCAGAAAATGGTTTCAAAAGGATTTTAAAAAAAGAAAAATAAAAGATAACTCCACTTTATTACATTTCAAGAATAGAAATTTCATAAAGTCAATTCAATGGTTTACAAAAACTAGAAGGAGAAAAACAGTATTTTAATGACTTAAGTGACTCTAGAAATAAAAACATTCTGTACTATAAATATGAATGTATTTATTTCTTTTAGGGTCAAAATAAAAACAAAATATGTGAGTATTGAAAATACTACGTAAAGAAGCACAGCTTGATGCATAGGATCCCCATTAGTAGGGGAATCTCCCAGAGAACAAAGGGAAACTTGCTGCACTTTGCTCATGGGGATAGTTGTATTGCTGTAGAAGGGCCATGCATCAAACACGTACCTTTGCACCTCCAATGAATGCTGATGTTTTCATAGCTTCAGCTCGGGAATCATAAACATGTGGATAATGAATTCTTTCAAAGTCCACCTCTCTCTGTCTACCTAAGATAGGCATACTTCGAGCATTCAAAAGTGCTAGTTCCCTGTAAACATAAAATAGCAGCAATTCTGCTTATTGTAGGCAGCCATCACAAAAGCTGGGCATGGTACATTAAAGTCAGAGCAAGAGTTTGGGAAATGTAAGGATAAAAAGCATTGTATAAAATTATTAACAATGGAATTTTACTGTGTTATTCACTGGCATTAGTTAAACTATGTCCTTATAGCACACTTGTTAAATAAAAATCAGTACAATCACTGCAAGGCTAGCTCCCTCAACTAATGCAGCTTTGCACCTTTTTACATATAGCAACAAGTATTCATAGTTAAATTCCAGTACCACTATATTCTTCTCAATATGAAATGCAACACCTTATTTGCATCTTATTCTTACCCTCCCTTATTCTTCCCACTACCTGTATTGATAACATGGGAAACCGTACCCATTAATCTGGAGAAGGAAAAAAAAGATAGTTTTGATAGATTTAGTACAGAGTTCATAAATCTTAAGCAAGAAGTGTGCATACAGAAAGTAAGAAAGATAGCCTGCTCCTCCAATCTGCATCTCCAACCCACACAGATGAGACCAAAAAGATTCTCATTAAGCAGATCACTGCTCTCTTTTCCTGAAAATTAGGTTTTCATATTAAACAAATTCTACACTTGTAATAAAACGTGACTTGAAGTCAGAATCACCTCATCCACAAAGCAAACTAAAAGAAAATAAACATTTATGATCGGTTGAAATAGCAATTACAACAGAAGTATTTTTCAAAGTTTGGCATTTATTACCTTTGCATTCTCAGCTCTTTGGGATCAAAGCATATAAGTCCTTCACCAGATACTTCTCCATCTTCTCCAGCTTGTTTTTCTCTTCTGGCATTTCGTTTTTCTTCACGACGATACTGTTTCATTAACAGCTTTTCTTGTTCAGACTGAATTGTAACTTGACAGCCATAATTGGGTTTAGCATTTTCACCTATAAACTTCTTGCACTGCTCTGCAACATGAAAACAGGTGTGCATCTTCCTAAGTACCGGATTCCATCATTTTTGTTGCCCAGTTTTCTTCTGGCTTAGCCTTACTTAATTATGCAAAGTTGGTCTTAAGAATCTATAAGTAGTAACAGCTCATCACTTGAAGGCAGGACACTTTAAGTCACCATACAAGAAAAATTCTTAATCCCAAAGCAAGAGGGGAAATACTGCAAACTAGCAGCAAAAGGAGGGGCTACTTTTTTGGGACTTATGATCATCATAATTTCCATCAACACTGGAAAAGTCACTCATTTGTCACCTTATGTGCATATGCTGCTAAGTAAAAAGATTGTGCATGTAGACTAAACATAACTTTCTTTTCTTTTTTCTTTTTAAAGAAAAAAAAACAGCCTCTTCACCTAGCATTTACTGAGTATTTACTATATAATATGACTGCATTGAAAGCATACCAACAGCTTAATTTCCCTGAACAACTGAGAAAAGAAATCTTATTCTGTACAGCCACAAGGACTCCTTCCTTTTATGTGGAAAAGCAGCAGGATTAAACAGTTACAGAACACAACTAAACTGTTACAGTACACAATAAATTCAAGGAACTCAATAAAGCCCAATCACATCTGGTTTTCCAAACAATTTTATTGTTATTTACTCCAAAATTAAAACAAAGACACAATCAAGTCTTCCATATGCAACGCAATGGACAGATTTTTTTTTTTGTTTTTAACTCTATCAGTATTTTTAAACAACTGACTTCAAAATTCTGCAGATTATTAGCTTATAGAGGTTTGACTGAATATAGCATAGACAGTTATTCTGAATGTACTGCTGCAGTCTACCCCTGAAGTTGAAAATTGAATACTTCTTTTTATCAAATAAACTCACTTGAGTGACGTTTAAAGAACTTGTGCCACTTTTTTTTTCCCCAACCATAACAGTGAAAATTGTACTTCTCAAGCACGTATACTGAACAAAGTGCCTACAACTTGTTAGATATTGTTGAAAAAAAATCTAATAAACTGTCAGAATGCCCACAGCAATAGCATTAACTCTCTCTGTCTCGTATTTAAAGGGGATAACACTGGATTCAATTTTCTGCCTAAATTAATTCAGACATTCACACTAGGGCTACTTTATTTGTCTGGTAAGGACAACAATCACCTTTATAGCAGTGGAATTTTTATAATAATAGTCACGCTATAAACAATCAGTATATGCACACTTCCTTGCCTTATGCCTATTTTCTCAAGACACATAGAGCTCAAAGTTGACTTTTTCCAAATCCAAATGGCTCCCTTCCCCACACACAGTTTTCGGAAGCTGAAACTTCAGTGCCCATTAGGGATTACACTTCAATCAAATGAAAAGAAGAGAGCCCTACTGAAATAAACAAACTGAAGTTGGGACAGAGCATCTTCAGTCTCAGAGAAGATACTCAAACATTGACTTCTTTACTACAGTGAAAGAAAAGCTAGGCCATCAGCAGAAAAACCTCTTCTTTAAAGTGCAATACTGAAAATATTCTTCCTCTAAATTCTAACAGAAATGTCTACTGATGACATACTGAAGAATAAATTTACAAAGCTTCCAAAATAATTTTATTAAATAAAAAAGTACTTTCGTAAAAATTTACACACTGCAAAAAGTCTATAATAGTTCAGTTTCTGATGTATATTATTTTTTTCTTGTTATTATTTGAGAAGGCAAAAAAACTCCACCAAGAACAAAATCTTGTTATACACATAGTTTCTGCTTTGAAATCACTAGCAAATAAAACTTGTTTTTTTCTGATGAGTTTAGACAAATCATCAGTACAGCAGAAGGTGAACTTCCAAACACTTGCCTAAATAACATTATATTTAAGATAGACAAATTATGGTTTATTTGCATTTTGAAATTATTGTGAGGATACAAGAGTCCAGCAGTATCAGCTTTAGCTATCTTTTTTTCTAATTCCACGCATTGTGAACACAGCGGATTCATGATGCTACATCTCTGGAAGATTTATCTCAAGCCACAATCTATTCAGTCAGATTTACTTTTTGTCAGAACAGAAAATGGGAACACTTGTTTTTAAGCAGCCATTTGTAGAACATTTTAAAACTATTACTCTGCGTGGGCTGTTAATCTTATAAAAACAAAATCAGAGTATAAAACTTGAACTCCTTTATTCCTTTCATATATCCATCCTTTGGTTTAACTGTATTTTTTTCCAGAAGTGGTTGTTACTGTGCTTTTTCTCCCTAAGACATTCATGTGGTGATATCTCTGAGGTGGATAATACAGCAGATAAGGAATAACTGATTATCAACTTGCTGTTATGGTAGTGCACTGAAATAGATGCAACTGTCAATACAATTATTTAAAAATTATACATGCCTATACACACCTGAAATGTAAATATGCACCATGCACTCATTTACTCTGATATAAACACCCCACCATTACCAACGAGTTTTTTTTGAACAACAATTTTATTGTTGCTTACCTTGCAGAATCTGGAACTTGTTATCATTTTGACAAGTCAAAGATCTTTCCACAATCACAGATCTGTTCTGTAGGAGCTTCTCTATAAGTTCAAAACCCTCAGGGCCTAGCAGTTCAAATAACTACAAAGAAAGTCACAAGACATTGTCCAAATTAGCATAAAATTAAAAATAAAGCTGCAGAATTTCCTGTTACGGGATGTTAACAATGAGTTTAAAGACTTTCAACTCCAACTAATTCAACCCAAAAGGCATCATTGCTAGCAATCATCTAGTTTCTCTATAACAAAAAGAGAATAGTTTTCAGCTGAAAAGACTTAATCTGTTGATTTTCTGTACTAAAGAAAATATCACTTCTTTTTGAGATTCCTATATAAAATCTAACTCTTCTCAAGACTAAACTTTATGCAATTTTCTTACATTTACGATGTATTTTCATGTATCATTTTATGAAAGAGTAAAACTTTGGCATTGTAGGACTCAAATATTTCTGCTCCTATCCTGCAAAGAGGAGAGGGCTTGCTTACTATCCTGTATTTAATTTGCTAGGTCCTTAGAGAGTTTTGCTGTGGCCACCTCTGATTACTACCCTCTGGGAAATAGCGTTATGCTGCTTCTTATATATCTGCAAAATTTTGAACAGTGTCAAGAGCAGCAGATCTGTGATTCTTCATTTTAGACCCATCTGTACATCAAAAAACAAGTTGCCATTTAATAGTAAAGAGGAAAAAAAGCGTTACTCCTAATGCTGAAGGGTTTCATAGAAAAACAGCAGGTGTGCAAAACAGTACAGTGGTGTCAGTGTTTGCAAAGACCATGAAATTTATTAACTTGTGCATTTCTTTTATTAAAGTAACCACCTACTGAAAACTGAAGAAGCAGTCTGGAAAAAAAAATTATAAAAAGAATGCAATAAATTTGGCCAAATAGAAAATCCTACACTCGGATAAAAGTAACAGTACAAAAATACAGGACATTAAGCTGCCGGCTAGACATCAATTTTGTTGACAAGGATCTCAAACTATAATGGATTTCTTTTTATCCAGCCTTCTCTAACAATCATCATTAATTCTTGTCTTTTACATAGCTATTCTCTGTCACTTTACTGCAACATTTTAGCCAACTTCAGATAAAGATGTAAGAGGGCTTTGTTTATATATCAAAAAAGAAAGCAGCAAGCTAGAACTGGTAAATTTGAAGAGCAAGTATTTTGTAAGTATAAATGTGTATGGCAGAAGGAAAATTAATTTAAAACACAGCAAGAGTTTGAAAAATAGCTTCATGGTAGAAGGACTAAATACAAATTTTGCTACTGTTTTGCCAATTACAGAATATGATCAGGACAGGGAAATTCATCCAGATCTGAACTGAAATATTCAAGGAAGCACGCACAAGGTATGCATATTCAGACTTACCACTTTGACACTAAATAAATAAAAATCATAACAATAAAAAAAGTCAAGCAACACATTATTCCTAAAACACTGACTATAGACCTTCTGTAGAGGACTCCAAAACATCTCTATGACTGAAACAAACTAGAAAAGGATCCATCAGAAAATATGTTTTTTTTTAAAAAATTGGCATACTGGAGATAGTTTTAGTAGAGGAGAGCCTCCTTCCACTCCTGTTTTCCCATATACACTCAAAAACCATCCGTATCAAAGCTATTTGAACTGGTCAGAGTAGTAGAAAGGCACAAAGAAGCACTAAAGATATATGCCACATTTTACTTCAGGGCCAGAGGCAGATGCTACCGTAAGACAGCATTTCTCATTTCACTTAAGTTCTCTCCTTTTGGGCCCCTATCTCACTAGGGATAAAAAGACATATCCTAGTCTCTAGACAGCTCATCGGTCAAACAATCAAACTTGCGGTACTACACATGAGAATCTCTGCAATACGTATATAAAAATCACTTCATTTTGCCTTTGTGATTTGTGAACACAATGCAGTATTAATTTGCTACAGCAATTTGAGAACAGCCTATGTAATCTAGCAAGCCTTCTGCTGTTGAAAAAGGAGGGAGGCTTTGAGAACATTTTAAACAGATAAGTGAAAACTGATATCATTGTCCAAGACAGAGAGAAGAAGGGAAACAATATAGAAGACCAGCAACAATGACCTGTTCTAACTGACTGATAAATTGTCTCTCACACAGACACTGAGAGCTTGCCAGAGAACACAGGTAGGAAACAATCATAAAGTGCTAAACCAAGAGATAAGGGTAACACTTAGCAATTAAGTTACACATCTGTCACCATCTACCACTGATGGTAGAAATGGTAACAATGGGAGAAAGAAATGACAAAGTGCAGAAATAACTGAACTTGAGGACTAGTCTGCAAGGCCAACATTTTACTAATCACCAGATGTGTTTGTATGATAGGGAGTAAATCACTGCTTTCTAATTAAGGTATTAAGAACTGGCAAAGAATCTTGTTGTTTCAAAGTGCAGTTCTCTATCTTCTCATTTGCTTAGACTTTCAATAACATGTCAGAGTCCATTCAAAAGACTTTCTGCCATTTCAGAAAAACTTCTGACTTTTGCTGGAGTCTTTAAATCTTATTCCCAGTAATTAACTAAGGAAAAAACAATATGAACTTCTATGATAGTCATCATTAAAGATCTAAACAACAATTTAACCACAAGGTAACTCATGAAAATTGACTTATGAGCTGAAGAGGAAATAAACACTACTTCTTGGATCCAACTTCAATCAAGTGATGTAGAGTCTGGCATCTTCAGATAAAACACAAAATTTGCCTTCTTTTTTAATAGTCACACTACACAAGTAATCTTGATCAAAGTCTAACGAGTAAACATAGTTTTTTAAAAAACCACCACAGTCTATCTTACTCAAGAGGGAAAGAGGTGTAAAAGTTTGTGCAAAGTAACCTCACTATTACTATCAATCTTATACTTTATAGCAACAGATTGACTAAATCAAAGAGCAGAAAAGAGAAAACTAGGAGCTCTGTTGATTTAAAAGTATCTTGTATCTAGTAGGAGAAAAGAAGCATCACAGCAGAGACATGTTTAAGAAACAAACTGCCGTTTTGCTAGACCCCCACTTTTCTACAGTAGTTTTATTTTTTTTTTATCAAAAAATACCTTAAAAAAAAAAAGACTGGAATGGCTAAACCAGCTGCAAAACAAAACAAAAAAAATCACTATACCAATAGTACTTACTGAATGTTAACGCAATTCCCAAGTTAGCATGTTCAAATGGAGACACAATGCTAAATGACTGCTTATTATAGCTGCTTTGCAGTATTCATTCACAAAGTAAAAATGTATAACTTTTCACAGAAATGCAGTTTTCTAACATGGCATTCATTTCTCATTCTAAATTCATGACAGAATTTAGGATGCCTGCCCTGTAACTCCATGCAGTATTTACATAAATAATCAAACATTATAAGCAATGGTCAAAGAAAAACAGTTTTTTCTGTAAAACAAAATTTAAGAAAGCTGTGAATCCTTGAAGTGATGAAGAATCTCCCCCTGACAAAATGCACCGATTCTCTGGACAAATATCTAGTGAAAGCTGCACAGAAATTCCTAATACTCACTATAGAAAAGGAAAACTTCCCCATACATATGGGAAGGCATGCTCAATCCATCTCCCAGCCCAGCCTATCCTGTGGCTACCAGCTGCCCTGTGTCATCATGGCAGCAGCACTTTCTCACTGTGTAGCCCAGCTCAGCCCCAGGCACGCACCCATCACGCAGCAACAACCAAACATCTGTGTCATTGGCACTGTCAGGGCTGAAATCTTGAACATCTGAACAATGCTAAGTCAATATATGACAAAAGTTTATGGATTTCGATACATTGGCTAAACAGTGCTGTGAACAGTGACAAACAGGCAGCCTTGTCTTCCACTTCGATAAAAGAATTAGAAAATAGGTTTCAAGATTAAAAAAAAAGATTTTTTTCTATATTTGTAACTTCATTTTTCAGACAACATAAATACAATATCTGCAAAAGAGAAAGTTGGAAAACAGATGTCATTGCTTTTTAGCAGTACGCATCTTTGTGAACAACTCTCCTCAACGATAAAGCACAGAAAGAGTGAAATTTCTAAAAAAAAAAACTCTGATGAGCACTCTGAGAACTCACTAAGAATTGCAATCACTGCCATCAAACCAGATACTGATGTATTAGTTTCACCAAAACAAAGTCCGATTATGTTTTTGTTGCTTTTCTTTTTATGTTGTAATATAAAAATTAGAAAAATAAGCTTTGTTATTTATATTCATTAACTACATTATAATATTTTACACAGGATCTAAGATACTTCCTCTTCATTCAGGGCAGCTCAGGCAAGCCAAATGGTTGGACAACCATGCCTTATGCTTCAAAAGAAGCTGTGTAATCTCCAAGAAAAACATCGCTACCAATACACTTTCCTTTCTGCACTGCATTAACACATTTATTCACAACATTTTTATATCTTTTTGCAGTTACATTAGTTAATTCTTGATACATTCTATTTTTACAGGAAAAACACAAAAAACTTTGAACTTTCTATTCATTCCATTTGTAGTACTGAAATAAAGGATCATAACTCTTGTCCTCCAGGCTCCTCCACATTCACTAATCCATGTTTTTAGTGTTTGGTCCTCTCAACACACAAAATAACAGCAATTTGTGTTTGATCTTTGCATAGTGAACATTCTCATATATGAACTGAGCACTTTTTCTATTGTGGGGTCTCCAGCACAAATAAACTCAGATTCCATGCTCCTAAATTGAAATCAAATATTTCTGCTTAGATATAAACTGCTAGCTACTAGGTGTTCAGCCATCACAGAGAGCAGGAGACAAGTAACAGAGATCTAAACAGGCAGAGAGCTGAAAACTTTAAAAATAAGCCTTTTCATAACTCACTGGTTTCCAGTCAGCCTAATTTTAAGAAAATACCCCTTTTAATTGCTAAAATATAATGCAAAATGATTGCAACTATGAAGTTATCCTCAACTTCCTCCCTCTTCCAAAAATGATGCTTCATTCTGATACAATAATACTTACTCCATTCTAATTCAGAAGCAAAGAATCACAGAATTGTAGGAGCTGGAAGGGACCTCTAGAGACAATCTAGTCCAGCCCCCTGCCAAAACAGGCTCCCTACAGGAGGTCGCATAAGTAGGTTTCCAGGCAGGTCTTGAATGTCTCCACAGAAGCAGACCCCACCACCTCTCTGGGAAGCCTGTTCCAGTGCTCCAGCACCCTACTGTGAAGAAGTTCACACATATTTGTGTGGAACTTCCTATGCTTCAGTTTGTGGCCATTTCCCCTTGTCCCATCCCCATGCACTGCTGAAAAGAGTCTGGCCTTGCCCCTTTGCCTCCTGCACCTTAGATATTTATAGACATTGATTACTTCAAAAATTATACAATCAGTAGCAAAAAGAAAGACAGCAAATGGACAGGCTACTGTGACTGGAGCCTGGTTTAACACTGGCTTGGGACCTGACAGTTTCTTCTCTTTCTTTCTTAGAGAGGCTTGCCATCTCAGCTTTCCAGCTCCTTAATGTTAGGAGCTGCTCTCAAACTGCAGAGGGTAAGCATTTAGGGGCTTTATTAGCTTTTTTGAGGGCTGAGAAACATGAATTCATTGAATTGTGATCCATTCATTGTTCTGTCACAGTTAACTGTTATTTCCTTATGTTCTGCCTAAAACATATTCACATCCAGAAATACAGGAGCAAGATAAGTGTTTACAATGAATTTTAATATAAAAAAAAAAAAAAAGCCACAAAGACTCTCCCATAGAACAGGCTCATTTGATTCTTGCTGTTAAAATCATTCACAGTACTGACTTACATTTCATCATGAAAGAACGAAATAATTAGTTACAGACATCAACTGAAAATTATGAATATTCCTGCTGCTTTCCTTTCAAGAGAGATTACTGTTAGGAAAGGGATTTTAGACACAGTATTTGATTCTACAATGAGAGTGGAGAATAAAAAAAAAACCAAAAAACTATGATCCACTCCTTGCAATTTATATAGTTTAAGAAGCTAATTATTATGTTTTGTTCCAAATGAAACACTCTCCATTAATCAAAGCCAGGAGTTATAGCAGGGTCATATCCAATCTAATAGCCCACAGGATAAAATTTGTAGCATCCAAATGCCAACTAGAAATAATAAATCTTAGAAGGACAGTAAAGCTGGGGACTATTTTGATGACAGCATAATGGCATCTTTTAATGAAGAACTTACTAACGTACCAGCAAGTTCTCTTAGGTATTTTCAACCCTTTCCTAGTCTCATAATTATTTCTAATAAATTCACTTCCTCTGCTTATTGCAATTGCTCGTCCCAACAAGGGGACAAAAAAGAAATCTATGCTGGAAGTCAAGAGAGAGTGAGTTTGAAGACCAGACATGTTTCTGGCATTTTAAACCCATAACCTGAATACTGTTAATAATTTAGTATGACTGCAGAAAATAAGATTAAATACTGAGTAACATTGCAAGCTATTTAAAAAAAAATTAAAAAAGGTTGGGTGCAGGTCTGAGATCACAGATACTCAGAACATAAGCCGTTCAGCTCAGCATAGTAGGAAAGAGAGATCTATATAATCTTGTTTGGAAAACTTCGTATGGCTCTGAGAGGAAGCAGCACAAAGCGGTATAACTCTGTAGTCCATGTACTTGCTACCATATCACATTACATACATTATTATACATTATTCTGGTATGAAATATCAATATCCCAGATCCTGAGAGGAGGCAAAGGAATTTAGCAGATATTCTCAGCTACATTTTTATTAAGTTATTATGAGGCAAACTAGACAGCAGCCAGCAGTTGGAGAGGCTGCGTCAGTCAGCACTTTCTTGAATACCAGCCAAACTATTACATCCCTTGAAGCAGTAACACATTGTGCCCAAAAGGCAACCCTGAACGTCTTCAATAAAAGTACCAGATGACTTCAGCTACTATTCAGTGACCATGAATACACAGATGATGTGATATATGGTCACTCTCATTCGTTTGAATGATTTTTTAAATTTCATTTTATGTGCACAGTCTTAATATCTGGAAGAAAGTGTGATAAGTAATCAATCCAGGAACCAGAAGACAAGATGTGTCACAGTGCATTAGAATGGCGAGGCATGGTCCCCATGCTAATATTTTTTTCCGAGTATACGCTAGTTATATAGAAAAGGCAAGGAGACACAGACAGCAGATCTGCAGAAAGCAGTCTATCCACCAGAGCACCTAATAAACAAGAAGCTGAATCCCAATGATACATACCAAGGAAATTATTTTTGGGTCAGGCTCAGCCATAAAAAGTCCATCCGTAATGTTGAACTTAGTTCAATATTGCTACAAGATTTTAACTATTGTAATATTAAAACTAATATTCACATCACAATTTTACAAGCTACAATTTAGAAGAGGTCTTAAAATAATCATCTCCCTACACTGACATCAAATATGAGGTAGAGAACTGCGAACTTTGTGTGTACATGAAATTATCTCCCACTCAAGGGCATCTTCTTGATTTCTGTCCTTCTGTGAGGTGGGTAGGAATTCAAAGAGTCCCAGAAAATATTTTCTTTTTCAACTGCAAACAACAGGCCAGAAGAATCCTGTTGCCCTGCTTGAATCTGCATACTATGTGGGTCTGCGCCAAGAAATGAAACAGAATACCAACCAGGGCTTATCTATACATCTCCATACACATATACACATAATTTTTTCAGTACCACATACATAACATTGCTACACCTGCATTTACTGCTTGTTTGCAAATGATTTTGTTTTACAAGCAAATTTTCGAGCAGACTTGCAAAAATCCTCTCCATAGCATGGTCTCAAGTCTTATCAGTTCTAGAAACTACTTAGTAAGTGACAAGTTCTTCATTTAAAGAAGTACAGAGAAACTTCAACATTTTTCTTGGACTAGAGGCTGCAAAGACTGTCTGGATTAAATAACAGAAGACTTAATACTACTAAATTGTCAATATTTCAGTACACCTAACTGGGCCTAAAACAGTTGTCTTATTTATATAATTTCCTTTTTGTTCTTGTTATAGATATCTCCTAAATGTTCTTACATAAAAAAAAATAGCATAACTTGGGACAGCATAATTCTAAAATATTTGTTGAAAAACTACAAATGTCAGACTATTGACTTGCCTTTTAAAAAGCACACCCTGAAGACCAATTTCAGTGTAGAAATGTCTGCTGTTATAGGATTTCTTAAGCTAGTATCTATCTTCAGAAGTATTCTGAGATCAGCTATTTATCAATTTCAAAAAAAAAAAACCCAAACCCTAAAATTAGCTAATTACTGCGTTTGATACTTTTCAAAGAATGGGCAGCAGGTGCCATTTCTGACAACTATAGGCTCACTTGGAATTACTGAATGATTATTTGTGAAAATGCTACACAGATGCTTGGTCATCCTATACCTCTGCTATCAATATACAGTCACAATGTACAAGGATGCACCAAAAAGCTGAGCATCTATCTCATGTTGCTTAACAGAGGTGGATGACAAAGAGTGACAAGCAACTCTAATCCCAAAATCTAGATCCCTCTCAATTAGAATAGTAAAGTCTCAGTTTTAAAATTGTCCAACGAAACTTGACAGTCCCAGCCATCATCCTCTGGGCTCTGCTGTGGAAGACCATAAACCCCTACTGATGTTGGTGAGCCCTAGGCTCTGCTTTCCAGCACCAGACTTGCGATGTGCCCAAGTGAGCAGGAAGCTAAAAAAAGGCAAGATTTTACCGAAAACACAGCTTTTTGGGTTATTTTAGATGTGAAGAAATGCTTTAGTTAAGGAAAGATGAAGCCTAGCTCTCCATGGAAAAAAAAGCCTACAAAAATCACTGTGTGATTTTTCATAAGTGAACTACCAAACAGGTTTTGAGCCTCTGGTAACTTCCACAT
Source organism: Phasianus colchicus (assembly GCF_987193195.1). Lineage (NCBI taxonomy): Eukaryota > Metazoa > Chordata > Aves > Galliformes > Phasianidae > Phasianus > Phasianus colchicus. Next base: position 70,358,080 of record NC_143437.1, on the reverse strand, counting down.
TCAACAAACAGAAATTTTCAGAGACAGTAAGTAGCCTGTGAGGGAGATTGATCCAAGCCATTGCTCTTCTTGCCTTTTTATTCTGTGAATGACTGTGTGCACCAGCACAATCTCCATCAGCCAGCAACACCCCTGTGGACATGGGAAAATTGAAACTATGGAATACTAAGAGCCACAGGAAATCCAGATACATGAATTTTAAGACTCAACTGTCAGTTTGGGTTTGTTTGGTTTTTGGTAGAATATAATGTTGTATCTAGTTAACAAAATCAGCCTCAATCTTCCAGGCTCCATCTGACCATGTCTTGCAGACCTTGTGAGCCCTATGTCTCTATTTGTATTTGAACAGAGCATCTCAGCATGAAAAGAAACTGAAAAGGCAAAAATCCTATCAACTACAGGGTGGCTCACTCTAGAAGCAAATCTCATTATGTTTAATGACATATTTAAGCTGATTCAAAAATTACAATGAATAGATCAAGCCTCATGCTACCTCAGAGATACAACAAGCGCCCTCGCAGTACAAAACTTCACAAAAGTAAAGGAGTTGATAGGAAAAGCTACTGACAGGAAGGAGATCAACCAGCTACTACTACCAGGATGAACCCTAGCATCTCCTGGCTCTCACTGTGTCTTTTTCATCATTTCTTATGTTCTGTACTCAAAAAACAGCACTGAAACTCTATTCTCCAGTTTGATTTCTTATGAAGGGAGACAGCATGGCCCTGTTTTTACAAAAACACAGTTTCATGTCATCCTTGAGGTTTCAACAGTCCTTGGACATCAACAGAGCTGTATACTTCAGACTGATTTCAAAGAAAAGGCTGAAACTGGAAAAGGAGAAAACTGTAACAAAAATAACTAGATTACTTTCTCTGTATCAGAGGTGAACAGATAAGCTTTATGGTCAAGCATAACGACACCCAAGCTTTGCAAAAATCTTAGTATATTTAATAAATTTTTAAAGAAAAGAATAGGAGCTTGAAAAGGCAGAGTCAAGCCAAGTTAGCAGCTTTGATGATAAGATAAAGATAAAACACCACAGGGGTGATCCATATATGCATGTACTTTCTCATAATGGGTACTGCTCTCTATGAACAGGGAATAAATTTTGTGATATGCTAATTTGTTAGGGCAAAAATGTCCTTTTACTGAACAAAAGGGAGAGCCACTTTGACGCTTAAAAGCAAATATGTTTTATGAGACAGGTTGATCTGAAAATAACTCAGATGCAGAAGTACATGTGCAGACAAAATTAAAAGATACTGTTGTAGCGTCATGATACAGTGAGGAAAATACAGATTAAGTTACTTCAACAAAGTATAATATCCAAAATTTACATGTGATATATAACGTGACCTCACAACCAAACTATTTCTTTTATTCACTTTTAACTAATAAATATTTTCTACGAAAGACAGCTTGCATTTTGTTTATTTTCTGCTTTGCAAAGAAATTCCTATACTAAACCTCTGTGCGATGATTTTTAAGATGACAAACTTAAGAAATTAACTTTAATTAATGGAAGCAACACAACAGTAAAAGAAATTGAGGTTGTCCTCAGTGAAAACTCAGGCAAAACTCTCACAGCCTCCAAAGACAAAAGAGGAGATAACAGCAGCAGTAGTAACAGAAAGTAGTAATCTAGGTTATTAAAAAGTTATTCTATTATTTATTACTGTTCACAAAGAAGAAGCCTAGGTAGATTTCCTAAATAAATAGCTCACTTTATAGTCACCAGTAAATTAGTAAAAATCACTATTAAGGCTGGTTGAAGAAGTCTTCAAGAGCAAAAGATGAACATCTCTGGAAGTCAACATAAGTAAGCCCTCTCTAACAACCAAAGTGCTTTATTCAGTTTTTAGGTAACATTTTAACTACCACTTTAGACTTTAACACTGGGGGGTGGGGAGGACACCAAATTAAAAGATAATTGTCTCAATAACAATGAAAAATTAGTATGAATAGAAGAAACTATGTGACAGGTCAATTTCCATTACTAAGCAGTACTAGAAGTTTTAGCTATGCTCTACATAAAAATGAATATTGAAAATTTATTGAAATAATTACTCCTGATTCTCAACGTTTGCTTAAAACCCTCACAGGCAACTGAATTCCCATATCCAAATTGAGCAGAAAATTTATAGCATCTGGAACCTGTCTGTGCAGTATTTAAAAAGCCAGTGCATTAACACAATGATTTTCAAATATCAAATGGGTCATAATATTAACTGAGAATATAATGAAACTTTACGGTTTTGGATTTGAAGACCATCTCACACAGGCCACACAATTGCTCTAATAGTTCTGAGTTGATGATGATGCACATTAGTTAATAATGAAAATACCTATTATTGCAAAAGCTATGAGAGCAATAGAATTTGAAAGTTAACTAAAACTCTTGATGAGATCTCACCTCACTAGTAAGAACAACCAGTATTTACAAAACGTTTGTATTATGCTGTCACTGTACTGCTGTCCCCTTCATCCGAGTGCCTTTTCCTGTAAGCCACAGTCCACTGATGCATTACACCCACACTAAATATGTTTATATTACTGCTACTTTTCATCAAGCCAGACTGGCAATTATTTTTTCACATTTCATTTCCTCAGTTTTATTTCACATGCTATGTTCTACGCTACTCACCTCCTGCAAACACTTTTCCAATTATTTTTTAGCACCTTCTATATGTAACAACATTGGATTCATCTGATAAAAACTGTTCTCCCTATCAACAGGTGGTGCCCTATTATTAACACATTCTCTACCTCAGACCAGCAATGAAATACAGTTGTAATACTGAAATGACTGGCAGAGCTTACAATTACTTTCCTTACTATGAGATAGAATCATACAGATCTTACTAACCTAACTCACTTTTCCATTTTGAATAAAAAAATTTTTGTTAAAAGTCTTATGCATTTATTACTACATCTGCTGCATCATTTGTTCAAGACTGTAGTTTAACCCAGTGAATTTTACTGCGTTAATAGTTAAAATCAGTTGAGAGTTAACCAGCAAGTCGGTATCCACATAACAAATTCCTTTGTGGGAAAGTCTCAAAAACACAAAGGTAAGATTTCCCAAGGCACACAAAAACCACGCATTAGTGAAAGCCAAATTTTGTATTGGTGTTATTTTGCTGACTTGGAATGTAATATAGCAGCTGTACATATACAAACATTTCAGAATTCACTTCGGAAGAGTGAGTAAAAACTTAAGTACATACTAATACAAGTAATAAAATCAAAACTGTTTCAAATGGAGAACAAACAACCAAGTTATTTTATTGATGCTAGGATTTTATGCTTGAGGCTTTGTGTTTGCTATTACACACCTCTAACAATCAGCATTCATCACTTTAAAGCTTTGCTCAGTTATCAAAATACATTCACTTTTCCTTTCCTCCACTTTGGACAATCAAGTCAGCCACTCTCCCACTCACTGTAGTTCCTGGTTAATTTGAACTTGGAGCATCAAAGCAATCACTAGCATTCCAGAGCATCAAGCTTCTGACAAGTGGCTTTCCAGTGGCAGAACATTCATGTTTGATATTTGTAAGAGCCAAGCATTGTTAAGTCTGACAGTTTCATTCCAGCAAGCAGCAAAAAGCTAATGCTTCATAGTCTGCTTAAAGAATTGCTTTTTCAAGGCAAAAATACAAGGAAAGAAAATCACATATATACTTTCACAAGTATACTTTCACTTGCATTTTTCTGATGGGGAAGCTAGGTTTGTAGCCAGGGGAATGTCCACACAGTGTGTGCAAATCAAACTCTGCTTGCACTCCAAGCCTATAAAAAGCATTAGCCAAATACTGAGTACAAGCTGATCGCTCAGCATTTTTCTCTAAAGCATCTCTTGGAGCCTGCATAGCATGCCAGAAGTGTGATCTCCAAACCAGCCCCTAAGTGTCACACAAGTCCATAACAAATGAAATGAGATAGCATTCTTTACAGTCACTATTATAACATGAACTGTGAAGAGGTCAGAGCTCTTAACATGAATTACATATTCATACTGCTCAGGGAGCAATACAAACCTGAGAATAATTAACCTGAACTCAGGCTCAGAAACAACCATTGAGCCTTTCTTAGGTCAGCTCTTTACTTATTTTTCTTTACTGTTTTTTATTTTTAAATAACAGCAAGAATGTATAGCTTTTACTTATAAAACGTTAATGCTAAAATTCTTACTGCACTTGAAAGCAAGTATTTCAGAGTGCGTAAGAAATCAGTAAATACTAAGAAGAGTGCATGCAGTATGTCCTACTGACAAAAAGCACACTAAATCACTAGTAGGAAATAAAAGTCTGTATGCTGGCTTAGTCTTATTCTCAAGTAATGTGATTTTGTGTGAAGCCACATATGCACTTTCATTCACTTAAGTAGTAAGCATATGTAAGTGCTGGTTTGCATTTTAAACTCTACAACATGCTTTCTTGCTGAACTGTATTTCATTATAATTTCACAATGTTACATCTGTCTTAGCTTACACACCAAAAAACCTGAAATGTTCATATAAATAATGTTAGGCTTTTAAAGGATATTAGAAATTTGGTCTTATAAATTAATACTGTATTAATTTTCTCGTAAGAGAAAAATGGCCATTACAAATTCCTGTTTATTTCAGGAAACAAAATGAGTGATTTCCCTGAATAACAAACATCCATTATTTATAAATACTTAGTTTAGGAGACCAATTTAACACATCTGAAATCAAGGTCACTTCACAATGTAATTGCAAATACTTGCAATACAAGGATTATTTATTTCTTGTACATTATAATTCATTAAATTACTCATAAGGTTAAAATATAAGTACTTTAAAGGTTCGCTCCATTTATTTATGAAGTTAAGGAATCTGTTACAAAACAAGAAGTTTCTGAGCTTCAAAAAAAAATGTATTAGGCTAAGAAAGAATTTACACTTAATTTTGAATTAGGAGTAACAAAACGACAACTTAATTTTATACAAAATTAGGAATATACTTGGACTGGATGACCTTAGAGGTCTTTTCCATCCTTGATGACTCTATGATGCTATTAAAAGATTTCTCCAGTGACTTGCATTTCTTCAACTAAAACCAAAGAAAAACAGAATGGTGGAAATTGGAAGGAACCTCTAAAGATCACCCAGTCTTCTGGGATGGAGACTCCATAATCTTCTGACCCACACTCAAATGAAAGAAAATACGATGTTTACATGGAATTTTCTGTATTTCAGTTAATGTCCATTGTTCCATCACAAGATCATAGAATCACAGAGTGGGCTGCATTGAAAAGGACACAATGATCATCTAGTTTCAACCCCCCCCTGCTATGTGCAGGGTCACCAACCACCAGACCAGGCTGCCCAGAGCCACATCCAGCCTGGCCTTGAATGCCTTCAGAGATCGGGCATCCACAACCTCCTTGGGCAACTTGTTCCAGTGCGTCACCATCCTCTGTGTGAAAAACTTCCTCCTAACATCTAACCTAAACCTCCCCTGTCTCAGTTTAAAACCATTCCCCTTGTCCTACCGCTGTCCACCCTTGTAAACTCCCATTCCCCTTCCTGTTTATATGCTCCCTTCATGTATTGGAAGCCCACAATGAGATCTCCCTGGCATCTCCTCTTCTCTAAAATAAACAAGCTCAGAACCCTCAACCTTTCCTCATAGGAGAGGTGCTCCAGCCCTCTGATCATCTTAGTGGCCCTTCCCTTCCCTGTCCTGGGCCCCAGGCCTGGATGCAGAACTCCAGATGGGTCTCACAAGAGCCAAGTAGAGGGGGACAATCACCTCCCTCTCCCTGCTGGCCACCCCTTTTTTAATGCAGCCCAGAACACAGTTGGCCTTCTGGGCTGCAGGAGCACACTGCTGGCTCATGCCCAGCTTCTCATCCACCAGTCTGTCTCCGCAGGGCTGCTCTGAAGGAGATCTTCCCCCAGTCTGTATAAATACCTGGCATTGCCCCAACTCACGTGCAGCACCCTGCACTTGGCCTTACTGAACCTCATTAGATTTTCACGGGCCCACTTCTCCATCCAGGTCCCTCTGGATGGCTTCCCTTCCTTCCAATGTATCAACCGCACCGCCCAGCTTAAGAAGAGTCTGGCTCCAGTTTCTTTACCCCTCAACACCAAAAGACATTGTTTTTATCTCCACACTTACTATCCCCAGCTCTTTGAGTCCTTCTCATGCACGAGATACTCCAGTCTTTCATCTGTGTCCCTCTGCTCGACTCATTCCAGAATATATTCACACCAAACTCCACTCTAACCTTTCAGTTTTTACGTATTCATCTTACTGCTCAAAGCAGAGCAATAAAAAAAAAAAAAAAAAAATGCGTTCTCCAAAATAAAGGGCAACAGATAATGTAAGTCACTCCAAATGCACTCTTCGTAATGGTCAGACTATAATGTTATATACAGTTACTTTTCAATTATAACTTCAACTTTGGGAGGCAAGGAAGGAAGCTTTGATGAGATCGCATCAGCTACAGGAAGCAATAGTAATTCAAGAATTACAGGACTTTTCGATAAGTCATGATAGCTGAAGGTGAAATTTAGACAGTTCCACAAAATGTCCTTTCCTTGCAACACTGTGAGGGAATACAGCAAAAACAGTAATGAAGATTATCCAGGGAACTTTAAAGAATTTCACCCATTTTCACAACAAATTGCTTTATAAAGTAATGAAGTACACAGCATGAATATGCATATCAGAAATTCATTCAGTAGCCAATATTAAAAAGATAACAAATGAACAAAACACCATAAAGAGAGGCTTTTACACACACACACACACACACACACACACACACAAAACAGTGATAACTAAAAGGCTCCTAGGGGGAAAAAGAAAAAAAAATGTGACCCATTGACTACTATCTTTTTTTTTTCTTACCAGAACTAACAAAACTGACCAGTCACAGTTCACCATGAATGATGTGCCCTCAGATTTCCAAGCTGCAGTGAAAGATTTGTCCACTGTACTTCAGCTTAAACCTGAAGAAATTCTAAAAAAAAAAGTCACCACTGCAGGCTGAAATACAGAGTTTTTAGACATAAAATTCCATTTCCTATCAAGAGTAGTTTGAGCAATTGGAGCAATTTAAGAAATACAATGACATTTTCCCCATGCGCTAATGCTGGGAAGTAAGCATGGAAAAGGGAAGACACACATTTACATCCAAGTTTGCCTAACTTGAGGAAACTCTATAGTTGTGAATATCTTCTTATTTCCTTTTTAACACAGTAATCATCATCTAATAATAGCTTTATATGGAAATTTCCTATTCAAAAGGAATGGTGCAAGTTTCCAGGAAGTGATGATGCTATACTAGATTTGTCTGAGTAGACTGCAAAGACAGCTTAAAAAATCATTACAAGGATGGGTGAGGGAAAGCACCCTATCATCTCCTGCTATATTTCTTTTAGTTATCGGTTCATATCCCCACATCAGAGAACAATTTAAGCGTTTTTAGCTTTAAAAGTCTCCGGGCCTGCTTACCATTCTGTTCTTTACAGACCTGCTGACTTTACTAACTGCCTCTTACCATAACTCAAATTTCCCATTTGAAAGGGAATTTTGAATCTTGGTTACTCCCTTCCAAGTCTTAACTTCCAAACTGTTACTTTCATTAATTTTAATTGAAATTTAAAATTACAGTTCATCTCTAGTTAAAGAAAAATATTTGATTTTGCATTAAAGAATAAAGTAGTTAAAAAGAAAGAAGTATGGATATAAAAGTGATCACATCAAAGCTAGAAACAAGAAAGTTCCCTGTCCTTGTAGTCTGAGTACAGGATAATCTTTCAGAAATCTTCAAAAACTGACAAAGGAACTTATAGTTCAGGAATACATATACAAGTGCAACAACACTGTAAATAAATACACACACACACACACACACACACACACACACGATTTGAAAAAAAATGAGATTTAAAAAAATCAGAGATGCAAATAATGGAAAATTGCATAAATGCAGCATGAGCTTATTAGAGATACGTCAGTTGGTCTAACACTTCATTGATCTAGGAAGTAAATAAATAACAGTTGTCTCACATCCGGACTTCTTTTAAAATAATGCAGCATTCCACATGGGTACTTGTTAAGTTCATGAAGCACAAATACAGTAATGAGAAGTTGGCAAGGAACTGTCTGGAGGATAAATGAAAGGAAAGGCAGTGTTCAAAATATAAAGTTCTTTAATAGTCATTTTTTAGCAGTTTAATGGTTTAAAAAATGAAAAGGGACAATTGTAGCACAGGGAAAGTTATCATAAGAACAGCCCTTAATAAAGCTAGATATCAGATAACAAGGGTTTGCTTTAACCACTCATGCAACAAGATTGCAGAGCACTCTGGAAGAAAAAAGCTGGGACAAAGTTTTCCACATTCTTTGATTAATAAGTCTTCTCTTATTTTAGGTATAGTATAACTGACAGGAAAGGTCCCTTCCAGATCCTGTGAAACTTTATATAGTTTTTACTCTCCTTCACTCTTTGCTCTTTCAGAAAGGCTGCTGGCAGACACAGAGCAGCTTTCTACCAGATGGTTGATTGAACAAATTAGTTAAGTTCCCGTTGCTTTTGATCCCAAGAGCATTTACATGTTAGATCCACAAAGCATATTAGCAGATACTCATGATGAGATTAGAGTAGGGCAAAACAACACAGATGAACTCAAGCAGGAAAAAAAACCAAAACAGTGTATTGCCACTGGTGACTAATGCAGCTAAAAAAAAAAAAGTTAAAAGGCAGAAATCTCAGAAACAGAGCTTTACATAGCAGAGAGTGAGGAAAAATTTAAAATCCTATTCCTACATCAACCATTCAGAGAAGCAGAAACACCACAATGGAAGAAAAAAAAAAATTCACACACAACACTATTTTTAACAAAACTGTAAAATAATGTATTAGCTTCTGTTCTGAAAGAAGCATGAAGAAGACTGATTGTAATATTCAAGTTACAATCACCTAGCTCTAATTATGACTGTATTAATGAATGGCTTTATATAGGGGCATATTTCTTCCCTATACAGGAAGAGATTTTGCCCAACTCTTGACTACTTTATTTTGACCATATCAAATCCATATTTCCTACCCTGGACACTTCTGACTTCAGGTCTACTCTGTTTTGAGGTGAATGCTTCTGACCCTTAGAGTAAGGCATCAGCACTTATCCAAACTCCCCATAACTATCTTTGGTCTCTTACTGCAGTGTCATCACCTGGTTCCTTTCAGGTGTTTATGACAAGGAAGAAGCCAACTATCAGTTTTCAGAATGCTAAACTCTGAATTACTCTTAGAAATTAAATAATGGGAAATGTTTGTTTCTCCACTGTGAGATTTTGCAATATGATTGGATTATATTTAATTGATGGAAGTCCTGGAGCTACAGTTGAAAGACATGTTGTAATGCAAAAGTGCCAGTGCTTCTGTGTAAGATTTACTGATCGCCCACCAAAAAATGCAGGCACATACTTATCTTTTTAACAGAGAGGTAACACACATTACTGGATGAAACTGGCACACTCTCCACCCACCAACTCCTCATTACTGGGGGTGCTAAGCTAATATTACCGTCTGCTCTGGCGTTATTCCCCCAGTTGATATTGGTGGTGGCCAGCTGGCAAGATGCCTGCAATCACCCCTTAGTATCATGGCCACATATTTATATATACATATAATAGCAGGAGACAATAAAGCATCACGAATCAGGATAAGCAAGGTCATTCACAGAAAGCAAGAATACTTATTTACAGCTACAGAGCAGTTTCTCACAAACAACTTTCTTCTAGCTAATTGCAGAAGTTAGAGGAAGTTTACTTGCATTCGTAAGCTAACATGAGCCCTTTCTCATGGGTTAGTTTCCTGTTCAGGTTGTGATACATATTTTTCCACACACATATCTGTATTACCATTTAATGCAGAGAGCCAAAGATAGTCACAGCCATAATCAAACCAGAGAAGCCCAAACAATAAACTCCATGCAACTTACTTTATAGGCAAATGAACATATCATATCATATATGCAGAAAATAAACATATGTACTACTCACATAATACGCAAAAAACTATTTACAATGACTTTTTTTTTCTTTTTTCTTTTTTTTTTTTTTTTTGCATTACTATTCTCCTTTTTCACATCATAGCCCTGTGTTGATCCAGTCATTTATAGAGCTTTTAAAATTTTGTCTGGAAAATAATGTCTGATTTAATACAATCAGTGACATTAATGTTTCTTATTTGTGAATTTTTTCCTTACCTTGAGATAAATAAATTGGACAGGTTTTTATATTTTTGCAATATAAACTAGATCTTAACACGACTTGGACTCCACTGAGGGGTTTTTCTCTAATAATTTCATCTCTATAGGATATTTCTCTCTGTTTTGTTATTATAAACGGATAATATATCTGTGAGTTACTGTAAAAATAGAGACAGACATCTCCAGACTCCATTCAGAAATACTTTGTAGATAAATTATGACAAGAATTCACAGGAAAAAGGGATGTAGCCTTTGAGAATATGAGAGCATAACCAAAGTGGTACTGAACAACTCAGACTTCTTTCCAGTTATTCTGGAGGAGTTAGGGACATGTTACTGAAATGCTCTCAGATGCCTTAAGCTTTCATTCCCAAAAGTAGAAACAGAGTATGAGAATTGAGAAATGCCCTGCATACTTTCTTTGAATAATAACTATCTAAATAAAATCATTGATAGTTATTGGGCTAAACTCTATAGCTACTTGTGAGCTCTTCCTATTTTTAAATAATGTTCTTGTTATCACATCATTACCATTTCATACTCATCAACAGGATCTGACACACAAAGAGAATAGCAAACTCCAGTATCTGTCATTTAGTTTCACAAGAGTGTGTCCCCAGTGAAAAGCAAAAGTCATTTCAAGTACAATAATCAATCTTTCTCTAACAGTTACCAGTGATGCCAAATAAACAAACTGCTCCAAAGGAAGCATGGAGTCTTCTTTAATAGGGAGTACAAAGAACAAGGTATTACTTGTACCTCCCTAATCACTAGAACTGAAACCTGTGCAGTGCTGGAGACAGAAGCTGACTTCAATTCCTTGTAGAGTTCATTAAGTAGATAAAACAAATACAGGTGTATCTGTCCATACACTACAAAAACTCATTGAAAAAAAACTAAAAACGCTCAGCTTCTTAATTCTTAAAGATCAAATAAAATTGTCCTAAAGATTCAATTCCCCAATATCCTCACCACCAGTACGTTCCTCATTAGCAACAAACAGGCTATATGTAACCTTTCTAAACAGAAAAACAGACAAGGAACCCGTTTTAAAATATGCAACTGTATGTGACCAATCTGAATTTGTATTTAAAATTAATTGTCCTTTCATATGAATAGTTCTTTCTTCTTGGTTTATAAGTAAAAACATACTTTGTAGAGCCCAGAGACTTGAGAATGTATTTAACACCTTGATTAATAAAAGATTTTCAGTATGCATGATCAAATGTACCATCTCATATGATGGATCTTTGACCTAGCTCTAGAAATGGATTATCTTCAGGTTTAAGAGCACCATCTGCTCATAATGCTTCCACCAGCAACACTGCTATAATAAAATAAATTCCCAAGTGAAGGCAAAATCCGAAGTCCGTAAGAAAGTTATGCTTTAAGTTTGCTTAGCAAAATTTAAGACTGCTTTTACAGACAGCACAATAGAAATTACAACTTCACTTTAAAAAAGTGATCAGTTTTGAATCAGTCTGATATCTCTTCACATGTACCATCCCCAAACCATGCAGTGAACAATGAATTAATGAGGTGCTACAAGGCAAGGCAGCATGTTAACCATGTTTATACTCACAACAAGGAAAAACTTAAGGTTTCAGAAAGGTACAGGTTAGGGGGGAGAGCAGAATTAAGCAGAATGGGGAGAAGATATATATCTTTATTACTAAATATTCTTAAAAATCCAACACAAGCTACAGATTTCAGACAATCAAGTGAGACTATTTTTTCCTTTCTAGAAAGGCAAAGAAAAGAAGTGCAGCCCTGCTAAATAAGCTTCAAAAAGCTATATGTACAATAACAAAGAGCACTTTTTTTTTTATTATTAAATCATAATTCCTGCAACATCACTAAGCTAGAAAATTTGTCAGAAGCGGTTGGAAGATAGCAGGAATTCTTTCCCAATCCTATTCAAAAATAGTGTTCTTCCATACATTCATCTTTCCTGTACACATCTTCAAAGCCTGTTTGCTAGTCTTTAAAACATCCTTCCCTTTCTACCATTATGCTTATATTTTAGCTGCAGCCTCCCAGAAATTGTGTTCTGTCCGTCAAGTTCTCCCTGCTCTTCTTCTGATAAATCCTCCCTACTTCCTTATCAAAAAATATATTAGCACCACCTGTGCAATCCACCAGCACATCATCTACTTCCTTTCACTTCTAGCAACAGGAAGGCTCTGAAAACTTCCCGAGAAAGTTTTCTTTGATGCAGATTTGCAAGTTCTCATACTTTTATATGGGAGTTTAAAAGAGCAATTGCTTAGAAAGAAAGTACAGGAAAGGTCAGCAAAAAAAATAATAGCCTGTATCTTATAAGGAAAAAGTGTGACTATTCACAAAAAACACATGCTGTTTTCACCATCTGTCTGGTGGATTAAGATTGCTGCCATGAATTTTTTCTAGAGACAAAGCAAGCATAGATAACACTTCAGTAATGTTCTCATTGGCATAATTTAACACGAAATAATCTGGAATTCTTGCAACATTCAAATAGATACAGTATAGCTAATACTCTACTGTACCTCATTTTGAAGTTCATCACCGCTCTTCGGAGAAGCAAGCATCTCATACAAAGTATAGCAGAGATCTTCTGTTGTTGGTCCTCCAGGGGTACCACCCTGAGATTCATTCAGATATTTTCCAACTTCAGACCATAAAAAAGAATCATCTACTTTTTCCAAAGACTTGAGATCAGACTTCTCATCACAGCAGTTCTTTAAATGATCCAGCTGATTACTCAGAAATTTCTTATAATCTAAGCTTATAATTCTTTGACCATCAGCCTCACCATTTACAGGCAGCTCCTCAGAGTGATCCAAATCATGCATGTCAAATGAAAACACTATATTTTTACCAAAGAACACTCTGTTATCACCATTTTGCTCCTCAGCCATCTGTATGAGGGCTGTAAGCTGTTCTTCAGTGAAGTGAGAAGCAATCCGACATGTGGCATTGCAAGCTGCAGTAGCAGATGATGATGGAAATGGCCCAAACATCTGCTTGATGGCCTTTGTCTCATCATGACCAACGCATTCTTTCCTGTGAAATGTCTTAAAGAGAAAAACAGCTCCGCTTTCAATTGCTTCTTGTCCATTTTCAGCTCCAACTGTTAACAAAAACAAATGTAATTTTATACACTTCAAACTAATTCTCATTCATTGCTTATAACATAACTGTACTCAATTTCTCGCAAGTCTCATCAACAAAGATGTGAAATGACGACCATAACACAAAGTAGCAATTGTTACAAGCTATTGAATTATAAAATGCATGAAATAGTAAAGCATTTGTCTTCATTACCCCTTCTACTTATTAGAAAGTCATATTAGGAATTACCATTGCTTTCTTATTTTTCCAAGAGAAAAAGCATGCCGGGGTCTTATATTCACAGTAGTGTATTTACTAGCTTTTTAACAGCAACAGAATTCTATGTTGAAACAATGTTTATTCACTGCCTAATCTGAATATTCAAACCAGACCAAACATACAGAACTCAGCTGGAAATTACTATATTCTTGCTGCTGTTACTACAAAATGCATGCATATTACAAAAATTATCCAAAGAAGTTAAAGCAAATAAATGTGTGAATTTATACGTACTGGTTTACCTACAAAAAGTCATACTGTGCAACTCTAAAATAATATAATTAGAGAAAAGAATTAATTTACCTCTTACATCAATATTCTCAGAAGCACTCAAGGAAAATATTAGCAAACACAATATTATTAACCTAAGTGTCACTTAGAATGAAAAAAGACAATGGGTAAAATAAACAGACAGGCAGTATGCTTTTCTTTTTTTTTTTAAATCCTCCTTTTCTATTTTTTTCTTCTCTCTCCCCTTGAATATAAGAACAATATGCGTAAGTTTCTCCTATATTTTAAAAAAGTGTTTTAAGAAGCCAGGCAGGCTGCTCCACCATTTTCAGAAAAGTAGCATTTCTTACAAGATTTCATAATTTTTTAAAGCATCTTAAAAAAACTTAATGTCAAGGTTTACAAACTGCTATTTTATGATCCCATGTATTCAAGTAACTAGAAACCTAACATACAACTTCACTACTTCTCTTGAATTTCACTAAAGTGAACTGTGAAAAGCTGAGAAGCTCATGAAGATGCTTTGGGTTGTATTTACATAATAATTAGATATCTAGATTAACTATATAAAAGTAAATACATACACATTGAAGATGTGTTTCAATACTTCTCAGTGAAATGAGGTGGTTTACTCTCCTTGTTTATCCTTAACCATAAAGGAATTAGTTTTTGATTTTTTTTTAAAGCTTGAAAACTTGCACCTAAAACTGGGCTGCACAAACTGCACTCATATTCCTAATGTACAAATATGTACCCCCATTATTTTACAAGTTTCCAGTACTGAAGCAGAAGTATACCATATTGAACAAAAAGAACACTAGTACTGAAAAATTCTAGAAACACTGCTTTGGTTTATTTAGTGCTAGCTCTCCTATCAGTTGCTTCTGTTTTGTGGAAACATCTCCTGAGAAAATAATTCCTCATTCCTCTAAATATACATAGATAAATAAGCCAGCAAACATGGCAAGTGACACTATTCTTTTCTGTTTTCTCTTTTAAGCCATTCACATCATTTTGGTTACTAATATTTTCCCTATCAAGTAAATTAATATTTCAGTATCCATTGCCTAGGATGAGAGTTCATTTCCTTCAAATTAAACAAAAATAGCATGCAGTCAATTCACTCTTCTGACTGTACATCTCCAATGATGATGGTTGGAATATTACTGTCCATTCATTTTGTGCCTCAGCCTCTATATTTTTTCTTCTGGTCATATTACATTGTTCAGAAGCATCAAAGCTGATGATTTTGTCCTAACTCATTTTAACTAAATAATCATACATTTATTTGTTTTTCCTTTCCTTCCATCACAAAAAAAAAAATTTACTACTACATCTTTCAATATGCTCTATTACACTCAACCCACCATTAAAGTTTGGAGAAAAATAACATTCTCACAAAATAATTTTGTTCCAGCAAAATGAAAATTAAAAAAATAAAAATCACACAGCTAGTACACGTTTCTGTCATTAAGACAGCAAATACATATTATTTTCATAGATAGCATTGTCAGCTAAGAATATCAGATACTGATTTTACTTACCAACTTATTCTTTTCCACCATCCACCATATTTTTCCCTACCTGCTATACCTCATACGGTTTTTTGTTTTCTATTACAAATATGAAAGTCATATGTGCCAACCCTAACTACATTTTACTGTACCATCTCTTACAGTTAAATTGTAACCAGTGGATATTTAAAACAACCATGCAGATCTTCTCTTCCATTTGTCCCAGGTTGCTTATTATGGATATAAACATTCAGAATAAAAGAAAATGACACTGACAAATCTCTCTCCAGCTCTAATTCACAGTTTGCTGGGCCAGAGTGGTCCTTATTTAAACCTTAGTTTTCCTCTCCCAGATGATCCTCATGTTTAAGTAGAATGTGTATCTCCTCAAAAATGCATACTGAATTTTAGGTTACATTACTTACAAAAAATACCATAGCATCTAAAATGAGGACAAATATGGAATCTATATATTTCACTGGCTAAGAAATAAAAGCCACTGCAGGACAGCTGTTTGAATCACATAAAAGAAAATGAATTAAAGGTTCGCCAAAATAAAATATTTTACCTATAGCAATGAATTATAATTCTACAATAGACTTCAAGTCTTTTATTCATTTTTGTGATAACTTATAATAAAATTATATTCCTGTTGGAAAATGTCCTATTCTTAAATCTCAATCTGTAAGGATGGTGTTAAGACAGGTGATATGTAGCAAAACAATAGGAAAAGAGGTAATTTCTTTAAATTAATAGAGCGTAGGTAAAGAGGAAATTCTTTGCTCAGAGGGTGATGAGGCACTAAAACAGGTTGCTCAGAGAAACTGGATATCCTATCCCTGGAGGTGTTCAAGGTCAGACTAGATGGAGCCCTGGGCAACCTGATCTAGTGCCTGATCTACTGGTTAGCAACCCTAACTGCAGCAGGAGGGTGAAACTAAATGATCTATAAGGCCACTTCCAACCCAAGCCATTCTGTGATTCCAGGAAAACTGGGATCCAACTGGGAAAAATTACAGAAGGATTGTTTATTTGAAAGGCCGAATGGCAGTAAAAAGCATGTGAAGAGAAATGCAGTTTGGACACCGCAGGGGTAATTGTCAGACAACTTTACAACTGATGACCGCAAGACAGAGTGCAACAATGAGCCAAACCTATTTTTCTGACCATAGCATGTGTTTCAAACCTGGTAGCATGGCTGACTATATTTGCTCATGAGGGGACACGTGGGACAGATGGGTCAAGTATCCCCCATAGCACCACCTCAGTGCCTGTTCCCAGTTGGATGATGCTGACATCTTCCTAATATCCTAATCCTGATAGAGAAGATAGAAAGAGTACTGTTTTATAAAACGACATCGGTAGTATGTTATTAAAATGAAGTGCTGAGAGAAATCTCATTAGCATCTCTAAATTCTTGAATGTGTTGCTAAATACATTTCAAATCCATGCGTGAAAAACAGGATTTTTAAAAAAAAGCAAAACAACTAAATCAATAGCTATATTAATGCTATAATCGCAGGATTCTCCTTAACCATCACACCTATGTCTGAAACTTGTATTTTCTGTTACAGCACAGCAATAAACATCTCTTAAAAACTAGTAAAAGAACATGAATTGTGTCAACAATCTCCAAAGAAGTCAAAAAGATAACATTTCCTTGATCAATTACCAATACAGCTGCCCCTTTTCTGTATTTGTTGGAATAAACAGCTGATAAAAAAGCAAGAAAGAACATCATTTAGAGTATGGAACAAATGCACACTGAAGTGTCCCATGAACCAATTTGATCTCGTGTCAGATTCAGTGATTTTTTAAAATTTTTTAATTTTTTTTTTTTTTTTGAATAAACGTAGCTACTTCTCCAAACAAGTTTCATTCCATGAAAGCATCATCATGATAGCCACAACACGGGCACTGAGAAGTCAAGGCATTGCAAAGCACAAGCATTCTGCACAGCAGAAAACGGGACTGAACTGGGAGGTAGCCTTGGGTTATACTTCAGTTGGACATTTGTCAGTAAGTCAATTCTTATCTACAAGCCTAATTAGTAACACACATCAGATTTTTTCCTACACCCTAAGATGGCTCACACCACATCTTGCATTACCTTCCTCCAAACCTCATGTATCACCAATGCCAGCTCAAAGACATACACCAAACAATAGATATCTGTACTGAGAAAGAGGTGGCCCTTCCTACAAGTATCTCTGTCTCAGGAAGACAGGTAGCCGTACGCTTATCTTTTGGCATGAAGAGGTTAAATTCTCCTACCAGCACAAGCTCTACTGTTGTGTTAGAAAAAGAGTCAAATTAAAAACAAGTCTGTAAAAATAACAGATCGCCATGTTTATGATATGGAAGGAAAGAACCACAGAGCAGAAAGTTTAGAATACATGCATCTTCAGATGAATTTAAAATGCTTGTCAGTGATTTGAGATACATTTGAAATTATTCTTCTGATAATTCACTAAAGCAAAAAATTCACTCACTGCAACCAATTTTCAAGATACCAACTCTGTGGAATTAAAGCAGCTAACACCAAGACTCTTCTTTCTATACTGCCATGACAAAAGAAGCTGTTGCTTTTGCTTACTTATGGTGGATTACAAGCTATAACATCACACAACAATGCTATCAAAAAACAAGAAAGGGCATAAAAACAGAATCACATTTTAAAATAAAACAGAAGATGTAGTTGTGCACATAGTTGCCAGATTAAACGGAACATCAAAGATACTTCAGAGCAAGACTGGAGTTAAAATAGAACTGAAATTGTAACAGTATGAAAGTATGCAGGCAGACATCAGCTTAAAACAAAAAGCAAAGAAATTAGTTGAAGGACCATTTGAGAATTAAAGCCTACCTATTTGTTTTGCTGCTTGTAATATAGTTTTCAAATCGCCATTTACAGTTTGGTATTCTTTTTTGTCTAAATTGTCATCAACAAACTTTATTATCTTCTTCCAAGTAAGATCAGACTTCAGTAACTGTTCTTGTTGTTTTGTTCTTTTTTTCTGAAAATGCAACATATTTTAATACTTTTATTTCAAATTTATATACAGTTGTTACTTTAAAACAAACAGTAACAAACAATGACAAAAACAACTTGACTGAAAGAAACTCCTTCCAATTGCACTCAATCAGTATGTTGTACCAACAGCAATACATTTCCCTATTATTCTTTACATACTTGAGTGGCAGGAAGGAGAAAAATACTTACAGGCTGCTTTACCCAATCCAAGGGAAAACTCCTTAGAAAGCTAAACTTTTACAACTTCTAAAGAGATCTCAGGGAACAGTTAAGGTTGGAAGGGAGCTGTGGGTCCATATTGCTCAACATCTGCTTGAGCAGGGATGCCCAGAGCAAAGTGCCTGTGCCCATGTCCAGGCAGCTTCTGAAGCCATCCAAGGAGACTTCCCAGCCTCTCTGGACAATCCGTGCCACTGCTCCATCACAGCACAGAAGTACTTCCTGGAGTTTAGAGGGAATTTCCTGTGCTCCAGTATGTGCCCACTGCCTCTTGTTTGGGGACCGTGCACCACTGAACAAAGCTTGGCTACGTCCTCTTTGCATCCTCCCTTCAGCCATTTATAGACATCGATGAGTTACCCTGAGACTTCAGGCTGAACAGTCCCAGCTCTCTCAGCCTCCCCTGATGCTCCAGTCCCTTGACATTCTTGTAGGCTGTAAGCTGCACTTGCCAGCACGTACAGGCCTCTCTTGTACTGAGGGGGCCAGAACAGGACACAGAACTCCAGATGGGGCTTCACCACTGCTGAGTAGAAAGGAAGCATCACCTCCCTTGACCTGGTAGTGACTTTGCCTAATGCAGTCAAGAATACTGCTAGTGTTCTTAGTAGCAAGGACAGACAGCTGACTCAGGTTCACTTTAGTCTGCAGATCCTTTTCAGCAGAGCTGCTTTCCAATACGGTGGTCCCCAGCATGTTCTCAACCTCCCAGTTTCATGTCATCTGCAGATTTACGGAGAGTGCCATATATCCTATCATCCAAATCATTCATGAAAATGTTAAGGACTGGATCCAGCACTGACACCTGGGGTACTCCATTCATTACTGGCTTTCAATTATACTACGTACCACTGACCACTGCCCTCTAGGCCTGGGCATTCAGCCAGTTTGCATTCCTCTCTGCTCACACAGCCCATTCCTCAGTAGTTTCTTTATAAGGATCTTACAGGAAACAGTATCAAAGGCCTTACTGAAGTTCAGGAAGACAGTATTCACTGCTCCCCACTCATCTAGTGATTTCATTAAAGAAGCTTATCAAATTGGTTATGAATGATTTCCACTAGGTGAATTCATGCTGACTACTGATTATTTTCTTCTCCTTCATGTGCCAAAAGACAGTTTCCAGGATAAGCTATTGCATCCCCTTCACAGAAATCAAGGTGATGCTGACCAGCCTGTAGTTCTCTGGTTCCTTCTTGAATACAGAAGTGATGTTTGTTTTCCTTCAGAAAAACTCTATTTACAACTCTCTGTATTCAAGCTTCATTTCATATTACAGGTTTCCACAATGCATCTGTTATTTTAATGCATGTCTTGGAAAAAAAAAAAAAAAAAAGTACCTGAATTCACCATAGCTTTATTCTAAATACCACAAAATTCTTACTATATACACTAATAGTTTATAATTATAATTTTTTAAAAAAAGATACTCACCGTTAAGTCAGCTAATTCTTCACTATAATCATCATGTCTAGTGACATTTGAAAAGGAGCGTAGAGCGCCTGTAAGACGTGGCAAGGCCATCTGTTACTCATTCAGTGATCCATAGGATAAAAAATTAAATCCCAGTTCAAGCATCTAGATGAGAAGGAAAGAAATAGCATGGTTTTGTTAATGCTACAAACATGAGTTCATATCAGAAACTTGGAAGACTTTTGAGCAAACAGAACTTGGAAGGCACTGTGACTAAAGAAATTAAAAATCTCACTCAAAAACATTTTTAAGCAAGACTCAAGACAGGGAGGTGGCAGTCACAGACAGCAGTCAAAACACAAGGCGGTTACTCAGCATGTTCTCTCTATTCCCTAAAGTTATTAGTGCAGCAGCAGTTACTCCTTTAACACTGCTAACACAAGAGGATTATTACTGAAATCTAGGCAACTGAACTTGGCTGCAAACAGCAGTAAGCAATTACCACCTGCTTGAAGGTCTCCCCTGAACCAGTGTGCACTGATGGGTTTTGGGTCATTAACAGCCTCTAGCACTGGTACAGGGACATCCATCCGTTTTGGCAACTGCTTAACAGTTTCTAAACAGCAAAGTAAGCAAAGAAAATTAAGACGGGAAAAAAAGGACCATGTGTATCACTGAACTACTATAAAAGAGAACGGGGGAAAAAAAAATGCTACCAGAAAACCAAAAAAGAGAATGCCTTAGGATGTTTTCATCACACAGCTGCACACACAGACACAGCACCACACTCTCCAGGACTGCAGCCTACTTCTGCACATTCTTATTTCCCATGCAAAACAGGCTCATATCTATACAGCAAAACACATCTGTTTTCCAACTGAACTTGTACTCATGCCAAGGCTTTTACAGAAACTATTCTCAAAGTTGCTTCATTTTGAAAGGCGCCCACAGTTAAATTGTTCAATGAATTCTAATGCACAGCTACAATTTCTAATGGTAGCAAATAGATAGATTAGATTATTCTTGAAACAATTAATGATACCATTACAAATGTAATGGCCTGCATCATTCTTACCATGCCTGAAGACCATGAGCCATCCAGAAATCTAATAACTTGAAAAAAAGTTACTAAAACAATTTTTGAACATTCACACATTGCACAGAACTCCCTGCTTTAATCCAATTACCGTTAGTTTTTTTTAATCCAATGACCTCATTTGTATTTTAGCTATCAACACTGCAATATAGCACAAAAGCAAATCAGCTCAGTTCCAATCACAGAGAGAAATGTCACCGCCTTGTCATACATCTTTGCTTCTCAATCTAACATGAAGCTGCTTTTTGGAAAAAGCTATCACAACAGCTGATATACTTGAGAGAAATGCTATAATAACAAAGCTACAAAATGTGAGAATATAACATTTAAAAAAAACACCACAACAAAGAAAACAAACAAGTCTTTGAAGCGGATAGAGAGGACATGTTCAAATTCAAGCATAGAAGCAGACATAAAAACAACTCTGACTTTTGAGATATTCAGTGAATATATGACATGTCACATCATAATAGCATAGTTCCTAGTGAAAACACACTGTCATCACCATAAGCAAAATCAAAGCAGAGAACTAGCGTTCAAAATTTGAAGGAATATATCCTTACCCAACAAAAAAAGAGAAATCACTGATACTGTTCCAGCAACAGCATTGCCATTAGTTATTGAAAATAATATTTTGGCTATGTATTTTCTACTTAAACTTTTTCTGTAGAATTATGGTCCTTTACAATAAAAATATTAGAATTATATTATTATTGCTTATTAATTGAATTATCCTTTCTGAAATAGTGTGTACAGTAATTTAAGGAAGTCTGAATCCAATTTTTAAAAAGTCCGCATTTCATACACACATTTAGGAGATTTAAAGCTTCTCCATCAGGTTTATTTGGTTAAAGGGTGGCTTTAAAGGAGTGCTTCTTCCTCCTTTACTAATTGAGTTCTTAATACTTTCTTAAATAAAACACCTGGAATCCTAGAGGACAAATAAGGGCTTGTCTCCCTGAGCACAGACTTGGCCAAACAGTCAAATCCAGCCCAGAAGCCCTACAGTTGAGCTTGTATTAATAAATTCTGCCCTACACATACAAGCGCTTTCAAAACTTGCTCTATGGAGCCTCCCTCTCCTTGGAGAGGCTCAAAAGCAGCCTGGAAATGGTCCTGGGCAACCTGAGGTACAAGGTCCTGCCTGAGCAGGGGTTGTGAAAAATGACCTCCAGAAGTACCCTCCAACCTCATTCATCATATGGTCCTGTGGTCTGAGCTGGCTGGCTCAACAGTACAGATACCCAGGGTTTCTGAACCTTATCCAAAGGCTAACTCCAGTGCTTGCATGCAATGCACATCTTCACAAGGGCACAGGAATCAGCCTTGTAAAGGAACAAAACCCATAATGTGAAAATAGGATAGATGCAAAAACAGGTATATGAACTTAAAATATCATTCCATAACATATGAGAGCCAGCTGTAAATGCTAGGTCAAAAACACAGTGTACATCTGACATAAAATATAAATTAACACAGAAAAATAAAGCGTAGGTTAATTTATTTATTTATTTATTTTTACACAGAGCATACTGATAGAGGTAACTGCTTTCAGATTTTATCAGCTACTGCTTGTCTTCTTGCAGCCACCATAAGGCTAACAAATTCCTTCTGATTCGGAAGAAGTAAACCTGTTTAAGATGAAGCTGTATGGGCAAACATCTGTATCAAATGATCCTGCTGGTCTGTGAATAAGGATTGTCAAATCCAACTCCTGGCTCCCCTCTGCACCAGACAAAATTCAGACCCTGCAGCTAAGAGTGTTGCCCCAATCAGTACTTCTGTAATCAAAGCAGTTCTGTGCTTTGCCTCCTGTTCTGGGCAGCCTGTTCCATGCTCACTGACCTGTGGTGAAGAATCTTTCCCTCTCCCCCACTCTCTTCTGACACAGCTCCATACCGTTCCCTCGGGCCCTGTGGCTGTCCCTCTGCTCCCTGTGACGAGCTGCAGCCACCATCAGGCCTCCCCTCAGCTCCTCTGCTCTGGGCTGAGCAAACCAAGGGAAATTTAGCTCTAAAACGAGTGTAACTACATGGTAAAACATGTCTGAATAGTTTTTATTTGGTAGCAAAACCTGACACATCCTGCCAACTTTTTTTTTTTTTTTTTAAAAAAAAAAAGGAACAGGAGTTTACAAATACCTAGCACTATCGCAAATTTCCACTTCCTTTTAAAACAAACTCATCATTCCACTAAATTTCTGTTTGTAAAGCAAGAAAAGCAATATTTACCTTTGTAAACTGTTGTGGAGAAGCAATATCTTTTAAAGCTTATTTTACTTCTCTTTTTAAAAGAAATGTGAGTTAAACATAGAAACTTTTTATGTGGAAAAGGAAAATATAAAAGCAGATTATATTCAACTAAAAGAGAATTCAAGTACAATACCATTCACATTTTATTGTTTGAAGAGAAACCTAACAGTCAGCATGGATCTCAGCAGGTTTTTCCTTCATTAAACCTAAAAACATTGTTACTGCTATTACAAAAGGTAACCAACATTATTGTAGAAGTTTTCCACTTTGTATTTTCACATTAAGTTTTTCTCCCACTTCTGGCCTTTCTTTTCTTTTTCTGTAAGCAAATTACAAAACCATCTCTTTCTTTTCTCCACTGTGTTACAAACATCAGAGTCCAACGTACTCAAAAACAAACAAAAATAACATTTAATTTAATATTTCTAGCCTATTTAACAGAACTAGCCAGCTGCCATGTAGGACTAAGAAGGGGACTGCTCAAACAATGCACCTTTATTTTCAAGTTGTACATAAATTTTTCCTTGCTTACAAACAATAGAATAACACAGCATTAACATAGGCTATGTTGAAGAACCAGCTTCTGTAGCAATCAGTATTGGGCTTGGTACATCCCTAAAAATCTTACAGCAGATACCATGTTTAAACTATTTAAGGAATGTTAAGATTTTTTTTTTTTTACCAGATTTTGGCTGCCTATAAATTTAAATTATGAGCAAATTACTTGCTGTCTTTGTAAATTTTTCATTTAGAAAACTAGAAAAAATTACTACGGGTTACTAAAGTAATAAAAAAAATCAGATATCCAGATATAAGATATCAGTAATTAATAGAATTTTGTTATGGACCAAACAGTACATGGATAAAACAGCATTTCACTCTCACCATTTGTATTTTGTACCTACATAAGGTATGCTAATAATTGTATTCTCTGTTTACTTTCAGAGATTCATTTTCTGCATCAGGCTCAGACACCACATTGGAATTCTTCTGAGATGTCTGGACTGTACGTTGTTGATCTCCACTCCACACAAAGATGGACCAAAAACTTGTTCCATTTTTGAAGGGGAGACATCAAGATAAAGATATGCATGTCCAGGCAGGCTCAGAGGCTGCTTGGTACATGGCATTGATCTTAGTCAATATCAGAACTGGAATAAATGCTTCAGCACAACGAAGAAGTAAACAGTGACTCTGTTGTGCCATCCACCCATCCCTTTCTCCCATCAGAAGGGCTTATAGGTACACACATTAGCACTTCCAAAATATCAAAGTGTTCTCTCCTAATATCTCACTTCAAAACATTGCTGAAATAGATCTGGGAGGATGAAGTGGCCTAACATTACATAAAGGGAGGGAATGGATGCACCCAAATATCACAAAATTCTCTAATTTCCCCAAAAAGAAAAATAAGAAACACAAAAGTAATTGTATCAGAAAATGTTCTTATTAAGATATAGCTAGTGGCACTGCACAAGAAGATCTATGTAGAACAAAATTATGAAAGAGGTAAAAGTTATCACAATCCATCCCTCCTTGAAGATTTGTTAAATACTATCTATATAAACATGAGTGAATACCTTTATGCAAACAAGGCAGATTAACCCACAGATTATCCAGAATAAACTTTGCTGTGCAGTCACCTGCGTCTTTCAAGGATAACAGGCAACTGTGCCTAGACATACACAACTACTAGAAACCACCGTTTTCTAATACTGGCCCGTAAAACACAACTGGAAGTACTGCATAAGTTCTTCTTACAGTACCTCACATGCCTACTGCATTTCTGTTTACAATGCACATATAAGCAGACACTACAAGTATTTACAGAGAAGAACGACGCAAAGCCTAACTCCCGCTTCTTTTAGGGCACTTACAGACACATCCACAACATTCTTCCAGGTGGAGTGAAATCATTTTTGAAGATCTGTGCCTGAACCATGCTGAAGATTCAAGGTTTGCTTATGACAGGCATCTGGATGGAATGCAGTCTCTAAGCATAGTGCCAACTGGCATTTGAGACCCTTTTCCATATCAATGGTATTTTCCCCGAGTCAGCATGACTCATGAAACCTCCACACACTCAGAAAGAGCAGCTGGACAAGGTTACACAAGGTTCTTAAATTGACAACAGCTGTGTGTTTAAGCACCTGAATCACTTACCAAATTTATCGACAATTAAACAAATGCCCTAAATACTACATTACAGTCTAGTTCAAAGTAACCGGCAGTTTATTATTCACTCAGTGCCATTATTATCCCTCATAACTCTGATCTGCTTCAAAGCACATTTTCAATAGGCCTCAAGGTTGGAACTGAATGATTTTAAAGTGAGAGCATCTTCTCCAAATATTTTTGAAGGAAGTACAAAGCTTTCCCTCTGAGAAAAGTATATATATACATATTTTTCAGCATTTAAAAAGAATTTCAGTAAAATAAAAGACAAAGACAGCAATGCCCAAGAGTGCCTGTACGCTATTATTCAACTTACAATGCACAGAGATGGTATGAGTCCGATTGCTCCCTTACTGCACATTTACTCAACCTTTAAGATTCCAAATAAGCTTGGAGAAAGTTTCTGAAACAGGTTAGAGCTAAAATCAAAGCATTATGGGAAAGCATTATGGAAAAACATGGATAATAGTTTTAAAGAGCTATATAACCACCCACTAGCTGCCTTAACTTTTAAGAAAGCTATGTTCCTAGGAGATGAAATATAAGACATCTAATGTAGGTGTCCGTGATGCACTGATCTTTTTCTCAGACATAAGAACCAAGAGGCCACACAGCTAATCCCTGCGCAAGCATAAGAGAACTCATGTTGTTGCATATGTATGTACAGTATCATTTGTAATTTTTATAAACTGACCAGACAGACAAAAAAATGAATTGGAATTGTTCTGCCTATGTAGGCAAGTCCATCTATATCAGTGTTGAAACTCTTACAGACATGAAAAATACAGTTTTGAGATTCATTTGACAAGACAATGAATGAAAAAATCAAATTAACCATGGAGGAGTGTCTTCTGAAGCTGAAACCCACTGAAAGAGTTGCTCCAAAAGTAATGCTTCCCACTTATTTCCAAAGAAACTACAACAGATACAAAGAGGACAACAAAATTACCCAATGGAGCAAATTCTCAACTACAAAACACTATTTTTCAACAGTCACCCCCATTAGCTATGCATTTTTGTCAGCAATGAACATGAGTCTACATGCTGCACTTGTCAAAATCTGCACCAGGGAGGAGACCCACTGTTGCTGTCACCACTGCTGAACCACATCACCCATTGCCTCACTGTGCTCACACCCACTGTTTGATCTCCAAAAACATCCAGTAAGAATTGATGAATGTCAGTGGATGCAGGTCTTTTTTTTTTTTTGTGGAGGAATTCAATGATACATCTTAACACACACTTCCACATCAGAAACCATTTTGTCAGACTGCCCCTCTACAACCATGTGTCACATGGCAACAAAAGGTAATGGAACATAGGTGGGAAAATTCAACCTCTACTGTCACACCACTATCTGCCTCTGACATTGTGAGCCAACATAAGAAACTAGGAGGCATAACTTTCAGAGCAGCCTTGGAACCACCAAAGTCATTTTGAATGATTTGGTTAAACAATTCTGTTTCTGGTCTTTATGGCACTTCTATTTAACACATTGTTGAATTTGTCATCAAAAAAGAAGTCTAATAACTGCAATGACTTGTAAGTGGCTCATATCATTAGCTTCAACAGAAATGGATCACAAAATTCATGCTATATTCAGAATGGTGTAAAATGAACTTTTCATAGAAAAGCCATTGGAAGAATTCACATCACTTGGAAAGACAGAATGTCAATTTTGAATTAACTGTCTTAGCATATATCATGAGTCCTTGTCAAGCACTTCTGCAGTAATTAGTTATGGTTAATAAAATCACTGCACCTAGCAGACAACTCACAGCAGTTGTAAAAGCACAGTACAGCCAAGACCAAGATGCACATTTAATCTTTAAGAACAATTCTTCTATGAAAGCACTGAAGCAAAGCTTCTCATTTACACTGAATATTAAATCTTTTTTCGTGTTCAGCAATTTCATCAATAAAATTGGTAGTAATATGGGTAATGCTGGCAATCTGAAATAAAAGAAAATCCTCAAGTACTTTAAAGTAAACTACACAATTGTTTTTCAAAAGTGAAATATGCAGATTTTTAGAACACTTCCAAAAAGTGGCACATTCTACAGTATTTCTTAGTTCAAACAAACAAAAAAAAATTGTCATGTAGTAGATCAACTTCAGCTATCACTAAATAAAAACTTCCCAGAACTATAAACCAGAAATACGTTCATTCTACTTCCAGCATATTTTGTGATAATCATGATTTTTATCGATAGTTGTAATTGAGAATACAGAAATATGAAAAAAGTGAGCCATTACATGTAAATAATGATAACCAATTGTCCATGAAAAAGCACCAATTTCAATAAAATGGTAATATAAAATATTAAAGATATAAAGTAATACTGTGTAATTTGTTTGCTATGTTTAATAATGTTTAAATCATTCTTTTTCTACTTGTCTCAGTTTTTGAGTAGAAGAGAAGGCAGAAAGTTATGGCCGAGTTTCAGGAAAACTCTCTTAGATATTAACTTCAGTAACCACACCCTTAAGACTGATTATTTGCAAAGGGCAAGCTTCTCACCATCAAAACTGTCTCTGAGACACACGCACACTTCACTGCAAAGATACAGTAAATATCTTCAGTTACACAGCAATCGTGAGCCAAAAACTGTGGATTCTATCCAGTTCACCACTGCAACTGTTCCAACTCTGAATGTGTTCAGAATACCCTACCTTAATGTCACAGACCGGATAAACGTCCCCTGAATGTTACTCACTAAGTTGCTGTGTTTAAATCCTACATCAGTACATCATTATGTAATTTTTTTCCAAGGGTGAGTAGATTTAAGTGGTATGGTACCCCTCAACCTTTCAATATTCCTCCTAAAGTCTACTTTTATTTATTTATTTAATCAATGTATCCAGGTACCAGACTCAATTCCCAGCAACTTCTAATTGAAACAGAGTCCATCGTCTTCTCCAAGAGCTCACATCCTGAGGGGGGACTTTAAGCAGCACTTCAGGTACTTAACGATCAGCAAATGATAGCTTTCTATTTGAAAATTTTTTATTATTACAATTAAAAATAAGAACTTAAAGGAAAAAAAAAAAAGAGATACTACAATCATGTAAGATCAAATCTAAAGTTGCTGACAGCTTTCTGGGCTGACTGCCTGTGGAGAGTTGGCAATACATGTGGCAAGATACTTTGAGAAAGACACCTGTATAGTTTCCTACAGTGGCAAGACCAAACTATTATTTTTTCACAATCCTTACAAACATCAGAAATGCTTCTTTCATGAGAAAATAGAGAAGAGAGGGACAAAAAGCATAGCATTATTATTTCTGTCATTTCAGTGAGAGGAAAATACCTTTTCAGTGAGAGGAAAATACCTCCATTATGTCTTCAGAAACATGATAAGGCTAGAGCAGATCTGTTTCCAACTGTAACATTTCTGAAAGGCTCACATGTAGCCAGGTTCTGTTAGAATGAACATAAAATTTCTCCATGTTTTAGACGAATTGTAGCTTAAGCTAAGAAATAACCACATTAGTCAAGATTCTCCTTTTTCATAATTAGAAGTTTCATTAATATTTAGCATACCAGATATACAAACCATGATCAGATTTAAGGAATTGACTTTTGAAGACTCCTTACAAACCAAAAATGCCATATTAAGAAGTAAATGACATAATTCGTACTTCAGAGGCAGCACAGAGAAGCAAGGAGTTTTCACTTGGGCACTGGCAGATGCCTGTCAGTGGGTTGAGTAGTTTTTTGCATGCAATATTTAGCAAAGGTGATAATATGTAGGGAAGAGGAAGTTCATCATTTCAAAGCCATGTACATTCAAAAGATTAGGACCAGACATCACTAAGTTTGTATGCACAGAAACACAGAATTGCAGGGGCTAAAAGGGACTTCCAGAGATCACCAAGTCCAGCCCCCTGCAAAGCAGCCCCCCTATAGCAGACTGCACAGGTAGGCGTCCAGGCAGGTCTTAGATATCTCCTGAGAAGGTGAATCCACAACCTCCCTGGGCAGTCTGTTCCAGTGCTCTGTCACCCTTACTGTGAAGAAGATTCTTCGCAAATTTGTGCGGAACTTCCTATGCTCCAGTTTATGGCCATTTTCCCTGGTCCCCATAGACTGCTGAAAAGAAGTTGGCCATTTACTTTTGTCTCCCACACTTAAGATACTTAAACATTGTTCAGATCCCCTCTGAGTCTTCTTTTCTCAAGGCTGAACAGATCCAGGTTGCACAGCCGTTCCTCACAGGGGAGATGTTCCAGGGTCTTTATCATCTTTGTGACCCTCTGCTGGACTCTCTTCTGGAGATCCCTGTCTTTTTTGTACCAGAGAGCCCAGAATGGGATACAGTACTCCAGGTAAGGCCTGACCAGGACAGAATAGAGGGGGAGAATCCTGCTGGCCATGCTCCTTTTAACGCACTCAACTCGCTGTCAGGTATTATCCTCACTGTGTTTTATCTTTTCCTAAGTTACCAGCAATATTTTACATCCCTCCCATGCAGTTCTTTCCCCTTTCTTATACAGTCCTCCATTAAAGCTTCACAATAAAGTCCGTGATCTGGCTGGAATGGAGATAAGTGTTCACTGCAGACTACGTGGCATGTGGTGCTGTGCTTTGCATTCATGGCTAAAAAAGCGATGGCAACACACCAGTACTTTGGTACTGTGGCACAGCATTTGCACAACACTAAGCCTCATCTTTCCAGCAAGTTTAGGAGGGGACACAGCCAGGACAGCTGACCCAAACTGACCAGAGGAACATCCCACATCATGTGATGTCATGTCCACCAATAAAAACCCAGGGAAGAGGGAAGGGCCATTCATGGTTAAAGCATTTGTCTCACAGAATGGGCTGGGTTGAAAAGGACCACAATGATCATCTGGTTTCAACCCCCCCCCCCCCACTAGTGGTTACCAGCCACTAGACCAGGCTGCCCAGAGCCACATCCAGCCTGGCCTTGAATGCCTCCAAAGATGGGGCATCCACAACCTCCTTGGGCAACCCATTCCAATGTGTGACCACCCTCTGTGTGAAGAACTTCCTCCTAACATCTAACCTAAACCTCCCCTGTCTTAGTTTAAAACCATTCCCCCTTGTCAAGTCGCTGTCCAGCCTCGTAAACAGCCATTCCTCCTGTTTACATGCTCCCTTCAAGTACTGGAAGGCAACAATGAGGTCCCCCTGGAGCCTTCTCTCTTCTAAACTAAACAAGCTCAGAATCCTCAACCTTTCCTCATAGGAGAGGTGCTCCAGCCCTCTGATCATCTTAGTGGCCCTCCTCTGGATCCGCTCCGAGAGCTCCACATCCTTCCTGTGCTGGGACCCCAGGCCTGGACACAGTACTCCAGATGGGTCTCAACCTAGAGCCGAGTAGAGGGGGACAATCATCTCTCTCTCCCTGCTGGCCACCCCTTTTTTAATGCAACCCAGAACAGAGTTGGCCTTCTGAGCTGCAAACGCACACTCCTGGCTCATGTCCAGCTTCTCATCCACCAGGATCCCCAAGTCCTTCTCCTTCAGAGCAGCCCTGCAGAGATCTTCCCCAGGATTACCCCAACTCACGTGCAGCACCCTGCACTTGGCCTTATTGAACCTCATTAGATTTTCATGGCCCAACCTCTCCATCCAGATCCCTCTGGATGGCTTCCCTTCCTTCCACTGTATCGACTGCACCACTCAGCTTGGTGTCACCTGCAAACTTGCTGAGGGTGCACTCGATGCCACTGTCTCTGTCATTGATGAAGATGTTGAAGAGCACCAGTCCCAACACTGACCCCTGAGGGACACCGCTTGTGACCGGCCTGCACCCCGATACAGAACCACTAATCACAACTGTTTGGCTGCAACCAGCCAGCCAATTCCTAATCCAATGAACAGTCCATCCATCAAATCCACACCTCTCCAATTTAGAGAGAAGAATGTGGTGAGGGACCACATCAAAGGCCTTGCAGCAGTCCAGGTAGATGACACCTACCCCCTTCCCCATTCACTGAAGCCATCACTCTATCATCAAAGGCCACCAGATTGGTCAGGCACGATCTGCCTTTGGTGAAGCCACGCTGGCTGTCTCAAATCACCTCTTTATCTCATATGAAGACCCTGCTTTCCCTAAGGTGTCAGACAGTTGCCTGATAATAGGAAGCAGTGAATTATTTTCTTTTTCCTTTGTTTAAACATGCAGCTTTTGCTTTCCCTATTAAACTGCCCTTATCCCAATCCACCAGTCTTCTTATCTTTCCTCTATTTTTTCCCCGTCCTACAGTTGTTATACAGAATTTCAGGGGGAACAGTCTATGTCATGCAGTTAGAAGGAATTGAGAGCACAGAAATCTTTCCCATCACAGTAAGCACTGTTACCACAGAACGAGATAAAGCCACTTCTTCCCTGAGTCACATTTTTAAGCATCTGAACTAAATGTTGTGCTGGGTTGCCAGTTTGCCAAGGTTCCCAAGCACTCACACCACACAGCCACTCACTCAGTCCTCACCCCAGTAGGATGACGGGAAAAGAACCAGAAATAGAAAAGTCATGAAAAAAGAAGAGACATAGACATTTTAACAGTTGAAGGGCACACACAACAACAACAAAAAAGGAAATCTCTCATCACATCCCATAGGCAGACTATTTCCTTTCCAGCTTCCAAACTGGGACACCTTAGAAACCAACCCCTTAACCTCAGTTTTTACACTGAACATGACACTACACAGCACCTGACCTCCTGCCTTCTCCCAGCCACTAGGCAGGCAGAGTGGGGAAAAAGAAAGCCTTGATGCACTGCTGAGCAATAGCCAAAACACTCGTGCACTACTGACACTGTTTTAGCCACAAACTGATATGGCTATGATAGAAGTTAACCTTTGTCCAGTCAGAGCCAGTAAAAGTATCCATTAGCAGTGCTTTCTGCAAACAAAGGAGATCCAACTTGTCAAGGACAGATGAGCATAAAGAATGCTCCAATGATAGATCCCTGTAAGCACTTGTACTTCAAAAAACGTGAAATTGTTAATTTCTGTGGGGTGATAAGGCATTCAAAAAGAGAGAATGAGTAAATACAGAATGACTGGCTATTGTAAGAATATATATATACTTTTATATAAATTTTACAGTTAGGAGATACATTATAAAATTGAATGTTACACTGAAAATGGTATCAGATGGAATGCCTTTCTTATGCAGAACATAATTAAATCTAGGAATTCAATGTCACAAGATGCCAAAAAGACTAAAAGTTCAAGCATGCTCAAGAAAGGATTAGATGGATTAGATGAAGAAGTCAGCTAACTTGGTAGCTATTGAACACAACAGCTTAAAGGTAGCACATCACTTATTTAAATCAGTGAGTGCTGAAAGACAGTAGGAAAGCAAAAGCATCACTGTATGCTTGTTTGTTGTTGGTTGGGTTTTTTTAGTTGGTTGGTCTAATTTCAGAACATATCACAAACACCTGCTATTTAACACTACAAGAGACAACTCCAGGCAAGACAAATATTTTGTGTAAAAACAGAGCTTTGGAATCAGATGGTAACAGAGATTCTAAAGATTACAATTTGGGATTAAGGTGCCTCACATCTCTAAAATTAATTGCCCAGTCATTATTTCCTTCTCTTAGCTCAAATTCCATCAATCACTTTTCTAACAAACTTCTAGCAACACATCAGAAATCATTTGTTAATTAGGTATGTCCAAATTACAAAGCAGGGTTTGTTTTTTCTTTTCTTTAAGCATCAAAGCATAACTTCATAAAATTCATGTAGGCTAGAAAGTGTCCAATATCAACTTCATTAATTGTTACTAAAAAATGTCAACTGGAAGAAAATTCTTTCCACTGGTCAATATCAAGCAACTCTACTATTGTCTTTATTATGCATCCAGTTTTAGAAAGACGTATCAGCATACAAAGGTGCAGTGGAGGATAACAAAAACCCACCCACCTAGAAGACATAACCTCACAGGAAAAATTCAGCACAAGTACATTGTTTAAGTTACCAGGAGGAGCAGCTACAAAAAGGAAGGAAGAAGAAAATAAAATAGTGAAAATGAGCAGTGTGCAGACCTTTTTTTTTTTTTTTTTTTACTTTAAAAACAGGTAAGTTATATAAGTAACACTTTGTGTTTAGCTCCAAAAAAAAAAAAAAAAAAAAAAAAAAGGAAAAAAAGCCTCCATAAATTCACAGCTGCTTGAACTGTCATTTGACACATAAATTATTTTCTTTCTGAATCAGTGGAAAAGCATATCAAAGTGACCTGATCTCCTCCAAAAGCTAAGCTAGCTTCCAGAAAAAAAAAAAAAGAGGTCTAATAAGTAAACTAATTTAAACAATGACAAAGCATTGATGAACTAGATGGGATTCTGTCAGTATTACTATACGAATGGGAAAGAGTTCCTCCATATACCTAAACACTTAGATCTTGGATGGTGTAAATTCTGCCATGGCCAGAAACAACTCCAATGCAAAGGAAATTATACAGAGCCTGCCAAAAAGCAGAAGCACACTGATATAGTGTGGTCTTCTGATCAAAGCCAGTTCGCATCTAAACTAATGGCTAGTTAGCTTGATCATTTTTTTTCCCTAAAAATATATAACTGCAACCTACCATGTTGGTAAGCATTCTGACCTCTTTTCTGGAACTTCTAACAGTTTTTCAGCTGCACCAAGAACTCCAGACTATGGCTGACTCAGCTCTGACTCCAAAAGAAAAGGTAATGAAAAAGTAAAACAGAGTGCGATGGGAATGTTCAGAACTCTGCAGAAGACTGTTAGTTCTATTTCAATAGTTCTACTTCACAGTTAGTTCTTTAAAAGGCCTGAAGATTGAAAGGGGCCACTACAAATGTCAATTAAAAACAACTAAATTAAAGATTCAGGACTTATAAAAGCTCTAAATATTCTTTGAATGCCAACACAATGCACTCTCCTGAAGCATCTGAGTGGTAACCTGCACAGCACTAGAGACACAATGAATCAAACTACCTGAAAACACTCCCCAAGATCACAGTTGCTTTGTTTGTTTTTTGTTGTTGTTGTTTTAATTCGTTTCTGCTGCTGAGTTTATTGATACCAATAACAAGTACTGAAAGTATCCCAATCCGTCCAACACCAATGCCGTTTCCCCTTGGCAGCAAGCCTCTTACTCCTGCTTCACTAAGCAAACCAGAACAGGGAAGGGAAGGTGTCAGCGTTTATCCTCTGCACACAGCAGGGCAGCTCACACCCCCAACACCCGCTTGCCGAGAGCAGGCAGGGCCAGCAGCCCGGCGACACCAGGCCTGGAGCCCCACGCCCACCCCTCGTGGAGAGCCCCACTGCACGGCGCTCGGCCGGAAGGGCCAAGGGGAAAGACAAGGGCTGGCACCGGCCTCGCTGCCCCGGAGCTGGCTCTGCTGTTAACATCGCGGAAGGAGAGTAAACTTCGGCCGCCGTGGCGAGACCAGCTCCGGCCGAGGCCAGGACCGAGGGACCACGCCGCCGTTGCCGCCCTCCCCACTCATCCGCCCGACCCCCGCCCGCGCCCGGCCGCGCACCTGCCTTCCGGCTTGCCGGTTCCGCTGCCGCAAAGAGCCGACGAGGCGCGACACTGCCGTAAAGCGAGCAGGCGGGGCGAGAAGAGTGCGTGTACTGCGCGGTCATGTTGTAGCCCGGCCGGGTCGGTTTTTTGGGCGGTTTCCTGCTGATCCTTCCTCCCGTGCCGGCAGCTCTCCGGCTGTTTTTGTGGCCACGCTCCCAGCACAGCTTATTCAGTACGTCGTTGCTCAACCCGATGAGTGTTTCTATGGCTCTTTTCCTGTGTGCTCGCTGAGTGCCGTCACTCCGCGCTTCCTGCTCCCCAGCCCCGTTTCAGAGCGGTGTGTGCGTTAAGCTCAGGCCGCCTCCCGCCTTATCCGCTCTGCTGTGTCCTTGTGGTGGAAGGGGCCAGCGGCACCACAGTGAAGCTAGAGAGTGGACAGAGGGGGGAAGAGACAAGGAGGAGTGTGAGATAGCTTTAGGCCAAAACCAGACTGAAGGAAAAAAATTCTTAACATAAAGTGTTTGTGTGTCTATTTGCAAGTATCAAGGTACTCTCATCTAAGATCACTGAGTTGCTTTCACCTATACAGCTCTAGGAAGCAGCTTTTTTTCTTTTTTCTTTTCTTTTTTCTTTTTTTAAAGCGCTCCTCTCTCTGCCTGCCTGCGTGTTTATTTGTACAACTGAAGGTGTCCAAAAGTACACTACCCAAAAGATGGTAGTGTACTCTATCCTGTGCTCAAAAGGAAACGTACAAAGTTCAATGGAATCAAATATCTTGGTTTCAGTACGTAGCCATGTGGAACTGGCTGAAGTGTTTCTAGATCACTTTTAGTCTTTCACAACTGTAAACACTGGATAAATCCAACTTTTACCAGTTCTGTTCAGTTGCCATGTTAGAAAACAGTGAGGTTCTGCAGGACTAACAAAGACTAAGCATTATGGTGAATCTCTTGTAAATATATCTTGATTACCAAAGGGTTCCAATTCTTACAACTATAACCTCAAAGCAAATAGATGCATTTTATAAATACAGTACCTTACATGTCCACTGCATGGATCTCTAAGCCAAAGTTAAATGTAATTTAAAAAGAGCCTCTTCAAAATCCTCTTATGAGTTATTCTAACATGCTACTTTCGTTTTCTTTTTTTTAAGAAATGCTTATATAATCTGACACCAACTTTTTTAATGAAGAACAAATCATCTGCATATTGCTTTCCAGAAGGTAACACTTCACTTGTGAGTGAAAGCTGTCACATACCACATATTACAGATCTGTACTGCTTCCCTGACTTCTTCAAACATCACATAAAATCAAGATTCCAGTCTAATGACCAACACATTTTTTTTTTTAATAGACAAGAAACTGAGACAAATTTTTCCACATTTATACATCCATTTGTAGACACAAAGTATAGTTCCAACATTCAACATCATCCATCATCCACCAAGAGTTCACCTGTTCTGGTCACTCAGGTACATTTCTTGCACCTGAGCTCCCTGGGTGAGCTGCACCTGGTGTCCAACCATTGATTCAGGTGCCCAACCATTGATTCAGGCTGTGACCCGGCAATTCTGCTGCAAAAGCTACATATGGTTTTTGGAATATAAAACAGTGGGCACTCACAAGACCTAATTCCTAGTTCTCGTTACTGTGAATGCTGACAACTGGTGATGCTTCGTTTATTATCTGCAAAAGCACTGTAATTCTCGGGCTATTCAACTGACTCTTTTGTTTTTAACAACTAAAAAAAACCTAATGTTAATATGTGAGCCGTGGATTTTTACAGTTACTTGCTGTGTAATGACATAGACTAGTATTTAGAATGTCTTTGTCTTTCCTTTGACAAGAGGAAACTTGAGAATATCACTGTGAAAGTTCAACAAATGCAGGCTCTGTTGAGATTGTCTGACAAACCTGACAGATATACTTGACTTGTTGTTGATCTCTGCTGTGATGAAAGTACCGCGTGTTTAGAACTGAACCGCTGTCTGCAGATGCTGCTGTTACCAAAATTGGGAGAAGAATTTTAAATCAATATTATTATGTAAAGATAATGCAGCTTCCTCGGGACGCATCCAGAATGTCTATTGCCTATGATTACAAAGTAATCATATTGTGCATGGCCACAAATGCAATGCCAGCAAAAGTTGGTGCATCAGAGACACTGTCATTCAAATGAGCTACAATTCTCTCCAGTCATCTTGCTCCCATGGCCCTTAATACTTAATTTAAAATTTCACAGACACTGCGAGACATCTGTGAATTCTTGAAACTTAATACACAGTGCATCGTAGAAAAATACTTTTGTAGTGGCCGCTGCTACATAAAAATTCATAATTTAAATGTGTTCTCTGAGACCTAAGACTTTTTTAATGTAATGCAGGCTATAGAAAGGGAATATATCATCCTAGTTATTACTTGTTCTTCCATGCTGCTCTGTGGATTCAATGTTATTGTTATTATCTTCTTCCAGATATGAATGTATCTTTGTTTAATATCTACTTGTGCTTCTTTATCACAGTGAATTTTCAGAGCAATCTTTTCCAGAGTTTTTAAGGTTAATTAGTGGCATGATATTCCTTCTCTGCTAGAGAATATCAGTGCAACTAGAGAATAGAATCATAGAATTGCAGGGGTTGGAATGGACCTCAAGAGATCGAGTCCAATCCCCCTGGCTAAAGCAGGTATCCTACAATGGCTCACACATGTAAGTGTCCAGATGAGTCTGGAATACCTCCATAGAAGGAGACTCTGCAACCTCTTTGATCAACTTCCAGTGCTCCATCACTCTTATTGTAAATTTCTTATTAGTCACCCTTACCGTTATTTCCTATTAGTTTCCATCAATGATTACCCATTGAATTTCTTGAATTTATTTTAAAATGCAAGTGTATTAAACATGAAGAGAACAAAACCTCTTTTTTTTTTTTTTTTTTTTTTGGAAAATCATATGTAAACAAGGGCTGCTCTGAAGCTAATATCTCCTATTTTATTATGTTGGCCCACAACATCAGAAGCAGATGGTGGTGGTATAGCAGTTTAAGTTGAATCTTCCTACCAATATTCTATTATATTTTGTTGTCATGCTACAGGGGGCAGCACAATGGTGTCTGACATGTAAATGTATGAAGCAAAGGTGTGTCATTGAATTCTTCCACGTGGAAGAAATTGAAAGCCATCAATTCTTGCTGATCATTAATGGAGACCAAACAGTGGATGTGAGCACAATGAGGCAGTGGGTGGTGCATTCCAGCAGTGGTGACAGTGACAGTGAGTCACCTCTATGAATGCAGATTTTTATGAGCTTGTATAGGTATATAAGCGGGTTGCACTGAAAATAATGCCTCCTATTTATTTCCATGGAAACTACAACAAACACACAGATCACAATAACATAGTATTATTATTATTTAACAGATTTTCAGCAACAAAACACTACTTTTCAATGTAGTCACCACTGTCAGTTATGTATTTCCACCAGTGATAAACAAGAGCCTGGATGTTGCTCTTGTAAAAGTCTGGGAGGACCTTCAGAGAAGGGCCATAAAAATTATCCAAGGGATAGAACACCTCCCTGACAAGGATGAGCTGAAAGAGCTGGGGTTGTTCATGCAAGGGTGAAGAGAATGTTCTGGGGAGACCTGTAAGTGGCCTTTCAGTATCTAAAGGAGGGCTATAAAAAACATGGGGTCAGACACTTCAGTAGGGTCTGTTGTGATAGGACAAAGGAAATAGTTTCAAACTGTAGGACAAATGTGAAATTTAGACTGGATAGACATTACTGCCGGTCTGAAAGGATATCCCTATGACTTCCACTTAAAGTGGAACATTTTTTTAGATGCCAGGCACTATATCCTTGTCAGTCATGCTGATATATGTTTGCTGTTCCAGCTTATGTCACTGAGCATAGCTCAGTTTAAAAAAAAGGTTAGATTTTGATCATAGGGTTTGTTTTAGAAATCAGTATGTGAAGGGGGTTGGTAGCTGTGAGAATCTGGCAAGGGCCTGCAGCAGCTTAACAGCTCACTGCTTACACAAGCTGTTGACATATGTGCATGCCTGTGTGCATCTAGATAAATAGAGACAAAGAAACTCTCAGAATTTTATGTGTGTCTGGGTTATATTCAGATTATTACTGTGCGTTAGCTTGTATTAGGAGGCTTCTAGGAGGCCATTAAGGAATGTAAAGAAATCTGAAATACTGCTGTTAAAATCTCTGATAGCACAAGACCAATAAATGCTGTAGGGGTTCATCTCACATACACTGCAGAGGAGGAAGAGGCCGTTCCTACCAGCAGTGAAGCAGAAGCACCAGGAGCAGGAAGCAAAAACTTTCTAGCCAGGGCTATATGAGTCCTGCATGGTCATTAAATAAGAGAGTTATTTCAGACAACTCATTTTCAAAAGCTGGAAAAAAAATAGAGAATCATAGAATTATTTGAGTTGGAAGGGACCTTTGAAGGACATCTAGTCCAGCTTCCCTGCCATGAACAGGAACGTTTGCAGCTAGATCAGGTTGCTCAGAGCCCCGTCCAGCCTTAACATAGAATATTCCAGCATATCCTATTTTTATGGACATCAACATTTGCCCTGTTCAGAAGAGGGAATTGTGAATGAAAAGAAAAAAAGTGTATCTGGCAGACACTTAGAAGAGTGCTGTCTGAGGGCCTTCGAGCACACTGAGCTGACTGAGTCAGAGACAAGTAATATCTTGTGCATTGTGAATTGCTCGATCTGGTGTGCTCACTTCTGGCTTAGGACTGCTGGCAGAAAGTAATCAATAAATAGAGTTTTGGATAATAAGTCTTTCCGTATTTCTGAAATACCAGTTTTTCACCTATTTATTCAGGGGAATTGTATTAGCCAAGACTTTTAAAGTACTTCTATTGAAAAAGATGTTGAGATGTTCCTGCTGAGATTATTTCTTTGTACCTTATAATGGATTCATAAGAATTGTCCAGATGTCCTTTAATACATATAATAAGTATGATTATCTTTTTGATGTGATCATCATGTCCCTTGATGCTTTTGAAGACTATTCAGGGAACCAATTACTTGTATTAGAGACAGTTGTCATGTGAACTGAACAGAAAAGACCCTTTGACAGAGTGGCGTTATTTAAAATGTTAATACTTTGTCTGGAGAGGTATGAAAATAAAAAATGCTTCTTTGTCACATGGCTCACATCTTTCTGTCAGGTTATGTGACAGAAAGCTTGCCTGCACACATAGAAGGGATCACAGAGAGGAAGCAACAGACTGGGGTATCTAGATTGGAGATTTAGAGGATACTTTGCTCAGATCCCTCTCAGGGCATCCAAGGAGAGCTCCAGTCTCATGGGACTGGGTGACAGCAACCATCTATGTGTGCATGTGCACATATGTTTATGAGGGATCTGCACCAGTAGCTGCAGTAGAGCTGCTGAGGACTTATGTCCAGCTGCCAGCAACTGGGGAGACTGGGACCAAGTTGCAGCTACTAGTCAAACTGAATGTCTGAGCCCAGATGCTGGGTGGACACGCCTTGTCCATACGTGTACACGTGTTTCACTCAAACAAACCTTCATCCTGTTCAGCCAGAGAGGGAAAGAGAATGAGGCTGTTGGCACTGTCTGTGTTTGTATGAGTTCTCTGTGTGTCTGTCTGTACTGAACTGTGTCACCAGCCATGCATGTACATATAAGGGCATATAGCGACAGGATGAGGGGAAATGGCTTTAAACTGGAAGGAGATAGATTAAGACTAGATATTAGGAAGAAATTTTTTACTATGAAGGTGGTGAGATACTGGAACAGGTTGTCCAGAGTGGTTGTGGATGTCCCCTCCCTGGAAGCACTTAAAGACAGGCTGGATGAGGCTTTGAGCAACCTGGTCTAGTGGGAGGTGTCTCTGCCTATAACAGCGGGGTTGGAACTAGATGATCTTAAAGGTCTCTTCCAACCAAACCATTCTATGATTCTATTATATATATACATATGTGTATGCGTGCTCTGCATGTATGTGCCTCC
This sequence comes from Phasianus colchicus, assembly GCF_987193195.1. Taxonomy (NCBI): domain Eukaryota; kingdom Metazoa; phylum Chordata; class Aves; order Galliformes; family Phasianidae; genus Phasianus; species Phasianus colchicus. The sequence goes on along the minus strand of NC_143437.1, from coordinate 70,317,023 downwards.
TGGGAATACATTCTCAGCCTTGCTGCTGGTTGGACCTGGGGTCATGGGTGTGTGGCACCTTCATCTCTGTTAGCCTGGATTTGGCTTCCCTACTGCCCCGTCTGTTTCTTGTTCAGTTTCCCTTGATAATGACAACAAGATGATGATAGCTGCTATATTTCTCACAAGGTTTACTGATGACTTCATTCGTTCTGTCATCTGATCAAATAGTTTTTTTAATCTTAATTACAAAACAATAAGTAATCACACAGGTTCATCTTCAGAGGCTGTAATGCCAAATTTCACTTTTGTATTCAATTACAGTGGCACTGTATTTTACTTATTTATCTGAGTATTACTTGGAAAAAAGAGTTGAAAACATGCCTTATAAATTACCAAGAATTCTCTTGGTATACTTTCAGTCTTACTACCTTCTATTGTTAGAACATTAATGTACAAATTAAGAGTGAGGCAGGGCAGATCTAGAGTGATGAATGTCCATTCATTTGTTACATTGGACTATCATTTCCTTTACACTGTGTGATCTGTCTTCGAATTAGAAATCTAAAATAATAGTCATACCTGCTAGGTTCTAATTAGGCCATAAATGTTTATCAGCCCAAGATCAGCTAGCTGACACTTAAGGTACTAGGTGATACTAGGTACTTACAGTAAGGGTAAGGAAGCATGTGTTCATATGCCTCCAAGAAATAAACATTTTACTCTTTTATCTCCCCAACACTAAGAGTAATTCCTTAACTATAATCTTCATTTTTTCCATAAATAAAGTGCTTTACATTTCTTGATAAGAATGCATAAATTGGTAATGAATAATGATTCTGAAGTCTTGGTTATGGTTTGCATTGTAGTATAAGAGGTGTTAAGGTTGCAGATAGTGTGCTTCCTTACATAGAAAAACGTTCACTTTCCTCTATGAGTTCTGAACTGCTGTATAGCCAGCAACTCATCCCTTGTTTCTAGAAAAACAGGATAAAATCTGGTTGAATATTTTAACCAGTATTCTTTTATCACAAAGCTACTGAAAGTGTTCATATACCCCAGCATGGCTATCGATCATTACTGATGAGTCTGTCTAGGAAAGAGAGGGCACAGAATCTGCCAGATATTTATGAGAAGTAAGTAAGAGCTGATACACACTGAAATTAGTTATATAACTTTCACTGGAGCTATGCATTTCAGTTAGATCCTGAAGTGCATACTAGACAGAACCATTACTTGCGTGTCTGGTATAAATGGAAGGTTTTTGTTCGTAGAGCATTTGTCCTGAAAGACATTTGGATTTATAAACACTGCAGCAAGCTTCTCGCAAAACAAAACAAAACAAAAAAAGTGATAAGAAATTGATAGGCAGAGGTTATTAACACACAGACATAATATGAAAATAGGAACGTATACCTAATATGAATACAAATTCAGATTGTTGCATTCAGCAGAACAGATTGGTGGAAAGAATATGGTTCTTCAACGGCTAAATGCTACTGCTTCAAGACGATTAGTAGAAGTTGGAAGTTCTCATTGATTAGAAGAAATTTGACATAAATGATGTTCCAAAAGGCCGATTAATTGATTTACATGATTAGAACATTAAAATCACCGGTTATTATCCACTTTGGGAGAACCAAATAGGTACAAGAGGTAATAGTATACTGAAGAAATATTGTTGGGCTAACTGGATTGAAGAGCAACGTAAATGAAAAGAAAAATATGTTATAGTCACTAATACTGTTATTTTGTAAGACATATTGGAAGTCTCATACAGCCCTTAGAAAAACATCCTTTTGAATATTATATATGACTGTTATTTAACATGAAAGATAGTACCCAGATATGCTGGATCTCTATTTTGATCCTTATTATAAAAATAAAAGATAAAGATGAATTAATCACCCAGACTGATCATTATGATTATATTCAGTTTAGCAAAGAAGGATTGTTTTCCAAAGCTTACAGAAAACTGGTATATTAGAAATGAGGAATACTGAAGAGGAGATTAAATGAAATAATTATTTAATCATAAATAACTGATGAAAATTTAATGTAGAACCAAAACCACTTGATCCCACAGACAAGGAAACAAAACCCATTCTGGCACAATGAGAAAATGGAAATTTGAAATACAGTCTGCAGTATGCAAATTAGTAAGTAGACACCAAATACTGCCTATTGGAATTTTTGGATAAAAGAAGTTGAAGGAATCTAACAGCTTTGAGAAAAGTTCAATGATGAAAGTACTAGGAATAGTAGAATTTTTTAAAAGAAAATTGATAACCATTCAACAAATAGGAATGTACCACATTTTTCCATTAGTATATAAGAAAGTTAGATCAGTTTTGTCTAATGATTCTTAACTCATCAAGTCTGGAGAGAATTTGAGAAGAAATGGCTAAATGAATATCTGACCAGCTGATGTTAATTCTTGGTAAATCTTTGAATATTGGATACATTTCAGCAGACCATAAAAGTGGATGTTTCCTGACATGACTGAAGAAGAAACTTTATCTTTGAAACAAAAAATAGTAATGAGCCTCTTTAATAGTCAATTATTTAAAAAATATGTAATCTGTATCACTGTGGATTTATGGAAAGTAGGTCATATCAAGCAAACTTGACTTCATTCTTGTTAAAATTACAGATTTTATTGCTACAAGTAACAGCTTGTATTTAAATTATCTTCATTTTTTGAGGCATTGACTGTGTCATCTCAATGACAAAATCAGCACTACATAATATCAGCAAATAACCCCCCATGAGGGGTTATGTTCTGCAAGGGTTGGGAGCGGGCCTAACATAGTGGGACTTTTTTGTCACTACTCTGAAAGTGAAAATTTGCCAGAATGTTAAATAACGAGAGCTAAGAATTATAGTGGAACATGCACTCAGTGGCAAGATACAATCAATGGAACAAAATAATTGAAATGCAACCAAATGTGAAAGCTATAAATGCATGACAGTTAAAATTGCACACAGTTAAATCAATGCATATATATATGCAAAGTTTCTCGTATCTACTCCTTTCCGTGATGTTATGCTCACTATTCTACTGTCCCTCTGGTCTTGCAGTCTAGGGCATGGGTGCATAGCAAGTCAGCAGCTTTGTATGTCAAGTGCTGGGAGTAGTATGATGAATATGATGATGGTGACGATGGTGAGGTCTTCTGACTCTCTCTGGGATCCACTTGTGGTCATTTTTAAGTTTACTAAAACAGTCTTCACCTGGCTCTTTCTTCAATGGTCTGTACAGTACATCCAAATTCACAGTATTTGATATAATTTGCAAATATGTCTTACATACTTGTTCTCTGCTCCCTTTAAGATTGTTTCTACCCAGCTCTGAAGGCTGCACTACTCTGACAACAAGGAGTTGACAACCTTTGCTACTTGTGGCCTGTGCTCTCAGCTTAATAGAAAGCCCAGGTCTGCTACAAGCAATGGCAACTCTAGACAACAAGGATTCATTATTGTATTAGAAATTATGGGGGAAAGTTAATAAAAATTCAATACTAGGGTTGTTACTGAGTAAGATTTCCATATTTCAAAGTAGGTTTGGTTTATCTGCATCAAAATAATGCTTATTTTTAAATTATGTACTTTGTTTCTTCAATAGGATGAACAAATTAAATTGAGAGGTTTTGCTTTTCAATAGATTGAGATATTGTTTACTTTTGTGCTGGAATTCTTTTCTTCTGTAAAAAGCAATCAAGCAAACAAAATGCTGTAGGATTCCTTGAATTCATTTTCTAATATTGCTATAGCAACATAAAGTCTCCCTACTAATTTTAGTCCTGTTAAAACAAAACAAAATGAAAGCAATATTGTTATCTAGTGACTTAAGGCTTCGGTTGGTATTCTTTGATTTACAGTCTTCTAAAGAGAAAATTGCCATGAAGTGTCTCTAAGTCAATTGTCTGTGATTGCATGGATGTTCCTAAAACAGAGAAGATACATACATTATTTGTTTATTTGTTTGTTTGTTATATATCATAAGGATATGTACTTTGGCTTGTGCTTGCTTGCAGACAGGATGTTAGTTTTGACCATTGCATCTCCAGTTCTTCGGGGTGCAGTAGCCTCAGCTGTCACATCTTTTATTCTATAGTATCTTGTGGTAGATGAGTGATGGTTAAGTACACTCAGATTTGAGTGTTGAAAGAACAGTATCTCAAAATGTGCCTTACTTCTTGATAACCTTCTCTCTTTTGGTTTCAGTTGCCTGACCTTGACTTATATTAAGGATTGCTGTGTGAAGAAACAGTATGTCAGTTTTTGGTTTTAAACTGGTTCCATTACACTTCTAAAGCTGACTTAGTACTAGCATCTTCTGGAGTTCCGGGGACAAATGTATATCTCTGAGTAGTAACAAACCAAGCTTTCAGCAGCACCTCTAGGAACAAAATGACCATTAAGAACTGTACGTGAACATTATCCAACACCGTGAAAACAAATGATGAAACTGGCCAAATTATTTTGTTAAAATATAAAATGAAATTAAAAAAAAAATGAAAATAAAAAAAAAACACAGAATTAACTTTCTTTTTATGTTCTTCTGCCTATTTTTAAAGGAAAAGAAGCCCTTCTGGGTTTATTGTTTTTCTATGCAGTTTTTAGAGTCTCTTTGTCACCACATACAGGGTCAATAGAGAGAAAAATATGTAGAATGCCTCATTTTCATGTAATTTTTCCTGAAGAATAAGGTGTTTAAATTGAGATATCATACTTCTCTTTCTTTAAATATCTCTGAATATTATACTGGAAGTTTGTAACTGTTTTACTTATCCTAATCCCCTATCGTGTGATCAGTTAGACCATTTCATTTTAGATTGTCATTCACAAATCTTTTATTTGGTTTATTTGTAAAATGCTCAATTTTATTCTTTTTTCTTTTCTTTCCATAGGTGTGCCTCTTTTTTTTCTACAGTTCACATTCTTTTTCACTGCTAATATTCATTAGAGATACGCAGAGACATAGTTCTCTCCACATGTTGCATTAATTATGGGGATTAAATGACTGCGCACATTTTCCGGTTCAAAAGCATCTTGGTCATCATTAGAATCTCAGATCTCCATCATTAGAGTTACTGGTTTAGCAGATACACATGTTCGTAATCCTTACTTTGTTCTGTTGTGTTTTTGTTTTGCTTTGTTTTTGCCATACTATGCCTTCTCATTTTCTTTCACAACAACCAAGCTGTCAATATAAACTTTTTAAGATGACAGAGCTCAGCATAGCAATATCCTTTAAAATGGTTGTTGACATGTAAGTAACAAAACTCCTTACTCTTGACTGGTGCTTGTCAGTCAGAAGCACTGGAAGCATGATTATCTTCCCTGTTGCATATATTCTTGCTCCTGACTCCACACAGTGAATTGTGAAATATGGCATAACTCAACAATCCACAAGTTCTGACTTTTGCTTTCACTGATGTAGGAAGGCGGTGTAACTCATCTAATTGGCTTCAACAAAATGAAATCTACCACCACTTAGGAACAGAGGTGTAAATTTAGCACTGTCTATTTCTGCCAGCTTGTTTCAGTGGCAGTTTGAATCAGCTTTTCCAGTTTCCCAAATACAAACTGCATTATTTGATTTTCTTCATTATAAATGTAGCATGCACTCATGAGGAGATCAGCTAATCAGTGCAGATAACTATGCTCATGAGAACATAAAACTAGTTAATGGATACATTTGTCTTCTTAATGCTGCTGGTAGGATTGACTATTTGTTTTTGGTGCCTTGTTTAGCCAAATACTGAAAAGGAAGAAGTTGTTACAGATCATATATAAAAAAAAAAAGTTTTGGTTTATATTTTGGAAGAGGGATATTGTAATTCATATATTTATAACTTCTATAAAATGAATTCTAAGTTCTGTAGTAAAACATTTTGTTTTCATGATTTTAAATAGCCTTTTCTCTTTGTCTGGAAAATAAATGGGATCAAGTTCTGCCATGTTTTTTGAACTGTTTCTAGTAAAAAAAAAAAAGAGTTGTCATTCAGTGTATTGCAGTTTGTGCTCCCGGCACTCGTTTGCTGAACTGCCCACTCATTTCTTGTTCTTCGGCCTCAGGAACATGTGAAAACCCGGCAGCATTGCTGGAAATACTGGCAAAATTAAGATGACTCAAATAGCCCATTTACAATCGTCCAACTTCAGATTTCTGTTTCCGTAAAGCCATTGCTTTGCAGTGTGAATTAATCTTTACTGATGCCTAAAAAAGTGGAGGCACTGATCTAACTCATTGTGCTGGGAATATTAAAAACACAAGGAATTAAAGTGTGGTTTTAAGTTTTAACACGACAAATAATCTAAGACTGGTCAGAAGAGAAAGCCCTTCTGTATATTTTATAAAGCTACACTATTTTTTTTTTTCTTTCTGTGTTGGGATTTCTTCTTTGTACAGTGACACAATATTGTCTGTGGGTTAACACTGCAGCCTAAATGGGTCAGGGCTTCAAAGACCATCTGAGCAGATTGTAGGCTTGACAGCGAACTGCAATGTGTCATTTTAGATTTCGTTCTTGGATCACTTGTGTCAAGCTTTATGGGTCATCGATGTTACAAACAAATTCCCAACAGATTTTTGCATATATTGCTCACACAAATTTTTATTTATGCACCTTCTTCCAAGTTTTTTAGCTATAACTCTAAGTCTTTGCTTTTTAGGGAACTTAAAATGCAGAATTTTAAATAAAGCTTACGGAAAACTGCCAGGCAGTACGGCATTTCTGCCACCACCTCGCGTTGCTCATGTCTGAGCCTGAAAAGCGCTGGTCTCTGATGTCACCAGTGTGTCGTTCTTTCATAAATACTGCTGGTTTTTCTAGCCAAAGGGTGCTCATTTCAGTTGTACTTCAGGGAGTGCATCTCAATTTTTATTTTGTTGTGTGAGAGAAGAATAAGTGAGAAAATCACTTCTGGGGCATATTTCCACAGCTGCTTATTCCTTATCTCTTATTTTAAATTTCAAAGAAGATTTGTCTGTAGGCATTATACTCTTCAACGTATTTTGTTTTTTTCTTTTTTCTGCCATGAAATTTGTGTGCAAAGTGAACTAGGCAGCAAAGAGATCAAGATAGAACTTATCTGTGAGAGTAGAGCTCAGGAAAGATATTCATTTTCTTTGTAAAAAGAGCATTCCTCAGCAACCTGAAACATCTATTTTGGGTAGTGGGAGCAAGAATTTGATATTGAAGCCCAACACAAGATAGAAAATAGCAACTATATGACATGACAAAAAATAATGTAGTAGGTACTAAACAAAATCATATCCCAAATTATTTCTTTTAGGAGACACCTGTATTATCCATTTGAGCAGTTGACACCAAATGCTTTTATATCAGAAATGGTCAGTAAATAGCCAATTGTTTCCAGCCATTTAGGTATTTGTTATTTGGAAATTAGCTATCTTCAGAGATGATAGAATATCTTGGATTTGAAATTTAGAAGCAAATTCATTTTGAGTAATCTAGTAACTTACTTCTATGTTTCCTAGTTTGTTTTTTTTTTTCTTTTTTGTTTTGTTTCTTATTATTAGTTTATAAGATTTTGTGCAATAATTCCTGGACAAGGAATTTATTTTATTCTTTCAATATAATAAATATAATACAAAATGAATATTTTGAGAATTAAATGAGGTGCCAAGAGCCTATTTCTGCAATCATTCTAAAAATAATATCTCATTTATTTGTAATAGTACTTGGGAAATTTCATCTTCATAGAATCATAGAATCATAGAATTGCTCAGGTTGGCAAGGACCTTCAACATCATCAAGTCCAACCGCAACCTAACCATACTACCCTAACTCTAACAACCCACCACTAAATCATGTCCCTGAGCACCAGATTCATGATCATGCCTGCAGTAATCAGTATAAATTTTGATACTTACCTCATTTACAGATGATCTCTCTTTAATGCAAATTTTGAACAATCAAAGATACCTGTAAGTGCTAAACTATCTTATCACCGTATCCTTCCTGCTATACATAATATAAAATATTACTACATACATATAAATACAGGTATATTTTCTTACAAATTCATTATTTGTGTGTAATGTAATCACAGCCACATACATTTAAATGAAACTTACTGAAGGGTATAAGCAAGAACTTACTTACCTTTAGTAATGCTAACTGTTATGTACTCCTGCATATGGTGATTGCCATTCCTTCTTTACTGTCCTTTGTTTTTTGCCTATCCCTACATACCTTCATCTCCCATTAGAAGTTTCCTTTTCATCAGTTGTACAGAATTTGAAGAGCGTTGGCTGAGCACCCCCTGTTCCAAATGAGAGAACAGAAGCCTGTCTCATAGAAAGAAGGAAAACAAACAGATTAAAATAACCAATCTTACTTTTTGTTTTCCAGATTGATTGCTATTTTCACTCACAAAGAGTAACAATCTCAATTTAAACTCTGATTCTGCAGCTCAGACCATTTTTATTATCTTCCTGTCCTGCTTTTGTTTTCGTGACCCCAGTTATCCCTAGTCTCATAGAACTGAAGAATTACAGCCAACATGGTTTAAACAACTGAAATTTACCATTAAAATTGTTTGAACTAATTTTGTCTCCCTAGTAATATCACAGTTTCAAGCACAGTGTCCTGGAGTCTTTCAAAGCTGGAGGCAAGTTGTCTCTGTATGCTACTGCAATAGATTCTTCTTTTCCAATGGAAAGACAGGGATGATATAGGACTTTAAAAAGAAAGTACTTAAAGATTCATATAAATGTGAAACTCAGCTGGGGGATGGGACTATTTAACAATAAAGCAGAAGGAAGATGAATGTAGACTTGCAGTGTTAAAATTAGCTTGGTCACGAATTAATGAGTGAGTGCAAATGAAAAAATGATACAGTTTTATCAAAACCATTTTTGTGGACGTAAAAAAGAAAGTAAGAGCTGCTGAAAAGATTTTCCATGTTTACCTTTTCTGGTGAAGTGTGAACAGTAAAACTGAGTGGGTAATGAAGGATTCATCTAGTTGTTTAGAGGAATATTTATGTATTCCCACGTTTCCCCAGAGTGGTAGTGAACTTCCACAAAATCAGTGATATTGAATGGTGCAGAATAGCTGTGAGTGATTACCTCTGTTTCTGACATGGAGAAGATGAGCTATCAAAGCACAGTGTACTGCTCTGGCACTGTCTCTGACCTGCAGTATTCCTGAGGTCTATCCACAACACAAGCAGGTGACAGGCAGCACTGATTGCTTTTTTTCTTGATTAGCTTGCTTATAGAAGATTAGAAGCTGGCAGTGGTTGATGAAGTTGCTATTGTCTGATAAAGATTTATTTAGGCCTAGACAGACTCCTGCATGTTTTAGGGTGAGTGATCAATTTTCTGTCAAGGAAGGAAGTTGGTCATCTGCTTAGTGGGAGGCTCTGCTCTTTATTCTCATACTGCCCTGAAAGATCACTGGGATCCAACAGGACACTGGTGGCAATGTCTGTGATTCCCATTTTGAACAAGCTGAATTTGGGGAAAAAAATTGCAGTTTGTAATTCCACATTCAGTTTATTTTTATTGGACATTCATAAAGCTGTACTGTTAATTTCAGCCTGTTAATCTATGAATGAGATTTAGCAAGAATTACAGAATCTTAGATGTTGGAAGGGACCTCAAGGGATCATTGAGTCCAACCTTCCTGCTAAAGCAGGTACCCTAGAATCCCTTCATCCAGGTTGTTGATGAAGATATTGAGTAAGACCAGACTAAGCACCAATCCCTGGGAAACACCACTAGTTACAGATCAGATTCTGCATCACTGGTGACAACCCTCTGAGCTCTGCCGGTCAGCCAGTTGTCAATCCACATCACTGTCTACTCATCTATCCCACACTTTCTAAGTTTCATAACAAGGATGTTATGAGAAATGGAGTCAAATGCCACCATGAAGTTAAGGTACACAATATCCACTGCTCTCTCTCCATTGATCCAGCCAGTGATGGTATAATAGAAGGCTGGTATTGATAATTGATATCTAAAGGCATAGAAGGCATGGTTAAGTATGATTTCTAATTTAACAATAGTATGAGTAGTATTTAAAGAACAGTGATAGCAACTCACAGAAATGTTCATCTTTTGGTCTTCCTTCCTCACTTTGATGCAGAACTGATCATTATTGCCAGATAGCAATCTATTCTGAGTATATATGTGCTAGTAGAAGTAATATCTTAATGTGAATATGCATCAGAAGGTACAGAGTATTTTCCAGTAATATAAACTCCCTGTCATTATATTTTTATCACCCTCTTGATTGTTGCTATATGGAAAAATATCATTTGAAAGGTGATTTAGTATTAACTTGAAATTGGTAACATATCTGGTATTTTGTGCACAGAAATGACTTGGCAAAACCTCGGGTTCAAAGACGCCAACTTGACACTGTACATGGGAAGTGTACAGAAAAACTCATGTTGGCACAGCATGAGGCTGATTGGGTCTGAAGAAGGATATATCCATAGCACTGTACACCTCTTAGTCTCTGTTTTCAGATGTAAGCTAGGGTAGTGACACTTCTTGCATTGTAGCATGTCCTAAATACGATCGCAAGTTTTGACAGAAGCAGCTGAGGTTGGACAGTGAGACCACATAATGCATATGACTTTACAAGCTGTCAATTTGGATATAAGAAATGTTATAGATATGTTACTGACTAGAGAGCTAGCCAAATCAGTGGCAATGGGTCATTTCATCATTTTATCCTTTCATCATAGAGATCTTCATGTTTTCTTTAAAAGAAAAGACCAGTCAGAGCACTATCTTCCCGATTTAGCTGGAACTTGCTGAATTTTTCTTTCATTAATGATGAATTCTCCACAATTTTTGTACTCTGTTATCATCGTGATAATGGAAAAGGACACCTCTCTTTCATGGACTGTATCTGTCACTATAATTACAGAACTTTTCAGCTGCTGTTTTAGATCAAGTGGGTGATATCAGGTAGATCTGACAACACATCGATGCATTATGCTGGATCACATTGGATCAAGGTCTGGCAAAGCTTTTCCCTCCAGATAGAGGAGAACCTTTTCTGGATATTTCCTCTCAATCACTGAGACCATGGAGGATGTGTGGTGGGCTCACAGAGACCTGAAAAATTGATATCTAAAACTGTAGAATTATCCAAAATCCTAAGTGCCCTAATTTTCATTGTTCTTGTTCTTTTACATATATTTCTATATGTAAGCAATTCTGATTTTTCCTTTTTCCCTCATAAAAAGACCTATCTATAGTTGTGCAGGGAAATTAAATCTATTCTACATATCATTCATGTCTGTTAAAAGGGAGCTAAAGTGAGGTCTATTTGTGTTTAAAAGGTGGATGTGGTTGTCTACTGCTGCCCAGATACCAGCAAATTAATGGAGATGTCACTAATGAAACCCAGAGAGCAATTTGGCTCTATATAGAGCAGTTCCCTAGCGTCTCATCAGCTCCCATATTTTCTCAATGTCTCTTAACTGTAATGGAAGCCTAGACAGCTTGTGTGCTTTCAAAAAATTCAATGAAGTTGTTTTTTTTCTTTACTAATGACCATCCAAACAGAAAAGCATACTTAACTCATACAACTCATCCCACATAGATGGCATGGTCAGCTCTCATGCATTTCTCTCTTCAATTTACATGTCTTTCTAAGTATATTTATTTTTCCAAAAGGGGATCTCTTATTACTTCAGCCTCCATTTTCAGAGGTTGGATGTAGATGATACATAGACTTAGTACATTACAACACATCCTCGTATAGGCAGTATCAGAAACTCAGCTTCCACTTTTCAGCCTCTCTGAAAACTGAGCACTCATACATAGATTGTTTAATGTTCATCACTCGTAGCAGGACTAGGTGACTGTATGTTGTCGTCAAGACACCATGCACAACTTTATGATATGTGATTTAAGAAAATATTCTTTTCTTTAACGTTGCTGGAAGACGTTCTTTTTATATGTGGGTCATCAGCTACAGATGGTAAATGCTTTTTTCCCCCCTTCTGCTTGACCAACACCAACTACTTCTATCCCCTTTTCATCAACAATTTTTCTGGAAGAATAAATGGGAAATGCTACTCTGGAGCATCATTCTGGTGGCATTTGTAAGTGCCTTCTGTTTTTCCAATCGCTTGAGCCCCTTTTGCTCAGCCAAATCTCTAATATCTCTCAATATATTTTGTTCGGTGATGGAGTCATCTACATCATTTTGTTCTTGCTCCACACTGCAGAGCTGCAGTTAGCTTATACTAAGTGTTAAGATATGCAGGGCTGACTTAACTGCAAGCTCTGATTTATGTGTAGACTTGTGCTCCACTAACAGTCCCGCATACCTTCAGCAGCTAGACAACCCAAAAGCAATTCAAATGCAAGCTAAATGTGGAGGCCAGAGATCCTCATAGCACTATTTCAATCCACAGAAACATTGCAAATGCGCTATTAAGTCTCTGAACAGGTGATCACTGTAGTTTCTTCTACTGTTCAAGAGCAAGTAATTAATGTAAAAGAACTAAAAGCTTCTTCACAAGTTGCTTTTGGGATCTATCAGTGCTGATTCAGTTCACATAACATTTAGTCATTCAAAATGTATATTGTACTTATCATTTTTCAAAAATTTTGTTTTAGATGAGAGGATCTTATGTCCATGTGATTTATGGCTACTTTAATTTTTCCTAAGGAACTGTGTTAACAAAAATTATGAATGTCGAGAAACTAATATTTTTCCTCTCAGAACAGTAAAATAGTCTCTTCAGCAGGTGAGACAAATGCTCTGTCCACCTTTTTAATTTATCTATATGTAATTTAAACCTTGCTTATTTCAATCTTGTGATGACAGTCTTCTATCTATAATAAAATCTTAGTAGCATTTCATGATTTCATCAGGCCTCTCAATGGAGCCTCTTTAATTCTTCTCTCTATAGAATTCTATTCCCATTTATATAACTCTAATGTAGAAGCTGTGTTTTTCTCTCTCTTCCTTCCTCCAAGTGATACATAATTCTAATTCACTTTGTCTGATCTTGACTTTAGTATATCTGTCTATGCAGGGAGTAGATGTCATAGCTACTCCTGTTAGTATTTCCTTCTTTCAGGTGGAACAGCATGCTTGCTATCCTTGACAAGTCAGTGCCCCTGCACTGCCAAGGCAGTGTATTAGACTGACTAATTGGATAGTCATGTAAATAGCTGATGTTCTTTGTGCTATAGCACCTACTGGCCTCTAAAACCCACATGTTAAAGAACAAATCAGAGTAAAAATCTATCAAATTTAAACCATCCCATTACTCAGATAAATAAAGTGGAGATTACAGTGAAACCCTGGAACATTACAGTCAGTCTTCTGGGCACTGATTCTGGATAGCTACTTGCTAACAGAGGGAAAGAACTAAGCTCAATAAGAATGAGAAGACAGTAACAACTGACATGAATCATGACTAAGTGTTGCATATTTATAATGTATTTAAGCACTGCATATATATTGCAAGATATCTAAGATATTCTCAGCAGGGACATCTGGCATGTTGGTTTCTCAGTACTTCTGGAAAGAAATTTTGAATACTGTTTGTTGAAATAGCTCAATACCTTGCCAACACATGTTGAATTTTACAGGAGCTTTCTTTTCTTAGGTGTGTCACATAAAACTGCTTAGAAGTGGCAGCAGTACAAAGCAGAAGAGAAAAATTCTGTTTGAATAAAACTAAGTACTTTCGGAATGCACCCTTTTATTTCAAGGTACATGAGATAAATCTTATTGCTTGGATCAGAATAGAAAAATATGGAATATAAACAGCATTGTGTTTTGTATGGAAATTATTGGGAAGAGGTGATCTAATTTTCTATGTTATTTGAGTTCAAAGCCATATAGATACTTTCTTTCATTCCTCTGTTCCCAGTTCTAAAACATTTTGTAGATCTTCCTTCTTAATTGAGTATTTCTCATAATTTACCAAAAACTGAGTCTAATCATATTATAACTACGACATGTTCATGCAATGGGCTAACATATTTTATTAGAATATGGTGTAGGACTGCCATTTTCAAAGCTTCTCAACTTCTAAAGCTGAAAGTACCAAGCCCAGTAAAACCGTTCTGTACAGAATATTATTTTGACTCATCTGATGTTCCATATGTAGTGGATTTCCAGAAGCAGATTCAAAGTTTATCCATTTCTTCTCACATGTTGATAGTTTTAACTTTCTGCTGTATAGAAACAGACCTGTTCAGATGCTGAGCAGCTAAAATAACAATGCCCTCTAAGTTTGCTACAATGAATGAATTGTTTCTTTGTATGCTGTACACTAACCAGCTGTATTTCGTCAGTTTAGTAACAAGTTTTTCATACATAAGAGTGTTGTTTTATGCTTTGGAGTAGGACTATTTCAATACAGAGCAAATATATATATATATATATGCATTAAATAAAATTTCTGTAATTGAAATAAAGTGCAAAAGTATAAGAAAATCTCATTAAAAAAAAAAGAAAATTTTGAATTGCATACCTTGTATATGAACTTTATCTCCACAGTGCAGACCTCTGAAGCACTAAGGTAGAAATAAATGTATTTGTAGATTTATATATATGATTTTATAATAAATTGACATGCATACAAGTTAAAGGTCTTAGCCCCTTGCTCATTTTCTGGAGTTTTATCTTCTGGGAAGGAATTTTATTGGACTGACCTACTTAATTAACTTTTACAGGAAAAAAAAATTGAACGAAGTCAAGGAGAAAAACTTATTCTTTCTTTAGGAATGCAGTATATCTTTAGAGGAAATCTTGTAGGACAACAGGTTGCATAGCTACACTCTTAGTAGCCAAGACAGATGATGTGTTCTGAAAGAAATGCAAAAAAAAAAAACCCTTACTGGCTTTAACACTGGTTGGTTCACTTCACACCTTCCAAGCAATGTATAATTGAAGTATTGAACCAGCAGGGAAGGCAAAACTAAACAAAACACATTTTTGCACCAGAAGCTTACATCAGGATGCAAATGTAACACAGAGAAAACATATGCACTAACTTTAACCTTTCCAACTGAAGAAATTCATTTTGTAACATGAAGGTGTTTGCAATGTAACTTGCTTTTAGTTTAGTCTGTTTGTGTGTAATTATTCTAAAATCTAGATGGTGTGGGATGAAAAATCACACAATCACAGAGTTGTAGGGGTTGGAAGGGACTCCAGAGATCATTGAGTCCAACTCCCCTGCAAAGCAGGCAAAATGCTCATACAAAGAATTTTCTCAAAATGACAGAATGGTTGAGGATGAAAGAAAAGTCTGAATGTCATCTAGTTCAATCCCTGTGCTTAAGGAGTACCACCTACAGATGATTGCCTGTGTCAATATAGCCTTTGAATAGCTCCAAGGAAAAAGACTGCACAACCTTACTGGGTCAGCGCCTCCTCACTTGGTGAAGAAGTGCTTCCTGATATTCAGATGAAGCCTCCTGTGTTTCCATTTGTGCACATTGCCCTTGCACTGGGCACCACTGAGAAAAGCCTGTCTTCCCAGAAGAGGTTCTATCTTCATTACACTCTCCTTTTAGGTATTTTTACATACTGATAAGGTTCTCCCTGAACCTTCTCCTTTATAGTCTGTGCAGCCCCAGTTTCCTCAGCCTTTCCTCAGCTGGCAAGTTCTCCAGTTCTTTCATCATCCTCCTGACCCTTTTGCTGGACTCTTTTTAGTAGTTCCATCTCTCTCAAAAATCTATCCTCACTTTAGCTCCAGATCTACCAGATTTTGTCTTTTTTTTTTTTTTTTTTTTGTTATATGACTCTTCAATATTACAAAAGATTTGCAATGAGTTCTTGTATATATGTGTTATAAACATGGATAAAACAAGAGGCAAAAAAATATTCTTCTGGTACTCCTGTCATGTTAGTGCAGTTGTGTGGTTTTTTTTTTTTTTTCCTGACTCTTCATCACATTATATGTCAGGTAGATCTGTGTACTGTTTCACTTAAGAACAGGGCTTGTCAGCAGGAGGGAAGTGGAAAACATCCTCAAACTCTTCTATCAGAAATACCACTCATGAATCCTGAACTAATATGGGGTCTGTGGCACTACAGCTTTCTCCTACTGCTCATACTTTTCACAGCAATTATTATACAGTTCTTGTATAGTTCAACATAATGTTTTAATTGTAGTTGCCCATTTTAAAATAGAATGCATAATATTTAAAATTATATTTCTATATGGAGATATTTTTACAATTGATTTTGAAAACTCAAAATAGTTCTGCTACCTACTTCATTTACTAGCTCTAAAAATACTTATAAATACCTTTATCAGTAAAGAGATTTCTGGGAAAGAATAAGACCTATTCTGGGAAACACTAAGGACAATCTTACAAGAAAATAAGTTATTTTTAACAGACCAAGGCAACATCAGAAAATATTTTTCAAAGCTAAAATAAATGATAGTTCAGATTTTTGTAAGATCTGACAGGCAAATCTGTTTATAGTTTTGGCTAGCAGACTGTTCTGTTGCTGCTATCATTTCCAAAAGTCTTTCATGATAGCAAAAATTTATGAGACTGCAGTGCATTCAACACAAAAATGACCATAATTCTGTGCAAGAAATGAACATGTGCCACATGAAGAATTTTGTGCTTCTGAGATATCTTTATCAGAGCATGCACATGGCTTCCTCCCCCTCTACCCTTCTGAAACCAGCTACAGTTTTGACAAGCAAATAATACAGTGCGTAGAATGAATGTAATGCATACCCTGGGTATTATTTGAAATATCTCTGTCAGGACTGCATTTTGTCACACTTGCATTGCATGAAGCTGGTAAAATACCAGTTGCAAACTTCTTCCCTTCCCCTTCCCCTTCCCCTTCCGCTCAGGGTGACTGTCTTATTTCATACAGAGACTGAGCCTTAAGAAGTCACTGATTAAAAAGTATAGCACTAGTACAATAACAAAAAACAATTTTTAACCAATTTTTCTGTCAATATCAAATTGCATTTTTTTCTCTCTCTGAAAATATAGAAGTCTGCAATACAAGAACATCATCATTAACAACAGAACCTCCCTAACAAGACTGCAGCGTAAGTTTTTATTTTGATTCTGTTTCCACTATACATTCCTCACCAAGATTCCCTCCACAATTTATGCTAGAGAACCTCAATTTTCCTCTGATTTAATCTTCTCCTTCCTATGTTTTTAAGGGACCAGGAAAATACATCAATAATTTATGGAGATGTATCCCATCCAGGACATGTTCTCCCCCATTTCACCTTAGAGATGACTTTCCTTGAGCACCTTGCAATGGAATTACAATAGTTTTGTTATGCCAAGGTCCAGCACAGAACAGAAGTGACCAGGCTTCTGACCAATAATGTGAGAAAACATGCAGGAAAAACTGCTCACTGCTTTGCAGATTAATGTTTCAGTAATATGGCAGTGTCTTGTCTCCCGATTACTGACAAGCACCCTTTCCAACAGGAGATAACTTGAAGTTAGGTAACAGACATTGGATATCTCTTGTTTTTACAGATAGGGCATTGGGGAAAAACAAAAACAAAAGCAAACACAAAAGCTGAAAATGCCATCTGCATTTATGGGGTCCTCTTCCTAATGTCTACATGCCCTTTTCGGGGCAGCTGATATTAAAAGTAAAAAAAAAAATGTTATCAGGTGCCCAAGCCACATGAGTGGCTTTCAAAATTAGAATTAGGATTTTTATCCAATCATTTTGTTGAGGTTTATTATTTTTTAAATATATTCTGTGAACATATTTAAAAGCCCACACCTAGTAATAATATTGCTTATACACTGCTTGAGCAGCTAATGTAACCACCAGACCCGTCATTTTCATTCTCTGCTTGGATTGCTTTGAGATTTGTAGCCTTTATTACATCATGCAGTTTTTAATGCTTAGCTTCTAAGTTAATGTTGAATAGCTGTCTGATCACTACAGTTTAATAAAAATTAGACGTAAAAGAACCATCTCAGTAAAGAAAAAACAGCTTCAGGGTTAGGTAGTTGTTTTTCACAAATGAACTTAGATGTAATACAATTACTTTCAGACAGCTTTTCCTAAATATTATGAAATGATCTGAAATAATTACAAAAGCAATGATGGCAAACTGGTGGCATTTTAAAGTTATGGAATTGCTTTCTAAATGGATGTTCAGTGTAGTGCCTTTGTTTCTACAGGCTACAAGCAGTGAGCTGAAACTAATGACAGTGAGTTACCAATGGCTTTACCTGACAAGTAGAGATTTACTTAATAGTGTAATAGAACTGGAACCAGCCATATTTATCATTCTCTCTTCCTCTACGTTCAGCAGTGATTTTTTTTCCATCCAGAAGTCAGTGTGTTCAAAGAGGGGAGATAACTGTGTTATTTCCATCTTTGCCAGAGACTTGGTAAGTCACAGTCTCTGCATCTGAATCGCACTAGCTGCTAAACAAAGATAATAATATTTTTTTTTCTTTTGTAAATGATTCTTGTGGGCATATGACTGAGCAAAATAGCTCATAAACATAGGTACAAGGCATAAAAATTGCAGAAGACAATGGACATCAAAGTGAGAAGCTCTGGGAATAAATCCAAATGAGTGGTAGAAGCATAAATACACACGAACACATAGAAATTCTAAGTAACCATTTCTAGGAGAAGAATGAGTGTGATGTTGGCTTATTAGAACTGGTTTGAACAAAGTATATAGTTGTGGGAAAGACTAATTGGAGGCCTGTGTAAAACCAGCTACTGTCTTGCGTAGCAATATGCAAAGAGGAGCAGGCTGCCTGCTCTTCTTTGGATGGGCACTGGAGGAGCCTTTTACTACCTTTTACTATCACCAGCTGTAGTCCTTTCTGAGGGACAAGATGAAAAGTATGTTAAAGGAATACTCCTTCAGCAATTACTATTTTTTAAAATCTCCTTCAAAAAGGTAAATTCATGCCTTCCAGAGCATTTGCAGCACAGCACAGCTTGGCTGGGCTCTGTGGGTCACCAGAAAGGCACAGGAGGAGGTGGGTGCAGATTGCTTCTTGTACATTGGTCAGATGAAGTTGCTGATCAGCTTCATGAGGAGGGAAGTGATCATGGAGGTGAAGTCTGCAGAACAGAGAAGGACAGGGAATCTTACAGGGCAGCCTTGTCTGCCCCTTCCCAGCTTTCTTTCCTTTCTGCTGTTTACTCCCTTATGACCTAACCTATTATTGTAAGATTTTGTTTTGCTAGCTGAGAATCCTTGAGATATCTCAGAGAGGCATGATGTTAGAATTAGAAATTATTATTTAGCAAGTAAAAAAATAATTTTAGAAAAGTGTGTAGTAGGTGATGTAACAAATAAGGGATTATATTTTTCTCACCACCATGAAGTAAATGCTGCCGTTGCCTTGATATACATTTTCTTTACAAATATTAGTCAGATTTTGAAGTACTTTTCTTTTCTGATTGTTTTCTGATGAATAATCAACTGTAATTCACAGAGGCTTACATATTGCACAATGGTGATGTTCAACGGGAATTTTATTAGTTTGTTAGATCAGAAAGCATCTCAGCTGTTCTCATTTGTGCTCTGACTGAATGAGTTACCAGCTGGTTCCTGTACATTTATGGAGAAAGATGGACCTGTCCTGAAGGACTATGTCTCAAGATGAAGTAACACAAGAAGACATTAGAAGACACGTAAGAAAAACAGAATATATATTAATGTTACTGTTGAATATCCCTTTTTCTCTGGCCTATCAGAGCTTACCAGATGAAATGAATTACCTCGATAGGTTTTAAGGACAATGGTCATTTGTAGTTACCTGGTCTGCCCTTTGACTATCATAGCCTGTACAGTCTCTCCTGGCTTCTGCTTGTGCCATAAACCACAGCACAAAGAAAAATAAAAAGACACCTCCCAGACATTCCCACACCCCGTTTACTTATAGGAGGGAGACTTCCCGTTAATTCAAGGAGCTATAGGGAATGGTAATAATGACACACTAGGTGGCACTCTTACTTCTGAATCCACGCTAAATTAAATCCTAAGTGTTTATTTCAAGGGTTTTGTATTAAATAAAACACAGTTTTTTGGGAGGTGAAGATGTTATTCATAGTTCTCAGCCTCTTTACTGCTTATGTTTTCAAAATAATATTTAGAGGAATTTGGTAATCTGTAATCTTTCACTTTTATGCTTTTTTTTTTTTTTTTTTCCTCTACAATCTGCAGAAGTTTTCAAGCCTTTAATAATCACAAAGGAATTAAAAGTGTAGAACTGGGCTACATTAAATTTGTGTCACTTGGGCTCTGTACTAGGCTTAAGAGAGGGGAAACCTAACTGACAAAGGGAGCAGATACTGTCTTTAAATGGAAACATTTTGGAAGACTGGCCTCCCTGCTAAGAGGAATTAAGGGTGGTTTAGATAACTGGCTTCAGTGCACTTCAGGACTGCAGGGTCTGTGGCTACAACAATTCGCTTCTCTGCTACCAAGTGGATGAAAATTTCTACTGGGCCAAAATCTTAAGGAATTTAGCTTTGATGAGCAGACACCACCACTCTTGGAGGACTCTTAACACTTGAGAGTTGATGGATAATTCCTACCTCTAGTGAGCCATTGGGGAAACTGAGGCAGGATATGGCACTGCTGTACCCTCTAGAGCACGTAAGTTGAATGGTGGTTTTGTATAAGAGTTTTCTCAGGTTTACTTCATATTGGAATAAACCAGTTTCTTCTCAGCCTGTACCTTAGTCTGTAAAATACTTTTGGATGTTTAACCTGTGGAAAATATTACAAGTTCAACTTTCTGAAGAGCTAATTATATTAAGTAGGTCATTCTTGTAGTATCACCAGTACTTCTTGAAAAAGTGAGCATATTAGGGGATGGACTTTCTATGCTATGCTGTTATTATTGCTTTTGGTTTTTGAACTTGCAGCGCACTGGCATTTCTTACAAATTCTTCAAATGTACTTGTAATTTATTGTTATATAATTTATTGCAAGAATAATTTAATCTTACTTAATTTAATCTTACTATTAAATTGCTATGCAAGAATATAAGAAAAAAACAGGTTAGTTTGTCTACCTCTATTTTAACTGAGAGTACATCCAAAGGAGCAAGTAGAGTGGTTGGTGGTTGAAACAGATCTTTAAGCAAAACAAGGCATGACAAGGACTCAGTGTACACATTTGTTTGCAGGGGACTGGGTTACTTTAGACTAGCTCTGCTATAGTTTCATGCACTCAAGGGCCAGTCATTGATTTGAATGTACTTGATGTATGCAACTCTGGGAAAAAACCTCTGCTTTAATTTCCTTTCCAATGTTGCTCCATAATGTGAATGTAAGCAGGGATAGTCAGCAATTCACAACAAAAGACATTTATTTTCTGAACAAAAATAATCTTCTCTATTAATTCCAATTAATTCTTCTGCATATCTTCTGTATTAATTCCAGTGAATATCTTCACTACTACTACATTCCAGTGGTAGTGTCCATAGCTTCTAGGTGCTAATGGAATTAGCCAACTGTTTTAAACTGCCTTCATCTTTATTTTCTTTTTTAACAGAAAATTGTATTTTTCAACAGGAATAACATGGTATCCTTCTGAAATGTGGAGGATTTGTTTACCATTCCTCAGTAATTTACTTTTGAAGAAAACTCCCAGAGACTTTCGTGGTTTCTCTGTTTAACAAATATTGTTTCCCCTTCCAGGGGATGTTGTACCATATTCTTTGAGTTATAATAGGTAATGAGACCCCAGTTCACATTGTTCTGTTTTGACATATGTGCTTTTAAATAGTTGCCTCACATCTTTATGCTGACAGTTTTTTGGTTAATATATGTCAATAGGTGACTACCATGTTTTTTTAGATACTCCTTTGCATTGCGTTGATTTATTTGTTCAGATATGCCTGAGCCTACAACATGGTAGGTCAGGAGCTTTGTTTTAACGTTCCTGATGCAGAGATTCATGGTGACAGATACAATTCAACACCATGTAGTCAAGGTTGTCTAGGAACATCTAAAACTTACAGCTGCTTAGGTACAGCATATAAGTAATGGTCATCACATTGGACATATTTTTCAATTTGCAAAATGAATTTTATAAAAAGATTCATATTTTGTCCTCTTGTAGAGCAGCAGTACCTCTACCACTGCTATATCAGAGAAGGAAAATCCTGCTAACACAGGAGAAATAAGAGAATAGAGAAAATAGAGAAACAGAATACATTCAACATGCTGTTTACAGATAAACTGGTGTCATTAGCATGAGACTTATTTTCTTCTTAGAGGTAACTGACAAAACCCACTGATACAACAAGGAAAAATTTACTTATTTTTTGCCCAAGTATTTTTCTTGGCAATTCAGTGACTTAGTTTTCTGTGTTCTTTCCTATCCTTTTTCTGAAAGAGAATGTAAGAGGACACAGTTGTGTGCTGTAGCCCCTGGGCAAAACTTATGCACTTTTTCACACCAACAATTGTGACTTTATGTTGATAAAATAGTGAAAAGCTTGCAGAAGACTTAATTTTTTTTTTTTTAATGCAAATGTTGTGCTTGTTTCAGTCACGGGCACATTTAATTCACAGATTCTTGTGGATTATTTTGCCACAGAATTGGTGGATCATATTCTTCCCTCTTCTATTTTATTTTCATCAAGCTCTTCTCAAAACAAAATCCTGCTTAAAGGAAGAACAAATACCACAAAAGCAGAAACTTACATAATGATACAAGAACATTATGCTAGTAACATTCAAGTCATCTCATTAGAAACTGAAACTGACTGAAAAATTTCTTCTTAGTTCTATGCCTGCCTTCAAATTAAATTAGATATTATATTAGGTGAAATTCTCCAGGGCAACCATTGTTTTATGCTATTGCATAACTAGGCCATAGGAAATTCTCTAGTGAGAGTTATTAGAAGAGTAGGCCTTGAACTCAAGGAAGCTCTATGAGTTGTAAACTAGGTTTCATACATACGGGACACCTGTTCATGTATTTTGACTCCTTGGGCTTAGCAGTGAGTTTTAAATGCATCATGGCATGAAACTGGTTCCTGCTTGGACTGGTGTTCTATGACTGTTTCTGAGCTATTGGCTAAGCTTGACTTCTTAACATTTTTGTTTTCCTCAGTAAACTATTAGGGAGCAACAATATTCCTGTGCCAAAGTGAAATCTCCACAGAAAATTATTCCGACCTTCATATTATCTACCTCATCCTCTAATATTGCTTTGATCAGTAGCCAAATAAGTAATGTTGACAAGTTGATCTTTCAGTTATTATCAATGCACATCTGAATTAACAACCCATTAAGCAATTCACACATCCCAGAGTCCCAAATGGTAACTCATGCAGATGTTACAACTGCCCATGTTCTGACCTTGTTTTATCTGCAAGGATTCAAGAAGTGTGCTTGTTCTAATAAAAACTTATAATATACAAGAACATAATAGCAGTATCCGGGAAAAAAAAAGAGGCAGACATTACTTAATTAAAACATTTGTTGTTAACAACTAGTTCCCTCTTCTTTAACTGGCTCTCAAATCATCCCTTGAGCCATCTTACTGTGAAAAGAAGATTTTACTTCTTTATGAGCAGTTCTTTAAGCCTTGTTTTGAACTCAGTTGGGAAAAAGAAAAATTACTTGAGAGTTGTAATAAAATGTGGTAATTGAGATGTCATGTGTGCTAGGATTTATTAGGAAAAAAAACTAAGCAGAGATCAAAACTGTATTATGTCAATACATAAAACTGCAATTTGCTTGTAAATGTTGTATGCAGGTCTGCTAAAAACAGTAATCACTTTGTGTCAGACTAAAGGTTGTCTAGCTCACCTACCCTGTCTCCAGCAGTGGTCAACAGTGGCTGTTCACAGCAGAAAAGCATATGGAATCCTTCTCTCCTGTCCTCCAGCAACTTTTACCACTAAATAAAAAAATGGTTTGTAGATACTCTGTAGCTTCTGGTTTCTTAATCTTGCCCAGCCCAGTTGTGACTCCTTCAGCATTTATAACATACTATGATGTGGACTCCACATACTGTACTATATTTAAGTACATATTGTGAGGAATCATTGATCTTATTGGAGGCAGTGCTGAAAAACTGAAAGCAAGGTTGTTCATATTCACAATACATCCCAAAGAAAGTTGCGGGCTGTGGAGAACTCACATTGCAGTAGGTTCTTTGGCAGGAAGTATGACTCATCATACTCACCATGCTCTAGACCCCTCACCAGCTTTGTTGCTCTTCTTTGAACCTGCTCGAGGGCCTCAATGTCTTTCTTGCAGCAAAGGGCTCAAAACTGGACACAGTATTCAAGGTGCAGCCTCACCAGTGCTGAGTACAGGGGAAAAGTTGGACAAGTTCTGACAGTCTCTCCACAGCATGCCAGCACCAGGCTCCCAGCAAGAAGCGCAATTCCTTTAAATGACAGGTTGAACCAGCAGATGGGTGCCTCTGGCTCTCTCAGGAGGGCATTGCCCACTACTATCACTCATTGGTAAGAATTCAGCACCATGAATACAACAATTTTTCTGTCTCCTCTTTCTGAAAGAAAACCTTCCCTAAGAGACAAAATTGTCTCTATGATCCTAAAGCAATCCATGATGAGGACAGTGGACCAGAAGGGATGTCTGCTTAGCTGATTACATCTAGAATGTTGTCAGTCATCAATTATGTAGTTTAATAGCATTCTACAGATTATCTGTTTTACTTAGCACTATCCTGTCAGGGCCATCTAATGGTCCCCCAAAATATTTACCTAATTTAGGGCTGAAAATAAAAACAAAAATCCATACCCATGTTGTACCACTGACAGAACATACCAAAATTGTTACATCTTTTATTACATATTTGGATAAAGGTTACTGGTGACACTGACAGTGCAGTCAGGCTGCCCTAACGCATAAAATATTTCAACAGTTTGGCTAGTTGAGATGTTTCTGGTCTAAGCACTTTTATAGAAAAATAGTATAGTAGTTTTCTATACAATTGAAAATGCATTTTATGAAAAAAAATCTTAAACCTAAATCAATTTGACCAAGCACATGAAAAGTTCATTTCTGAAGGAGTTTCAGAAAACCAAGTAATAGAAAAGCCAGGTTATACTGTTTAAATTAATTTTTAGCTACTGCCAAAATTTGTAATATAGATAATGCTACTTTTTTTTTTTTTACTGTTTTAGTCTTTCTGTTGCTTACTATAACTATGATTTCTTAAAAAAGTTTGAATCAATAAGATGTTAAAAAAAATGTCAGATTCAAACAGTGCTAGCAGACTATTAATGATTGCACTGAGGAAAGAAAGACTGGTTTGAATATTTTACAAGCTTATGCTTCTGAAATTCTTTGATCAAAGACTCCCAAAAATGTCATACCACTAAATTAAACTTTCTGAAGTGCCACATGAATCTAAGGAATTTCCATTGTTTTCAAAGAATATTTTTTGCAGGTTGGCTTTGAAGTGAGGAAAACACAATAAGGCCTCTAAGTAGGCAATCTGTAGAAAACACAGCACTTAGAAAATCACACACTATACAATTTTACTCCCTGTGCTTTAAGCTGAAAGAATATTTGTGTATTCAAATAAATGCATATGTTTGTAATTTTGCAGCTTCAATCAGGAAGTAAATGAACACAAATACAGTGCTTCAATACAAAAATCAGTGTTGCTTCAATGAGAAATCTGTGTTGCCTTTTCCTTTTATAGGAAACTGCTGGCAGTGGCCAATATGAA
Source organism: Phasianus colchicus (assembly GCF_987193195.1). NCBI lineage: Eukaryota > Metazoa > Chordata > Aves > Galliformes > Phasianidae > Phasianus > Phasianus colchicus. The sequence continues at coordinate 70,291,349 of NC_143437.1, read as the reverse complement.
TAAAATCTAACCCAATATCAGGCAGGACTAGCATAAGTTCCGTTATTTCAGCAAATAATCAATTTTTAAAAACATTTTGCAGATTTTCAGATGTGGTTTGAATATGTTCCAATACAATTTGGATTGATCAGAATATGTTGCACTCCTCCACTCACCCTGAAATATACCATACTGAAGTCAATACACAGTTCTTTCTATTTCCAAGTTGGATGGAAAAATACAGATATATATGAACTACATTAACAGAACTACTGAATTTAGTAGAGGCTAAGACAGATTTATTCTAGGATAAATATCCTGATGTGTATGGCAGTTCCGCAATTACTCTACTATAGCACTTTATGTCACTATGTTTCTTGGAGGTTAGCTATGGTTCATGCCACAGAAAAGAGTTTGCTTGATGGAACCTCACGTATGCTCAGGTAGTCCTCAGGTAGCTGGCAGGACAAGACCCCCCTTTCTGTCCATGCTGGACAAGGTAGCAAGTGTCACTAAATAAAAAAAAAATGAAGCTGCTTTATGGCAAGGATCTGTCCATTTGGACAAGGCAGTGACCTTATGATTACCTGCCTTTTCATGCCTTTTAACAATATACAGAAAAATCTTCATTTATGTATTTACATATATATTTTATATAAAAATAAAAGTGTGTGCAGATATAGACTTGATACATATTTACATATTTTTGTATGGTTATGTTTATATATGCATGTATGTAATATAATTATACATATAATACATATATTGGAAGGGACCTTGAAGATCATCTAGTTCCAACCCCCTACTATAGTCAGGGGCACCTCCCTTTAGACCAGGTTGCTGAAAGCCCCATCCAGCCTGACCTTGAATGCTTCCAGGGAGGGGGCAACCTCTCTGGACAACCTGTTCTATCATGCACCCTCACAGTAAAGAATTTCTTCCTGATGTCTAGTCCAAGTATACCCTCTTCCAGTTTAAAACTATTTCCCCTCATACTGTCACTATCAACCCTTATAAAAAGGCCCTCCCTTTTACCAAGACTGTGAAGGAATTTAGAGTTGCCAGTAGGACCAATACAGGGCACAGGCTGGTGGTAGTAGCCATGATTCCATACATGTAGACACATACAAATATCACTGCTTACACATACATACAATCAATGAATGTACAGATGTTACAGTCACGAGATGTACCAGAGAGCTTGGCCACACAGTTATTATACCAAAGCAAAAACAGATAAGATGCTTACCCACATCCTTGGCTCACTATGAATCTCCAGCAGAGTGGATCTCCAGAAGAGATCCTTCCCCACTGCTAGTCAGCTCTTAAATGGGTCTAGGAGAGGTGGAGCCAGGCTCCACCCCTTCCGGCAGCACAGGTGAATTGCCTTCACCTGTGCTCCTGTGGCTGACTCATTGCTCGCCTCAGGTGGTCAATCAGAGGTTCAGGTCATGATTCAGCAGTTCCGTACACATCTATGAACATTATCAGTGAATGTATTTATTGTTGTAAGATATTTTTAAAGTGATTTTGGCTAGGAGGTTTTATGATGAAATGTATACCTAATTATAACATTACTGTGCTGATGCAAATAATTATTAGAGCCTGTTGTATTCATACAAGTACAAATTATATTTTATTCATACTGTTTACTTCAGGATAAGTATACATTATGTGAATAGCCTCCTAAACTATTAAATGGTTTAAACTTGTTAGGTGATATTTCAGTTGATATGCACTTTATCATTAAGTGCATTTCTGTCCTTATAATTTTGTGTTCTGCAGTAAGTGGGTCGCTCTGAAAATAATGCCTCATATTTATTTCCATGGAAACTACAACAGATAAAGAACATTATTTGACAGAACAAATTCTCTGCTACAAAAAAAAATTTTCAATATTGTTTCCACCATTAGCCAATTCACACAGATGCGACATTCTTTTAAAGGTGTGACAACTGTGCTTGGCTGTCCAAAAAGTGAATTGTATTTCATGTTGCTTTTGCCACTGATAAAACACAACACCCACTGCTTCAGAGTACTCACAGCCACTGTTTGGTCTCAGCAAGTATTAATGAATGTCAGTGGGTGCCATTTTTCCTCGTGAAAGAACTCAGTGGCACACCTTTGTTTCATATGCACTTTCATGTCAGATGCCACTTTGTCAGACTGCCCTTCCGCTGCCATTAGTCACATGTAAAACAACATGTAATGGAATATTAGTGGGAAGGTTCAGACTTACTGCCATACCACCAACATCTGCCTCTGACTTTGTGGGCCAATGTAATAAAGTATGAGGCATTACTTTTGGAGCAGCCCTTGTAAAATACTAGTTTCTTCCTCGATGAACAAGGAAATCGTGCCTGACATAACAGACGGTTGTGACTGCAGCCAGGATGTAAATAAGAGATCTAACAAATATCTCCATATTCAACCTTTTTTTCTAGGCTATGAATGTGCAGGAGATGTATTAAGGAAATGCAGAAGCCTATAGAACAAAATTAAACTACATATTTATCTTACTTTTTTTGTGAACTGTAGTATCTTCAACTGAATGACACATGAAGACAACAATCATAACCAGTGCAAAAGGCCAGAGAGGCTGAACACTCTTTAGTGACTTAATCTTTTTGTCTTTCAAGGCTTACACTTTTATCAGTAGATTTTGATGATCATGCTAATGGCTCTGAAACAAGTTTCCAAATTACCATAATGATCTGATGATAAAGCATTTGAAGTTTCCTTTTTTCCCATTGTAAAATATTTATTTTTCAACTGAACGATGCTAACAATGTAACACTGAAAATACAAACCATGTGTGCTTTTTGAAGTTACATTTCAATGTTTAATATTGTATGAAACATCCACTGTGATGGAATCATGCAGAAAATAAGCTTTTTCTTATTAATATGAACTCATTAAAGTGTCTGCCTGATTATAGCAAAGCTGTTTTCCCTTTAGCATCCCAAATTTCTTGCAACAGGGGTCTGTGAACTGAACTTCGTATTTTCTATCTGGCATTGATCACTATGCTGATAATATTAGGAGAGAGTCAGCTGCCACTCCTAAGTATGAATGCTGAATATAGAACCTGGATCAAGATCCTTATCTAATGTCAAGTGATGTCTCTATTATAACAAACAAAGTTCTTATTAGCCAGTAAATAGTCCCTGATAAATATGTAACAGGAGAGTCAATGAAGTGTTATTATGGCAATTCACAGATGGAGTACTTAGAATGTTATTTAATAGTGTAATAAATGCTCTTTTTTTTTTTTTTTTTAATTACACAAAAGATTTCTTTCTGTCTGTTCTATCAATTGCAAGTGAGCTTTCTCTCACTTCTCAAATATTTTTTTTCCAGTTTGTCATAGAAAAAAAGAAACAATATAGTTTAGATAAGAGAAGCTGGGAATAGAGACAGGCACATTATAAAATTTACCCCCAAAAACTCCAATAAAATAGAGAGACAATATGAAAATTGGATCAGATTAGAATATACAAATATAAATGTATGTACATATAGAAAGAAGATACTTGTAATCTTTTTTTCATAATTCTGGTCCAGGAAATTGGAAATTTTAACATAATATAAAGCTGAAATACTGAATGGCAAAACCGGAGTGTTAGGAGACTTTTCAGAAGAAACCATGTGAATCCTAAAAGGCAGCTGTCATTTTATTGCCAGCAGGTGCCAAAGTACCTGCAGTGTATTAGAAAATAGAAAACCAGGAATCTTCTAGGGCTATGGAAGACTGGTAAAAATATTATTTCGTTATGAAAGGTGAGTGAAGGTGAACACCTGGGTGAAAATATCAGCAGGAAAAGGGTTATAAAAATCGCATATATTGCTGACACCAAGAGCAGCGGGTCATCAAGATCCTAGCACATATCTACTTGCAATTTCTCAAGACAATCAGATCTGAAACAGATACAGTGAATAGATCCTGATGATTTGCAGAACTAGGACAGAATAGAGACACTAATCACTGCCAGTTTCAGAAGGGTATAGCATGAGACATATCCAGAACCTGCATGCTTCTAAGAAGAACCCAGGAAGTATGGGAAGGGGCTTAAAAATGATGTGCCTTGTCCTCTTTGTCATTAAAGCAATCCTAGACAGACAACCTGAATATATCTAGGGGTCTTTGGGCCTAAGTGCAAGGCAGACTACTTGCATACTTCTCGGTACTTGTGATCATGAGACAGTGAATCTAGGAGACTCCAGTTAGTTGTGATGAATCTCTCCTTCCTCAGAGGTATTATATTGAGCTACATTGTTGCAACAATGTTGCAAAATTATTTCCTACAGATTAATTTGGCAGTCAGTATGTTTCAAAGTGTTTGGAAAAGATATGTATATGCAGAAAGCATATACATATGAAGTCCTTCATTTATATATTTCTAACATACCGATGAAATGCTCTGTTTGTCAGAATAAAGGGTCATATCTGAATGTACAAAGTACAAAGGATTTCTAGGAGTGGGATCATTCCATACTGACAGTCCTCTGTAGCAGTTCAGATGAATTTTAACCAAATGAGCACAGAAGAGAGTCTCCCCTAGTACCTTCCAGTCTAGGCTGTATATAACTAAACATAGGTATCTGAATATAGGACAGCATTAGAATGTTGGAACGTATATTTGTAGAGACATGACAAGGGAGAATAGGGAGGAGGAGACACTGTCCTGTGGAGAACTGTGCCCAATACATTGCTCCAGTATTCCTGAGGTAAACAGCTGTTGGCTGATGCTGCTCCCTGCTCCTGAAAAAGCATGAAAATACAATAGGATATGGCTTTTTACAAAATTGTGACTCCCACCCATAAACTGATGTTTGAAACAAAATAGCAGCGCTGTGTGCATAGTGGGAAAGGGCTTCCTGTTGTGAGGAATTTCCGAGTGAACTGCAAGGGGCATGTGGTCCTGCTGTCCAGTCTCAGGTCCTGCAGACATTTCACCGAATGATGATCTCCAAAGGCACATGGGTGTGCAATGAATAGACCCTTGGGCAAGAAGAAAACGAGATGGCCAGATAGAGTGGACCATCCCCAGGAAGATAGCTGTGGGGACAAGGCTACTTCTCTTGGTGTACCCATGTCCATGGACTGGTCCTCCAAGGCCATTCAGTACTGTTCAGTGATGTTGTGAATTGGAAGCTGACTAACAAGCAGAAGAAATGAAGCCTAGACTTTCATTCCCTTTGGCACACATTAGTTTTGGTATCTCTATAATTGATATGGAGTTTTACAATCCTCATAGTAACTTACTCATCTGGAGACTTGTCAGCTTTCAGATTTGACTGCATTTGGCAGAGGTTCTCAAATCCTTTACTGACAGATGGATGAAATAAAGACAGACAGAATCACTGTCTATCTTTGTTTTGTCTGGCATTTAGACTACCAGGGCTTAAGTTATGATGAGACAGAAGTCAGTAGCTTCTGAGTGTTCCTTAATCATTACCATGAATGTGCCAAGAAGTAAACTAATGTAGGAGATGAGGATAATAATGCTTTGAATTGGCAGGGGCAGTGAGAATGGACAAAAGCACATAGCTGAACTGAATTCAGTTGGTAATTTCTGGTAACACTGGATAACAGGTTGATTTACAGAAGTCAGCTAGACTGTATCTTTGTCTAACTCTAAATCAAAGAGAAGTTGGCTCCTGAAGTGGGGTTTCTATGGCTTTCCAAATAGATTATGAATCACAGTACATGTGTTATGCAAGGCCTGCTTTCTTAGAGGGCAGATTTAGTGAAGAGATCAGTAGCGTGTAGTAAGGAAAAATTACAGCAGTGAAGATTGCTTCCCTCAAAAAGAGCCACAAAGTATGAAGAAAGAAACAGGAAAAAAACAGAGGACCTCCTGATTGCTATCGCTATGTATGCTCCCCTGATTGGAGAAGGCTTATTTTATGTTCAAGGATTCATTGAAACATTTCTTGTACTATGTTTTAACACAGCTCTTAGCCTACTTTTTTTTTTTTTTTTTTTTTCCATTTCATTTTCAAAGTAAATATTTTGACAGTCATTTCTGTCAGTATTGCACATTTACAAGCTGAATAAACAGATGTATATGTCATAGATGCTCAAATGGATAAATATTCTGGAGGATTCTAATAGGAGTTGAGGAGCAGAGTTGCAGAATAGGCATTTGAAGGTGTCTCAGGTGAATGACAGGCTCTGCTTTCTGCTCTCCATATCCATGTATCTTGTACCCATTGTTGACAGTATATTTATGAAATGTCATACGTACGTAATCTCCACCAGGAATGCCTTGGGTTTTTTTGTTTCTCTCTTTCAGGAATCCATTATGTCCCTCTAGTAGACCAGAGACAGTGATAGAATAGTGAAGTCATTTTGCTACTGATTCAGAAAAGGGACCTCAGCTTTGAGGTCCACGCTTTTGAAAAGAATTGTCTGATCTAAAGTGGTGCAGCTACTGTTAGCATACTAAGTTGGTAAGATGAAGTAGTAGTCACATCTTAATGTGAAACTTGTAGTGAATGTAGATTTTCAATTTCCTTCCTTTCTTGTCAAACCATATGGGGTTACAGAGTCTTCTCTCTGTCCTGTTTGTCTAATTTAGGAGTACCCATATTTTGGAATTAAATGGAACAGACAAAGTCTTTCTAACTTTTTTGGCTTCTTTTGAGATACTGGTGCAGTTGCAGTAGGTTTTGTGTTGTTAACTTCCCAAGTTCTCCAGAAAGATGAACATCACTGTGAAGAGGGAAGTTCTCTACCACCAGCAGCAAGCTATAGGCAGCCAAATGCCTGCAGCTGCTCAGCTGCTGTTCCACCTGTCAGCTTTTTTATGGATGAAGTAAAAGTTGTCATTTGTCAGCATGAAAAGAAAAAGAATAGGCAAAGCTGACAGTATACTGAAATGACTGCTTTTGAACACTGATGATCTGTGCTCTAATGACATTTTTTGTTTTTAAATGATACATGGAGGTTCCCTGTTTGCCTTTTCTTTTTCCCTTTGACTAAAAACCAAGACTTCATTAAAAAGAGAAGATACTGATGCTTTGTAGGCGTAAAAACAGATTTCTGATTCATTTTGTATGTTGCTGCACCAATTCAATCTGTGTTTAGCATGCCTGGATACTTAAGTGTTACCAGTCTGAACAAACCCCAGAGAAAAGCAGTCAGACCTTAGGCATCAGAAGAAAAAAGGGAAAATGTCTCTTTCATGCAGACATTATTGTACAGGCATTTACAGTTTGCTAATCTTTTGTGAAATCACTGACATCTATTATTTTATTTATAATCCCTGATTTTTGTGATATAAGGATATCTATGCTATAGACAACTGTAGAGAAGTGCAGTGTAAGCTTGTTAGGATACTTGAAGAATTGTGTCTGTCTGAAGCTTTCCAGATCAAATTACTTCTTTCAATAAGCTGTCTTTTTATTGCTATGCACTAGACTTTTTATTTTAGTGTTTTAAAAAGCCTTCATTGCTGTGAGAAAATACTTAGATACAAATGATACAGAACATCACAGCAGGAAATAAGAAATGAACCTTACATTTTTAAAATCAAATTCATGAGTTTCCTAGCTGGAGTTGATACCTGTTGAGCATAGAACTGGGCACAGTCAAAGTTGTTCTAATATGTACACAATGTATGTAAATAGGACACAATAATGCTTATGCTGGAGTCAAGATTAGCCAGCATGTACAGTGTGTAAATATAATGTGTAGTAGTATGTATGTTGTATAATTGTGTTAAGGTTGTGATGGGCTGTACATCAATGTATGACATGCTGTTGCCTTTTGCCAAACAGATGTTAGCAATGTGGTAGTATGCGTGGTAATAAATATAATATTCTTTTTCACCTGATCAAAAAACGAGAGCATCAATAAGGAGAAATAAAGAGAAAGAATCTAGAAGTTAATTATTCTATGTTTGACAGGATGGAATAGGTAAAATGAGAAATGATGTTTCTATTCTGGATAGATGTGAAATTCTACATTACTAAGTTGTGTAAAACAGAATAAACTATAATGATTAAACAGCTTCCAATTTTGAGCTGTTCCGTTACAATATTTTATTTTTCATCAAGTAGGGGTACAGAATCATAGAATCATAGAATGGCTTGGGTTGGAAGGGACCCCAAAGATCATCAAGTTCCAATCCCCCAGCTGTAGGCAGGGCCACCAAACTCCATTTGTAGCATCAAATGAACACATTTGTATCAAATAGACCCATGTGACTTCTAATGTACAGAAACAGTTCAGGGCATTAACAATGTTATTAGCCAAGTTCATTTATTTCATCAAATAACTTTTTTGAAAAAAAAAAAAAGGAAAAATAACAATGTGTTTGTCATCCACTATGATAACACTGTATGTTAAGGAAACAGCATACTGCTATTGAAAAATTCTGTAGCATCTATTAACCTGCTTAGCTTAAAATGCCAAAACATTTTTAAAAGATAGAGTCAATGGAGAGAAAAATAATGAAAATAAATAATGCAATTCATGATTCTACAATAACTATTCTGTGGAGGGAGTGTTGACAACAAATGACTTCTCTGGATTAACTCCTAATAATGAAGCACATGATACTGGGTTTCCTGAAACAATTATGGACACTGATATGTGTGAAATTATTCAAAATGTCTCAATATCCAATGAATAGATATGATGTCTTAGAGGGTACTGGAAGTTATGCAAGTGTTATGAACAGTTTAGTGTCACTGTTCAAAACATTAGAATAATTTTGGAGAAGCTACTATTAAGCATCTTCTTGTTCAGACCTATTGCATATTAATTCACCCTTAAATCACAGACAGTGAGTTAAAGATTATTTTAGTATTTTCTTGTGGAAATAAATAGAACACATGGTGACTGGAACAAAACTAAAGGCAGATGTTTATATGAAAAATGTGACATTTTTCAGTATATTAATTACTTACATGCCTTTGCCTCAGAAACACCCTGCTGCCCCTACAGTCTCCATACCATAATTCAGTACTTGAAAGAAGTTTATCTGAAATTGCAGTCAATTATTCCAGTAAAAACTGTACTGGGAAGAAAGCTCTTGGTACAGTTCAAAGAAAAATGCTGTTATTGCTCAATGGCTCTTTCTAAAGACATGATATTGCCTGGATACTTGTTCTTTTATATCCAATGCTTTGTGTGAGTCAGAACAAAAGTCCCCTAGCTCTCCAAAATTGTGGTCATTTGAAGAATTGTAAAATCAATTGCCAGAGCTTTGCAGCTTCTCCCTGCGCCCCTTTAGGATAGTAGTGTTATGTTTGGAGTTATGGCTTTTGGAGGCAGTTTCCATTTCTCATAGCCTCCTTGAATTTTGCTTCGTTTTTTCACATCTCTTTCCAATGAGCTTATTCGGGCCAGTATTTTCACAGAATGACAGAATCATAGGGGGTGGAAGGTACTCTGGAGATTGTGAGAATCCTTCTTTGTTTTTTGGCTCAAAGCTTGCTTCCTGAGGTATTTCTTGTGATAAGACTGACTTGTCTAGGAGATGAGTGATGGGTGTTGCTGTGTGGCAATCAACATCACTGTGTGGACAGTTTTAGCTGTTTGCCTCTGGAAGAGAGTGCTCAGGAGTGTTTACTGGCAGAAGATCTAGCCTGTGACTAAATAACTCCAGCTTGCTATGGGAAACTGGGGGATGATGCCATTCTACCCTGTGAATGCAAGATACAAGTTGGCGCCTCCCTACTCCCTCTTATCTGCTGGCAAGGCCAGGAAGATAGGAACAAAGGAGTTTCCACTAAGATCCCAAAGCCAGAAGCTGCCTCTCCAAGGAGAGCTGACTCAACCACTTTGGATTTGAGCTGTCACTCCAAAGAGAGCTGACTTGACAACTTTGAAAACATTGAAAAGGGGCCATCATCCCATGATTGCCATTGTCATCAACAGAACAACAATGCCCAACGACCCACCACTACAGAAGATCAAAGACTGAACTACTAGCCACGCTGGATCCATGGTGGTGACTATCTCCCTCTAGCTGCCTACAAAGACTCCGTGTTTCTTCTTTCCTATCTTTTCTATCGCCCTCCTTCCCTTCTCCATTACCCTAATTCATAATAGTGTCCGTCCTCCCCTTCCCCATCTCCCTAATTAAGATCTGTAATAAACTGGTTGGACCAACATTTGAACTGTTGTTTCTTAATCTCACACCAGGTATACAGATATTAAAAGAACCTCCTCTTCTTCCTATAAATTGGAGTGAGAAAGAGATCATCTACTCCAACCCTTCTGCTAAATCAGGTTCTCAATAGCAGGTTGCATAGGAAAGTGTCTAGGTGAGTTCTGAATATCTGCAGAGAAGACAACTCCACAAGCTCTCTGGGCAGCCTGTTCTAGTGGTCTGTCATGCTCAGCGTAAAGATTTTCAGGGACTTCTTGTGTTTCAGTTTGTGGCCATTTCTTCTTGTCTTGTCTCTGGGCACCAACAGATAAGACCCTGGCCCCATTCTCTTGACTCCCACCTTTTAGATATTTATAAGCATTGATAAGATCTCCTCTCAGCCTTCTCTTCTCCAGGCTGAACAGTCCCAGGTCTCTCAGCCTTTCCTCATAAGGGAGACGATCCAGGTTCCTCTTCAACTTTGTGATCCTCTACTGGACTCTCTCTAGAAGTTCCCTGTCTTTTTTGAACTGGGGAGCCCAGAAAAGAACACAGTATTCCAGACCAGTCTCACCAGGGCAAAGTAGACGATAAGGTTATCTTCCCTTGACCTGCTGACCACACTCATTTTAATGCATCCTGAGATTTACTGGGGCTGTCAGTCTCTTATGAAACTTTCAGCCAAAAAACTGAATTACTTATCTTTGCCTTCAAAACCATGGTGGTATGGATCACTAACCTCAACCAGTGTTCTCAGTGCTGACATTTTATCTGTATGCAGTCATTCAGTTTTTCTATTGGCCTCCACAGTTATGAGTGTTCTTAACACATTGGCTTAAAAATGTATTCTGTGTAGGTTTAAGATCCTAATTCCTTCAGTCATAACATAGTGTGTACTACTCTACAGACCTTGAATGTAATCTGATGCTAGGAAAAGAAACTTTTCTTTTACTGTTTTACTCTGTTCTGCAGGTTTCACTTCATGTTATCTGAGGAAAGAGATTCACTTTTTAAATGCAGAGTGCTATGAACAATTTTTTCCTGAGGTTGGGCTATTTTCTTTTTGGGATGCCTGCAAGGTGCCTTTTCAAAGCAGATCCTGGTCTCAGTATAAAACTGCAACCTTACATCTCTATCTGGAAAACCAACTTTGAAAAAAGGAAAATTTCAATATATGAATGATGACACATCTGTCCCTCAGACTAGTTGTCCATCTGCTGACATAAATGCAGCTCATTAGCACTGCTCTTAAAATTGATTTCAGATCAGGGTTGCAAAATTGTAGTGGCAATTTAATTAATATTATGAATATAGCTGAAAAAAAGCCTGTGAATCTTTTGATTACTTCTGAAATGGAAACATTATGGTAGCAGAACTAATTCGTTGTAGCTGATAGACAGAATTAGTACAACAGCTGTACAGGTGAAGATAATTTTAATAACAATGACAGGCATGAAAATAGAGATGAGCTTCCCAGGGCTAAGGGTTGCTAAATTTCATTAGTTAATCTCAACTTTTGCATTGCTGCTAGAAGCATATTTTAGAACATGAGTCATAAATTACGGTACAGTCTACAAATGATAATTTATATATTAAATACATACTATAAACCGTAGCATGTAGAAGCACTAGAAAACTTTTTCTGGAGTGAAAATTGATCCAGTCTCCATTTTGTGGAGTGTGACTTTCTGTTGATGTTCAAAAAATAGGAAATGTGCTTTGAAATCATGAAAGAAATCAACAGACAATAGGTTGTTATATACAGTAGTGCCAAAGTTTTACCATAGACTACTTTCTCCATATCTGAAAAAAATAAAATTAAATTGAAAATTCTCCAGATGTATTTTTTCCTAAATATGACTTTGTAATATTATTTGCTGAAGTCCTAAATCTCTAATCATTACAAAATATGACTTATTCTGAAGAAGACATATTACGGTTCTGCCTTAAAGAGAGAAGGAAACACGCATCTATGAAAACCGATCAGGGCATAAAAGGGAAACTTTGTAATCAGCTCTAGACATCAAGTGATTTGGTTCCATTATTAATTTACTTACCTATTCAAACTAGTTTTTATTTACTTAGGTAGAATTCTTTAGCTGAGATTTATAATTGGAAAGGCAGACAATTCCTTAGACTAAATAAGGATTGATTATTATTGGTAGTTAATGTGATTTAGCACCAATTCAATACTGAGAGTCACTGCTCTGATGTATTTCTAGTTTAATTTAATATTTATAGAGAGTGGGGTTACAAGGGACTTAAAAAGGTCATCTAGTTCATCACCCTGTACCAAGACAGGAACACTGCACCCACGTCATTAGTATTAATAGTAACTCAACTTTGCTGTAATATTTACTTTATTTCTCAGTGTTGCATTAAAAGTTGTACAGCTTGTATTAAATCAAATTTGTTACAGTAAAACACATCAATTCAACCTTTTGTATTCTAAGCAGTTAGCCTAAAACATAAACTTGGCCTCTTGATATTTGCATAGAGTTCTGGATTCTCTTGATCATCATATGAGTGTTATTAGAGAAAAAGAAATAAACCACTTTCAGTTCTGCCTCTCTTCAATTAACATCATCAGGAAAACAAGTCAGATACCTCTTACTTAATCTTGACATCCTTTAAAACAGGCACATGGATAACCTCCATTTTAGAACAGGTGTCTTTGTTCAGATTACTCCATTTTGCTTTCAAGGCCAATTTTTCTATATCTTCTTCTGCCTTTTTTTTTTTTTTCCTATCAAAACAGTATGCAGGTGTATGTGTGGGAATTTTTTCAGGTAGCACAGAGGCAGAATCTTTAAACTATGTTTGTTAAAAGCTTTAATACTATATGCTTTATATGCTACACTAACGGTGTTTTAAAAGAATAGGATGTGGAATACATTTCAAATAATCTTGACATTAGAATTCAGAGAGTCAAATCCCTTAAGGGACTTTTGAGCTGTACTTTTTCAAGAACGAAGGAAGCTTGCATTGTGTGAGGTTTAATTTTACATCAGAAATGAAATTTATTTTAGAGTACAAGATAAAAAAAATAGAGCAATTATTTATGTAACTCATGAAAATCACTGAAAAGTGATTTTGGCTGCCACAGAGAATTACTACATTCCACTGAACAGTACTTTGTCATAGCAATGACTGTAAGTGTTTGTACTCGTAACGGAAATGCTAAGTCATGGCTTGAATGAGTGATTGAGTACCTGGTGTGAAGGCAAGGCCAACCCAGGGGAGCTCAGGTGCGTACCCCTTTCCAGATCTTATTCAAGGGTTATCAGTGGAGGTATCTTGTTGCAGTCTAGGACCTTGCTGCTCTGCTGTTGTTGCTGTGCTTTCTATTACATTGTAGCATTACTCACTTTTTTGGGGGGGGTATGTTTAGTATAGTATTCTCTTCTTCTAAATAATGCTTCTCATGATTGACTTGTCTGGAAAAGCCTTATTTTACAAATCTTAATAGGGTAACAGAGTTTGATGGCCCCTGTTTCCTGCTTATTGGGACAGTAATATAGTCACGAAGAGAGAAGCGTACAGCACTGCTGCTTGCCTTGGCTTTTTCTGGAATGGCACTGAATATGACGTATAAAAGCACTGAAATATTCAAGCTTTATCCTGTCTTTTACTAGGCATGTTCTTCATCCAAAGTGAGGAATTCAGTGGATTTTCATAGAAATGAAGTTATTAGTGGATAATTACTACCTTTTATTCAATTTGAAATGAGAATGCATTTAATCAGATCCTTATCAAATATGTATTTAATAGTTTCTTTGTTACCTTAGCAGTTTACTAAGGTACCTTGTTAATGAGGCCAGAATAATCTATCAAACTGTCTCCTTAAAAATATGACAAAAACAAAATAAGCTCGGTTACTTCATTTCTTTTTAAACAGCCTATAAAAACTTTTTTTCCCTTCCTGTCTTTCTTCATTACAGATGTAAAGATAATCTAACAAAAAACCTGCTAGTTCTATTCTGCCTTTAATACTCTTATGCATACAATTGATGTTGCTGACTACAGTAGGACTTTGCTGATGCTTGTAGGTGATGGATTTGTCTGATTGATGTATTTTAATGAATGGACTTAACTTACGTAAGTAATTGGGTAGCTGAGCTTTGGTTACTGATGGTATTTGCATTCTGTCATCATCATTACAACTGGTGATGCAGAAATGCAACTAGCAGAAAATGTAATGGTAAATGCCTAGGTTGTCCATTCTGTTTTGCTGTGTACTCTGTGCACTGAATAAAATTTCCTGCGAGATGTAATCTGTGTAAGTTGTTGCAGCCTGACTGCATAACGCATAAGAATTCCTTTTATTTTCATTAAGTTTATATATATGATTTCTGCTGTGACATGCTATAAAACTTGTGATGCTGCTGCTCTCTCCCTGTAAATACCGATGATTTCTGATGTGAATATGCTGTCAAGAAAAAACTGAGGGAATAGTCTGACAGGGTTTTGGTGGCTGTGTCTGAGGACCTAAGAGATGTTATTATTCATTAAAAATCTTTTCTATGTTATTGTCTATATAAACATTCAAATTCTGAAAAGAAAAAAGAAATTTAACAAGTCAATTTAAGAAAACAATTGGAAATGCTCCTTTTGGAAGTTTGCTTTATTCCTGTTTCTATAGCTTCTTTTAGTAAAGATTAAGAAGATTAGAGGCTTACATTTTCAAAGTTATTGAAAGTTGTGTGTGGATAACTGATTTTCTAAGATCTGTCATGAAGACACAGGTATTTCTTAACTTTAACAGATATGGTGAGTCTAATGCAAAATGAGAAAGAATTAAAGGCAAAAGAGAAGAGAGTTTTTCTTTTGGTGAGTAACCCTAACAATGTCAATGCATGCAAAAATTAGACTGAGATTAAGCATGCAACTGTGAAAAGAAACTCGACTTCACTTTTGTCAATTGCTATATCATACCACGTTGTAAGTAAGTAAAACAAGAAAAAATGTTCAATATAATGGAGCAGGAGGGAAGAAACAAAGATAATCACAATGTTCATTAAACTTCAGGAAGAAATGTAATTATTATGGTTGTGAGAACCTGTGTCGATAGAATACAATGGTGAGAGAGAAAAGAACACTTCTGTTGAGCTAAATAAAGAACAATTACAGGAAATAATGATTAACTGATGTATTACACTGAGAGAGGCTGAGGATGATAATGATATTATCCTAGTTTTTATAGCGTGTACTCAGAAATCTGCATCGTTGAGGAGGGGTAAAAACTTCTAGTAATAGATTTGGACAGATCTTGAACAACTAACTTATCCACTCAAAGCATTAATCATTATTTTTTGAAGACTGATTGACTTATTTGATTCCTTTTATATTAAACAACTAGAGTCTTGAAAGAATAATTTTGACATGTTGTATTTAAGGACCTCAGAAGTAATTTAAAATGTTTCAAAGTTATGAAAAATGTATTTTTTAATCTTATGATTTACAAACAAGGAAAACAACCCAAACTTTCTCAAGTCTGGTACACTCTGTATTGTACGCAATCACTAAGTTTTGTTATTTTTCAGTGTAATCACTTTCATGTTGTTAACTGGCTCTGAGTATTCCTGTTGATGATAATGTAAATTCATGAGTTGTAATCAGCTCTAGAGTAATTTTGTTCGGATCATTCTCAATGAATTTGTAGAAAGAAAAATCATTATTACCGTAATGAGCATTTTAATGCATGGCCAGATTTCTCTGATGTGATAACACTGTGACAACTTCTGTTACTGTGATGGTTGTAAGCTGGACATTAATTTATTTATTAATGTCTGGCCAGTCTCTTCTGGATGTTCTTGAATCAGCAAGAGATATGTTGGTGTTTCTATGACTAACATGGAAGCGTTCTGTTTGTTTTCTGTGTAGGTAAAGTGTTGCTGAGTGGATGTAAATAGTTCACCAAGTGGGCTGCTCCTGAACCTGCTAACCAAATCTGTGTGTTGTGTAGATAAGATATATGCACTGCATGTTGTCTTTACTCAATGGTTAAGCCTTTGAAGGCTTAGCATATAGGCTATATATCTGTTCTGTAGAGCTTGTTAGATCTAATATTTGTTTATGAACTTGCTATGTACATGTTTATTAATAGTTACATTGGTTATGTCTCATCTTGCTTTGATGTAAACAGATCTCAAGTTCTTGTCTTGGACTTGGCAATGACTAGTGCAATGACTAAGGCAAGATAAGGTCTCTGTATATTCCTTTCCTCTGAGCAAACATAATGTTGCTGATGCAGTAATGGACAAGACTTCCCTGATAGATGAGAAGCAGCTATGTGATAGAGAAACATCAGATCTAGAGCTTGGCAACTTTGGTATGTGGTTAGGCTCTGTTGCACTTTATTTGGCCGTTTCTTTCTGCTCATATCAGTGTTTCAGGCCACAAACATATTTCACTCTATGAGAAGTACTTTTGAGGACCAGGTCTGCTTTTCCTCTTGTCACAAGTACTTCTGGAAATTAAGTAACTTAGATAACAGAACATGGAACATATATAAGGATTTAAATATGTCAAAATATGTACTTTTTATATACGCAGTCATTGTAGGTGATCATAACAGTATAGGCATTGTTTGTGAGAAGTAGTCTTTTGAAATGGAGACCTTTCAAATAAAGGATTTCAATACAAATCTGCAACTTATGATACAGGCACACTTTTTGTAGATAATTTTACATCAGGTTCATCCACTCTTCCTTATGTCTGCCTTTAATCAGTCTTTACTAATCTTGAAGATTTATATCTTTCATCTATTTTTCCGTAGAGTTTAAGGCTATAATTCTGTAGCATGGGTTTGCAACTGCTAGTATGAAGGCATAGGCTTTGTAATAAGTTGGAAGGCCTTAGGACTGGGGCCTGACATGTATGCTCTGCCTGAACTTTTTGAGTCTGGCACTTTGTTTTGTGTCATCTACTTGTAACATATTTTTTTCCTTTGGTGATGCCTGCTTTGCTTCACTTGTTTTTCTATGATACAACCATAATGTTGTGATTTGGTCCAACAGGTAGCTCATCACCACACAGTTGTTTGTTCACTCCTTTTCAGCTGGATGAGGGACAGCATTAGGAAAAAATAAAGCGGAACAGTTATGAAAATTATAAATATGTATATATATAACAACTGATGCTCAAGCAGTTGCTCAGTACCCATAGACTGATGCCCAGCTATTCCCCAAGCAGTGGCAGTCTGCCTGATTAACTTCCTGAAATGTCCTTGGCTCCCTACTGCACAGCTCAGCGACAACTAGAAACACTGGTGTGTTATCAACATTGTTTTTCTCCCAAAACCAAAATGTAGCATCATACCAGATGCAATGAAGAAAAACATTCCCTGTCCCAGCCGAAACTGACACACAGTTTTGTGTAGGCAGATATGTTTTCACATTTTCTTCAGTGTATCCCTCTTGTCCTGGGGAGCCCAGACCCGGACCTAATATTCCATGTATATCTCACAAGGTATGCCTAGAAGTGAATCACCTCCCCTATCTCCTGACAACAGCTTTCCTGACATAGCCCAGGATGCTCACGATCTTCCTAAATGAGTGATTAGCAAGGCATAAGAACATTGGTATACATATAGAATTGATCCCAAGTAGATCCTAGAAAGTGGGAAAAAAAAAATCAACATGAACATCATCATCTTCATTGTAAAGGACTTATGCTGGCAATTTCCTTTCTTCCCCTTCTCCAAATATTGGGTTGAAACAACTGACCTCGGCACCCAGAGGAGCAGGAAAGATTAATTTTATGAGTATAATCCTTCCATTCAGATTCTGAAAGAAGATTTTGGTGTTTTTTTTTTTTCAGCAACTTGGAATTTGGACTAAAATTCCACAGCAGAAAGAACTAGAGAAATCCTTATGAAAAATCCTGTATGCAATGTTTTTTCAGGGTTTGGCTGGACTAAGAGTTGTTGACTTCTTTTTCAGTTATGAGCAACCCATAAAATCATCTTTCTACAGTCAGCATTTTTAAGGGGAGATATAAATTGAGAAGTTTATTTTGGAAAGAAATATCTATTTCAAAATTCTATAGGTAATACGAGCATCTTGCTGTTTAGTTGATAGTGCTTGATTTGAGTCAAGGCTATAACATAAATAGTATTAGATTGCAGAGGTCTCACTTGAAGTCCCAGTGTGTTAGCTACCATGTGTATACTGAGCATAGTGCTCTCAGTGGTAGATCATGCATTTAAGTTTTGTATGAGATGCAGTCAAGTCTTGTTGAAAAAATGACATGCTAAGTAGTTCTGATAACAATTCCACATGCCAATTGCTCCTTACCAAATTCCATTATACAGTGCAGTCTGTTAAATAGATGTAAAGTATATTTATCAGCATAGTCAACCTTCACCTATTTTCTGCTTTGAAATTAAAGAAGGAGAAAAAAAAAACCCATGGAATTCCCAAATTTCTTAAAAACAAATCCTGCTTCACTTCATGAAACTTTGACAGAAATTATTTTGTCTTGCAGCTACTGTAAATAATGTGTATGAACTAAATGGCTCTGAGATACTCCATCACTGTTCAGATGACAATCTTTGAGGAGGGGAAAGAAGTGTAATATTCAGCTGAAATTAATAGACGAACATCACAGAATCACAGAATGGCCAGGATTGGAAGGGACCGCAATGATCATGAATTTCCAACCCCCCTGCCACATGCAGGGCCACCAACCTCCTCATTTAATGCTAGACCAGGCTGCCCAGGGCTGCATCCAGTCTGGCCTTGAACACTTCCAGGGACTGGGCATCCACAACTTCTCTGGGCAGCCTGTTCCAGCACCTCATCACTCCCTCTGTAAAGAACTTCCCCCTGACATCCAACCTAAATGTCCCCTCCCTCAACTTAAAACCATTTCCCCTTGTCCTGCTGTTATCTACCCTTGATTCACCTCCTGTTTATAGGCTCCCTTTAGGTATTGAAATACTGCAATGAGGTCACCCCACAGACTTCTTTTCTCCAGGCTGAACAAGCCCAGCTCCCTCAGCCTGTCTTCATAGGGGAGGTGCTCCAGTCCCCTGGACCCTCTCCAACAGCTCCCTGTCTTTTCTTATATTGGGGGACCCAGACCTGGACACAGTACTCCAGATGGGGCCTCACAAGAGCAGAGTAGAGGGGGACGATCACCTCCCTGTCCCTGCTGGCCACCCCTCTTCTGATGGAGCCCAGGATATCATTTGCTTTCCGAGCTGCAAGAGCACACCGCTGGCTCATGTTATGCTTTTTATCTATCAAGACACCCAGGTGTTTCTCTGCAGGGCTGCTCTCAAGGACCTCTCCTTCCAGTCTGTATGGATGCTTGGGATTCCTCCGGCCCAAGTGCAAAACCTTGCACTTTGCCATGTTGAACCTCATTAGGTTCACCTGGGCCCACCTTTCAAGTCAGTTGAGGTCCCTCTGAATGGCATCCCTTCCTTCCACCGTGTAGACCGCACCACTCAGCTTGGTGTCGTCAGCAAACTTGCTGAGGGTGCACTCAATTCCGTCATCAATGTCATTGATAAAGACGTTAAAGAGCACCAGTCCCAAGACAGACCCCTGGGGGATACCACTCATTACTGGCCTCCACCTGGACATAGAGTCATTGCTGACCACCCTCTGTCTGTGGCCTTTCAACCAGTTTCTTATCCATTGAGTGGTCCACTCATCAAATCCACATCCCTCCAGTTTGGAGATAAGGATGTGGTGGGGGACCATGTCAAAGGCCTTGCTCAAGTCCAGGTAAATGACATTGGTCACCTTTCCCTTGTCCACCAATGTTGTCACTCCATCATAGAAGGCCACCAGATTGGTCAAGCATGACCTTCCTCTGGTGAAGCTGTGTTGGCCATCTCAGATCACACGCTCATTCCTCATGTGATCAGGCATGTTGTCCAGGATGATCTGTTCCATGATCTTCCCAGGCACAGAGGTGAGAGTCACCGGCCTGTAGTTCCCGAGGTCCTCCTTGCTCCCTTTCTTGTAAATGAGAGTGATGTGACCCTTCCTCCAGTCATCCAGGACCTCACCTGGCAGCCACGACTTTTCAAATATGGTGGAGAGTGGCTTGGCAACCAATCCACTCCTTCAGAACCTTGGGTGCACGCCATCCAGCCCCATAGACTTGTACACATTCAGTCTCATGAGGTGGTCTCAGCCTTGCTCTGCCCTTACAGTGGGGGGTGATTTACCACCCCAGTCTCCACATAGAGGTTTAGGGATGCAGGGCTCAGGGACGTGAGAAATACTGGAATCCTGACCGCCAGTGAAGACCGAGGCAAAGAACTCATTCAGTACCTCAAACTTCTCTTCATCTGCTGAAGCCAGTTCTCCTTTTACATTTACCAAAGGAGATACACTCGCTTTGGCCTGTCTCTTCTGGCCAATGTACCTGTAGAAAGTCTTGCTATTGTTTTTCACATCCCTCGCCAAGTTCAGTTCTGCCTGCGCCTTGGCTTTCCTGATCCCACGTCTGCAAGTCCAGACGACAACCCCGTATTCTTCCCAGGTGACACGCCTTTGTTTCCAGAGCCTGTGTGCACATTTCTTTGTCCTCAGCATCCTCAGCATCCTCAGCAGGTCCTTGCTGAGCCATGCCGGTTTACTCTTGATATGATATTCTTTTTTAAAAAATATACCTAAAAATTCAAATGAAAGTATTCCAAATGGGTATCTGCAGAAATTGGGAAGACATATTTGAATATTGTGGGTCTTCATGCAGACTGTGGTCTGAGAATTTCTTGGCAAGGAAGAGCTGGCCAGTTATCAGTTTCTCTACTGTCAGTTGTCAAAGTACATTAAATGTTTTCATTAGTTTTGTATATTCCTTTAAAAGTATAATACAAATCAGTATGGATATAGCTCTGATGGCCAGCTGTTTGCAGATTCACTCCCATAAATTCACACTGTAGAAATAACTATAGGCTCAAGTATTTAGTAAATAAAAATAATTTTAAAAAAGGCTTTTTATCTCTTCATTTTGACTAATCTTGGATTTATTTTTCTAAATGTAAGCTGTTTTCATTTTTATCTCACGGCTTTGTCTTTTTTTAAAAGTACTGGGTCCTATAGAATTAATTAGAGTTTTAGTGAGAGAATGGGCACTCCTAATTTTCTTCTCAGTATTCAAATAGATAATCTGTTTTAGGAAGTAACTGACAGATACTTAACCAGGGAACAAGTGGAAACAGAGACAGATACTCTGGGAGGAATACAGGGATGCTGCTAGGCTGTCTAGAGATTGGGAAAGGCCAAGGCCCAAATAGAACTGAACTTGGAAAGAGATGCAAAGAGTGAGAAAGGCTACAGGTATATCAAGCAGAAGAAGAAATTCCAAGAAGGAAATCTCCTTCTCTCCCACTCTAGTGAGCAACACTGACAGGCTGGCAACAACCAGCAAGAAGGCTGAGGTACTCAACAGCTTTTTCTTTTGCCTCAGTCTTCACTGCCACATTTGCCAATGAAGAAAACGTTCCTCACACACCTCTCAAGCTGATGGGTCAAAAGGTGGAGCAATGTCCCTCCTGCAGAAAGTGAAGATCACATTCATGACAATCCATAAGCCTATGGGTCCCAGTGAGATGTGTCCAAGAGTCCTGAGGGAATTGACTGATGCATTTGCCAAGCCACTCGCAATGCTATTTGAAAAGTCATGGTGGTCATGGAAGTCCCTAGTGACTGGGGAAAAAAGGCAATGTCACATCCATTTTAAAGAAGAGCAGAAAGGAAGATCCAGGGAACTACTGAACTGTCAGCCTCACCTCAATGCCAGGGAAGATCCAGGAAATGATCCTCCTAGAAGCTATGCTAAGGAACATGGAAGACAAGGAAGTGATACAAGACAATTAGCATGGCTTCAGCAAGAGTGAGATCTAGCTGACCAAACTTCAGTCTGGAGAACAAGAGGAGGCTCAGAGGAGACCTTATTGCTCTCTATAACTACCTGAAGGAAGATTGTACTGAGCTGGGGGTTGGCCTCTTATCTTGTGTAGCTAGTGATAGGACTAGAGGGAATGGCTTCATGCTGCTCCAGGGGAGATTTAGGCTGGACGTTAGGAAATACTACTTTTCTGAAAGAGTGGTCAAGCAGGAATGGACTGCCCATGGAGGTGATGGTGTCACCGACCGTGGAGGCGTTCAAGGAATGTTTGGATTTTGTGCTGAGGGACATGGTTTACTGAGAACTACTGGTGATAGGTGGATGGTTGGACTGGATGATCTTGAAGGTCTTTTCCAACCTTGGTGATTCTGTGATTCTGTGAACCTAATGGCCTTCTGTGTCAGCATTAATTGTGTCAGTAGACAAGGTAAGAGCCACAGATGCAATATATCTGGGCTTCAGTAAGGCCGCTGACACGGTCCCCTATCTCATCCTTCTCTCTAAATTAGAAAGACAAGGATCTGATGGGTGAAATGTTAGATATTTATATGTATTTTTGTGAGAATGTAACTATTCCACTATTAAAGATGCTACGGAAAATTAAGGCCTGACAATCTCATTTTATGTTAATATTTTCTCATCCTCCTTCTCATTTACGGAAAGTTTGAGATAATATAGAAATGACATCTAATTTAATTTTCTCAGTCTTCACAAATGGAAAACAAAGTTCATTGCTTCTACCACCTGGCAAATTTAATTAAAATCCTTAAATGAAAGAAAATACTATTAAGATAAAATAACTCTTTGATACTGTTTCTTTCAGGGATACAAATTAAGAGATGCGTATATAGCGGTGTTATGACACTTCTGAAACACAGTTTTAAGTCTGTGTATACTGACTTAGTCCTCTAAGATAGCATAAAATGCCCTTTGGTAGTATGAAGAAATTTAAGTTCAAAAGTAATTGGAATCCTTGCCACAAAATAAGTAAGCTCTTAAGCTACTGTCATCAATACAGCTCTTGTTAGACATCAGCTACAGTTGGTTTTGGTTACACATTTTGTTTGAGTTTGAAGGCATGATACTAGATAAGTTAGACAGTAAAACTCAGTGCTCCCTATAATGGACCTCTCTTTGGGGTGTTTGAAGGGGTGTTCAATATCAGATGATGTTCTGTAAATCTCACCCTGCATATATGCAAGTGTTTTCCAAAGATATAAGCAGTGAAAAAGAAAACTCACTTTTTTAAGATGATACAAAAATGTACAAGTAGGCGTAAAGAAGTATGATAAGTAGCCTGTGACATTTAATGCCACTGGTTATATGATTTAAATATTATTTGATTGTAGATGCTGTGATTTGAACTATATGCTTAATGAAATAACTACACCCTTCCTGACTGTAATGGAGATAGTAAGAAATGTCAAGAAACAAACAAAATTATTTCTGATAATTAAGTAGCTTGAAACTACTTACCTTTTTTCCTCTATAAAAATGACTATAATTTAGGAAGATTTTTTAAAAATATACTTATTGCTGCAAATTGGGGCAATGAAGGTTAAATACTGCTTTGTGGGTATAGAGCAGATTTCAAAGGAGGATACACATGTGTGTACTGTATGTTTAAAGCTAGATAAAGGAAGAGCAAAGGGTATGTCTGGAATTTTAAAATATCCATTAATGACACCACAATGCATATGTACAATAGAGTCTTGTTTTTTTTAAATACAGTTTTAAAATTGTTTCCATGGGGAAGTCATCTTTATACACAGCTAGCAGTAATGCAGAATGACAAATATTAAATTGGTGCTGGGGAATTCTTCAGGTTCATTCCTCTCTCTCCCTGCAGTTGGGCTGCTCACAAGGCAGCAGGGTATTTTCTTTGTGACAAAAAAATAGAGATAACAATGTCAACTGTAAAAAGCATAGTGAAAGCATAATGCTCATCTGGTTAAATGTATATTATTAATTAGCAAATTCAGTGGTATTTTGACCCTGAGGGTTTGGTTGGTATTTTCTGTAACTAGCTTCATAACAGACTTTATCTTTTTCATTAGATAACTTACAGTATCAAAATAACTTAATAGAAATATTAACTTGCATAACACATGGACATTTTGGAAAAACTTCTCCGTTTTGAAGCATCTTTATCTGGCCCATTTGTACATACTGTTATAAATACAGAGATTTTCAAAGTTCCAGCCAATACAGATTAAGTTTTTTTTTCACTACAGACAGATTCAGTTAGTCACTGTTAGGAATTAGTGTTACAGCCAGCACCCTGTGTTTATTTCTGCTACATTAGTGGCTTACTTACCATGATTTATGACAAGTTAATTTAGCAATATTATAATACTGTGTTTTGTTTTCTTTAGTGGATGCTCCATGAGCAGTTGCTTCATTTTGTATTCATTTATTTTCTTTCAAAACATTTTTAACAATAAGACCTATAAAATTTTAAGTGGTACTTTTGGAAGGCCAGTCACACAATTCTTTATTCTTCAATTGTTGTTAATGGCAATTCTGATGGGGTGATCTAGCTACAAGACTGTGTCAGGAATGTAAAATCTATTGGTTTTTTTTTTTTTTTGTTTGTTTGTTTGTTTGTTTTTTGTTTTTTTTAATTAATGTTTATATGCATACCTTCTACTGAAAATTCCTTTTCCTGGTGGAAACTCAATGCTATAAACTTCTGCTATTGGCCAAAATCAGCTAAGATCTCTATTAATACTGTGTATCTGTTACCAGTGCTTGATGAATGTGCATTGTAATGGAACACCTGCTTGATGTGTGATATTTAGTAGCATTTCATCCTTCTGCTACCTCTTTCTGAATGGCTACATATACTGTATGGTTACCCTGCTTCATTGCTATGTTATACTCAAAATCTTGATATAGACAAAAAGGAAACACAAGGTTTTATGTAAAAGCAAGAATTTATTGTTAGTACAGTTGAAATCTTAACAGTCTGATTATT
Source organism: Phasianus colchicus (assembly GCF_987193195.1). Lineage (NCBI taxonomy): Eukaryota > Metazoa > Chordata > Aves > Galliformes > Phasianidae > Phasianus > Phasianus colchicus. The sequence continues at coordinate 70,266,413 of NC_143437.1, read as the reverse complement.
ATGGAAAAAGAAAAATATATATATTTCTATGTTGAAAAGCCTCAAGAATTTGGTTTAAATTGCTATAAACATCCTAGATTCTACCACTTTTGCTTGTGTTACACATTTTGAATGTGGCTATAGTATATGGTATCTTTCAGGACAGACCAAACTGCTACTGAAGTTTTGTCTTTTCTACATTTACTCCTCGACTGATTCATAAGATGACATTCTGGGCTTTCCTGAGCGGCCTAGAAGTAGTGATTAGATTTCTTTGGTGGACAGCTGGGACACATTCTCAGCACTTGATCCAGATACACCCATATTCTCATATTTTGTAGTACTGTGATTAGGGAAGCATTTCAATCCATTTATTGCCTGTAGGTGACTTGATAACTTCAGGATCCTTGAACTTTGTGCAGTACTGCTGGGGTAATTTCCACTTGTTCTCATGCTAACCACCAATTCAACAGACATTGGTTTGCCAAATCCAATTTCAATCCATTTTCTTGTAAAAAGGGGACATGCAACTAATAGTTCTTTTTCTTCTGACAGACTGTTAGCATTAGGCTGTACACAAAATGTTCCAGTTCCTCTTGAGACCTTCTTGTTCCATAACTGATGTGATGGGGGCAGTGGGCCGACTTCCTCATTTTCCAATGCTGATCTATATCAAGTGATTTACTAGAGCAACTGTTGGCACCTTGTCCCAGAACTTCTGCTAAACACAATCACCTCTAGCAAAGGTACTGCATGAGTACATAGTGCCTTTTCCTCTGAGTACTCTTTGCAAGCTTTGCCTTTATTTTTACATAAAGATACATCATCCGGCAGTTGATTAACATATGCTTTGACAACAGATAGCTGAGCGGTTTTTGTCCTCAAAATGTTCCCCTAGAATTTAAAAAGCCATTTCTGGTTCTTGCTTTAGTCACAGAATAAAAAATGTCTTTAAACAGGCAATTAATGTTATGTAGAACTTCTTGAATTTCCAAGAAATGAAAAATAATACGCTATTGAAAATGCAGTTCTGTACAGTTGTCTGGCTTTGTCAGACTTTTCAAGGATTGACCACATTGAAAATTCAAGCTCCTTCATGCAGACATGATTGATTACTGTTTTTTGTTTTGTTTTCTGAATGATGCTATTAAGTTTTATGGGCTATTTAATCCCAAACATACTCACAAGTTTATGTTCACTACAATGACAGCATTCTTAACTAGCATTTCCAGAGATCCCATGCACACATAGAATCGAATTCAATCAGGATACAGAATGCCTTAAAATGTGTCCCATTTAAATTTGTCTGTTTACACAGAGGCTGAATCTGATCAAGTCTCTAGCAAACAACTAAATAATTCAGTCCAGTGGCAGTCTTACTTCACATGACTTGTACATCTGTCTTGATTGTGAATATAGCTGTTTTCCCAGGAATGGGCCTTTGCTTTGATGAAATGCGTCTGGAAAAACAATTTTTAATACATTCAGTAAATAATACTTTGTTTGTCCTTCAACTCACATGTTTTTCCATCTCTATATAACCTCTTTGTTTTAGATACAGATGACTAAATAATTCAGTCCAATGGAACCAGGACTATTACACTCTGAAATTACAGCTGCTTGGAGTAGGAGAAGAGTGTCTTGTCCTCTCCTCCTGATGATGAGGAAAATCTCTCTCTGATGGATGACTTTTGAAAAACAAACAAAAGGGCTGGATGGATACTTTGGGAGTCTTACAGATCCAGTTTTGAAAAATACTATAGAACTTCTTTGTACAGCTGCACAGTGTGGAACTGTTTAAGCTCCATTACATCATGGTGTGTTGCATTGTGAAATGAAGTGATTGCAATGTGATTGGAGCAGCTGATATATTTCAAAACATGGATAGCAGGAGTGATCCAAAAATTTTTGAACAAAATTCTTTGCTATCTCTTTTATAAAGCAGCTTTGTAATAGCAGCTTGATTTGTATTTATGATGATATAGATCTTCTCTTGTTCAATTTCCTTATAGGAATCTCACAGAAAACAATAGTTGGATACTGCAATATAAAATAATATAAATAAAGAATGTATATATTAATTAAATTTAGATAATATTTAGTCATGAGTTTGAAGCCTTTATTCACTATTTCTTTTCATTTAGTTGATCATATCTGTTTCTAATCAAGTGGGAAAATAAAGCTAACACAAATAGAAGATTATCAACTTCATTTCAATCCTATAATCTTCTCAACTCCTATCCTCCATTTCATTTGGGCCAACTGCTCACACAATGCCTTGGATCTCTTCTAATTTAATGTATTCAATACTGGTATGGCACTAATTTTCATGGATAGTGTCCTCAGGGATATAGACAAGCATGAAATTTTAGTGCTAATATTTTTGAGTCTGCTAGGGATCTCTGAAACTTCTGTGCAAGAGAATCTACTGTTGGTACAACTTATCACAAATGTCTTTGAGTTAGGTAAAGTAAAATCACTCACTGTTAGCCAGTAAAACATGCTGGAGTTTCTTTCAACACTGAAAGTTACTAACTTTAAAGTTAATTCTGTCTCCTCTCTGATCGAACATGTACCTGAGGCCACTGGAAGAGCTTTAGTGATCAAAGTGTAAAAAAGAGGTAAGGTGACCAGTCAATGAGTTGACAGTAATAGTGATAAATGATGAAAGTGATAAAGAAAGGATACTATGTGTTTTTCAAGCAAGTCCTCCAGAAGTAACTACTCAACCTACTCAAAATGTAGATGATGAATTTGTCTGTGGGGTTTTTATTTATTTATTTATTTATTTGTTTGTTTGTTTGTTTGTTTGTTTTTCAAATTCATTAATGCTGGAGCTAAGTAAGCACCTCCAAAATATCTTTTTTCATGACATACCATGAAGATAAAACTACACTGATCTCCAAATCACAGTGACAAGAGATTTTGTTACTGGAATTGTGGGTGCACTTCACACTAATAGTCAATCTTCTGATTATTATCACAATCCTTACACAAAGCTTACTCTCCCTAGGACTTAGAAGGAGCCCCTTTTTTGGATCCGTAGCTAATTCATGACTGGAATGTTGTCAACATGAATTTCTGTCTTCTTCCTTGTAAGAGCAGTCTGCATAACAGATGATTTACACAATTTACTTCTATTGGTGGTGTAATATACTTTCAAGATACAAATTTGTACTTTATCACATAATATCTTATTCCATGATGTAAACATGGATTTGTATCAATCATCCATTAAACTTAGAACCAAGCTTTCAGGTTTGTCATCTGGTCACTAACTCTTCATCAGGCCACAATCCAAAACTCCGTTTGCTTTTTACTCACGTGCATCTTTCTGTTTGACTTGTTATACTCAGACCGTTTCCTTGCAAGACATTCTCAGCATCCTTGTGATTGCCTGCTGTATTCTTTGCCCTTCCTTCTCCAAGCCTGCAAGTTAGACTACAGATCTCTCTTTGCAGGATTCTTTGTAGGATTTATTCCAGCCCCCACATTCTGGGATTTGGGCACAGGAATATGAAATGTCTTCTACTTGTCTAAGAGAATGTCTTCATTTGACTCAGGGATGTTATACATTTATTGTACTGTATGAAGCTTCATCTTGTAATAAGCTAATATTACTACTACGACGGTTTTATGGATCACACAGTAGATCAATTCCTTCTTGTAGCTTGATCCCTGTGTACTGTGTATGCATCGAGGTTTGGTGGAGCAGCTGCAGGGTTGGGCTCTGTGAGCAGAGCCCAGCGCTGCCCGTGTGAGAGCAGAGCCATCTCCGGCTGCTCCAAAGGGCCCGCCGCCGCCAGAGCTGAGCCGCGAGCGACGCCGGGTGCGCTCTGCGAGAGCAGATGGAAGGAAAGGACGAAGCGCTGCGCGACGGCGGCCGGGAGAGGGGAGCCGAGATGGGAGAGAACGGCCCCGGAGGCGCCGAGGTCGCGCGGGAGGAGCTCCGGGCACACGGCAGCGGCTCCATGCGGCACGGGAGAGGCCCACGGAGGACCGAACCATCCCCCTCAGCCTATGGATGCCCCCGCAGGAGCGGCCCCGGCCGGAGCTGCGGCCCACGGTGGGGGGCAGCTGCACCCGTGGGGAAACAGTGCCTGAAGGGTGCGCCACGCGGTACGGAGCCGCGTTGGGGTGGTGCTGGGAGAGCTGCAGGCCGTGGCAAGGCCACGTGGGATCAGTTAGGGAGGACCCACGTGCAGCAGGGGCGGAGACTGACCTTGGAGGAGCGGCAGTGAGAAAGTATCAAGTATTGCCACAGTTCCTAATCCCTATCCCTGGTGCTGAGGAGGAGGAGGTAGAAGAAATGAAGGTTTGAAGTTGAACTTGGGAAGGAAGTAAACAGGGGAAGGTATTTGCAGTTTGGTTATAGCTCTTGCTGTTTCGCTCCTACTAATTGGCAGTAAATTAAATTAGTCTTCCCCAGGCTGAGTTTGTTTTGCCCATGAGGGTAATTGGTGAGCAGTCCCTCTATCATTTTCCCAGCTAGCAGGTTTTTCTTATCATACTTTCTACTGTTGTCCTGCTGAGAAGGCCAAAGGAGACAGTAGTTTGGTGGGCGCTGTTCTCCAGCCAAGGTCAATCCACGGAAATCAGACTGTATTTTTATACGTAGCTATCTGAATATGTAAGGATGAAAGAATATATGATTTTTATGCTCAGTAGCTATGACATCTTCAGTTCTCCCTCCATCTCCCCATTCCACCTTGTTTCCTGTGTGCTCTCTAATATTCTGTCTGGAACTCTCTTTTCATGGTTTTCACTGTAAAATCTATGATATAGTGTAAATAAATCAATTTTGTGATTCATATGCAGTTCACCAGTACAGAGCTTTCATTGGAATCTTGGAAAGCTCAATACAAAGGAAATTTGTGAGAGGAATATCAGCAAGTAGCAAATTGAGCAAAGTTAGCAGAATAAAAGTGATGTGCCATGTCAGTATTTAACATTATGTCTCATTGCAACAAACGTGTCAGTCCTATCAGTTTCAGTCTTCCCAGGGACTCAAATTGACTTTGATGGGTGTACATTTCCATATTATGATTTAGTCATGCTTCAAGGTGACACCTTTGCTTAAATATTCCAATACAAGTTGCTGATAAATTTTACAAAGCAATGAGTAGAGAGTTCCCCTATAGACATGTTTTTGATACCTTCCTTCTGAGTGTTTCTCTGTGGTCAAGTTAAGTGGTAGCCAGAATTTTCTGGAAATACTTATAAAAGATTCTAATCATATAGAAGACAGAAATTTAAGTATTAAAAACATTTTATTATTTTTTTTTCCAACAGTTGTATCTTATACAAGGTCAGAAAATAAATGATTAAGTTTTGTCTCTGCATCATGGGTTTTCATGCTTGACTTTCAGAAAATTATTGCCCTTTGTCTGTTATTATTCTATAACTAACCAGCACTTAAATGTTTGCAAATAGTGGATTTTTATTATTATTATTATTATTATTATTATTTTAATTTGAAAAACTTAAACCATCAACACTAGAACTTCAGATAAGAACAGTAAATATAAGCTAACTGAACTGCCAGGCTGAATTAATTTGGTCCCTTGCATGGTTTTCTGTTGAATACAGTGCTAACTCATATTTTCCTACCTTACAACAGCATTTGTAGATAAATAGACTTAAAAAAGAATGACTTGCCCGGGAAGCTTTCTGTCTTTCAAGTGCCTGAGGGTAGTCTCTTCTAGTGTATGAGTAAATGGCGGCACAATAGTCAAAGGAGACAGAAGGAAAGAGTGCTTGTTGTAGGGGAAAAGAAATGATACAAAGAGAAGACATTTGTTCTGCTCCTTCATTTTTAGTGACAGAACACAGAAGAGTTTCAGTGAAATGGGAATCCTAGCATTTCTGTTTTTTGTAAACTCACAAAGTCTAGGTATGGCCACCCAGTTTTGGTGTGAAAAATGATTTCTTCCTGTGACTTCTCAGTTAGTTGTTATGGATCTGATCTCAGTCTTACGATTCTCAGAAGTCCTGGAGTGAAAAAATATCATAAAATTTGAATGCAAATATAATTTGACAGTGTTGAGGAAGACTGTTTGTGTTGTACCACTGTTGCTGAAGGAGGGAAGTGTGGGGACTAGAGAATTACTGTCATGGTAAAATGGGTTATAAGGAAGACAAAACAAACTGGTTCTTGCTCTACTGTGAAATGTCGGCGTATGATAAGCACACTACATATGAAATTAGCTTTGTTTCAGCAAATAAGTGGACATGTTCATCTGTGAGAGACAGTATGTAATAGACTGATATCTGAACCAAGAGAAAATGACCTCGTTTCACAATGAATAGTCATCCAGATATTCAAAATCACGAATGTCACACTTCTCCATTGGCCTCTGTTTCTCCATACCATCAAATCAAGAGCCAAATTCTGACTGACTTTAATGAACAGAATTAGGCTCATATTGAATGTTTGGAACAATATTAACACTGCTGTCAGAAATATTATGAGTTTTACAATCATGCTTTCCCCTGACATCTGCCTGTTTCAAGGTATAAATGAACGAACACACAAGGCACACTTAAGGAAATTTTTACATCTGCCTGTGTTGGCAGGCAAGAGGGATGTTGTAAAATACTGGAAGTCTGACAAACCCTTCAGCTTTCAAAAGCAAGATTACGAATGTTTTCTGTTCATCCTCATTAGAATAGAAAGAATAGTATAGGGAAGGCCAGAATTTAGATTTGCCTTTGATCCAAAACTGTGCAAGAAGGCAGAACAAATACTTCCTCTGAAAACCTACAAAAGTTTTGAAGTACAGGTTTATCTCTATTCATGCAGCAAAACTAAGGGCAGGATGAGATTAAATGAGCTATTTCATGTTTTGGTGAAACTGTCTTTTCTTTTAAAACAATAGTTTTAATGTGTGTGAAAAATTTAATTTTTACTTCACGATCATTTCACAATGTTACCATTACTCCATTCTTTCTATGTTTCTGAGCCTCTATCTTTTTGTACCTCATTTGTGTATTTTGTATGCAGACATAATAATTCTGTGTCCTATATTCTTTGAATAATACGTAGCAGATGTCTATTCTACTTTTGCTGTTGTACAAATCAATATTTTCTCTTAAGTGGAACAGAGAAGGAAGAAAGGTCATCCTAGATGCTGTAGACAAACTGAGTTTGTGTAGTCTGAAATACAATTCCAAAAATTAAAAATAAAATCACCAAACCAACAAAACAACAACAGCAAAAAACAATGACAATAACAACAACAACAACATAAAACACATTCTTCCCCATGAATGATCAGGAGAGACTTGGTTTTTAATATCTAATTTATGACTCGTTAAATCACTTCAACAACTTGTTCCAGATGTTCTAAAGATCCATTCTTGACTGCAGCTGAGTATAAACTATTTTTAAATTGGATTGAGCTTTTGTTTCATTCTCATCAATGTTAACAACTGTATGTTTTTAGAATGCACTATACTTTTACAAGAAGTGAATAAGAGCTGTTTCATAGATATTGCTGTAGGGCCTAAAAATCCAAAGATACCAAGTACTTCCTGTAAATGACAAACTGTTTCACCTTCTGGATTTTTAGTGAACAGGAATTGAGAGCATTAATTATCTCACAGGATGTACTGAACAGTTCTCAGATCAAGGGATGAAGTTCTTCCAAAATCTCTGCTGCTACAGACTGTACTCTGGCTGAAATATTAGTAGACACAATCTTTCTCACCAAGATAATTTTCTATTTCCATGGTAGCAGACAGTTTGGAGAGAATTCAGGAGTGTGGTGTTTTCTTCTTTTTATCTTTTTTTTTTCTTTTTTCTTTCTTTTTTTTCTTAAAAAAGGACAAACTATCCTCACTGCTCTGTTTGTTAGAAAATCATAGAATCACCAACATTGGAAAAGACCCACAAGATCATCCAGTCCGGCCATCTGCCCATCACCAACAGCTCGCACTAAATCATGTCCCTCATCACTACGTCCAAACATTCCTTGAACACCTCCAAGGTCGGTGACTCCTCCACCTCCCTGGGCAGCCCAACACCTAAAACCTGTAGTATGTGGTCTTTCGTGTGAAGAAGATAGAAGAAATGAAGGAGATAGGATAGATATGTAGTAGGAAGGAACTAGAGATGTAGATGTGAATTACCTTGGCCAAAATCTTTCAATGGCAGGGAGTCCTGGGCCGTAGCTAGTGTTTATCCACTTCTTACAGTTCTATTCTATGTTTTTTAGAACTCTGGTTATAGAATGCAGTGTCTATAGACACGGTATAGTGTACCTTCAATGGTGCTCTTCTCCAGTTTTGTTTATACAGGTCTCTTCTACATATATAATACTGAAGCTGAACTTGAAAGATGGTATTGCACAGTGCAGATTAGTTGATGTTGGTTACGTTGCTTAATTTTCTGCAGAAATTTCAGTTACAGTAGTATGGGGACTGAACTAATGTTAAGTGTAATACACTGAGATTAGTTGAAATTACTCTAAAGAAGGAAGATGAAATCTGAGTTTTTGTAGCCATATCTACCAAGTTAGTTAACTACATGATTTTATGATGCATTTTTGTTAATGTACTTAAACCATACACCATTTCAAAATATGCAAGTAGGCTGCCCTGTGGAACAGAAATTAGATTATTCAGAATGAAGATTGTGCATAGGTATAATAATGAACCACGTCCAAATATTCACAGTGTGAGCACTCAGGAATGTAGTAGGCTAGTATAAGAGAAGGTTGCAGAGCTAGCTAGTGATATAATAAAAAGGGAGACTTTAATTCTTGTTTACACTGTTATTATGCATTTTAATTCTCTTGATATATTGCTTTTCTGATTTGCATCTCATAAACGGCTCCTAATCAAGTAAAACAACTGCAGCGAACGTGACAGTATGTGAAATGCATTTTACTTCAGGACAACCAAGGAGAGAATGGTGCTGAGATGCTTATTAGGAATAGTCAAAAAGACACCGATGAAGTACTTCAGCTCTTCTCTGTATGCCTACATTGTTTCAGGTTGCTATTATCCAGAAGGTTTAAACATAGAACATAGTTCTACAGAAAAAACTGGTACAGTACCATAGTGTAGTTCTTGACTTAGTATATTGACAAATATTGCAATAGTGGCACAGTGGAGTTTGCATATTGCTAGAACGAATGGCCATGGAAGTATGTGAGATGGAGTTTTCTCAATGAATAAAAGACAGAAGAGGTCCAGGAACAAATATTTGAGGCTCAGACATGAAATAGTCACTAATCTTGTAATTAATATGGTCATTTTTTCAGAATCATGTTGAAATCCTACTTGCAAAACTGGACACTGTATCACTTCTTACATCTCTGGGAACTATGCTAATGATTCAGTTATTAATAGTCCTGGAATAAGTGAGATTCAGTTTTAAAAAGATCTCATTATATTCTGTTGGGAAGCTATTCCTTCTCTAATCCACCTACCTGTACATCTGTACCTTTGAGATCGGAATGTAATACTTATTCTGACAGCTAAAAAAGACAAGCATTAATGCAGGTTAGCTATGTAGCATAAGCATGATTGCATGTGTGTGCTTCCTGCTACCCGAGAAAAGCCAGGAGGCTGAGAAGTTAGTAGAAGATACTGGAACTTGAGAGGGCTCCATGGACTTACATGTAGAGCAGAAGTGAGCATGGAGGATAATGGTGCGAAAGTCAATCAGTATAAAAGGCCTAATAGGAAAGTGGGGAGAAAATAACTATCACAAACACAGCTTCATGTTAAGGCAAGTACGTGCCAGCTTAGGCTGCTGGCAAGGATGACAAACAGCTGCCTCAATCACAAACAGCAACTGTAGAATGCCACTGTTAAGCAAGCCATAAAGAAGAAATGCTGCTGTGTGGTTACCCCAGTCTTCTACTGTAACTAACAGACAAAATTAAAGTATTAGTTTAAGTCTGTATATGTTAATTGTTATCTTATCTTAACAAGAGTGGATATGTGCCAACTGAAAGCAGATTTTAGAAAGTTTCTCTTCTATTGAAAAACCTTCTTAGAGAACAGTAACCATGTCAAATTTCCTTTCATGGAAAACTTTTGGTAACAGACCATGAAATGTAACAGAACAGGTAACTTTGAAATACTCAATTTTTTTGTAAAAATAAGATTTAGGTAGACAGATCTGTTTTAAATTTTTTGTAAAGGTAGTGAGTTACAATTATGGAGCACTGGAGAGTCCTTCTAAGATTTTCCAATGCTTTTATGCCAAATTTAACTATGCCAGTAGTTTAATCTGATTGAAAGTACTACTTGAAAATTCATAATGCTTTGAATGAACATAGCTGGGTTTGACCAGTATTTAATTTCAAAGGCCTAGGGCTTGTTGAAAATATGTATTAATGATCCAGAAAACTCCTTGATAAACAGTCTTAAAATTCTTAGATAAAAATGTTCTAAGCCATAATTTTTAAACTACAGGATTAAGGAAATATACTGGTGAAGTATAAATTCTTAATTCTTATTCTTTGCAATGTATTTATCACCACATTATTTTGTAAATAACAACGAGCAATATTTATTACATACTTCCATGCATTTCTTGTTGTTGCTGACAGTTTTACCATTTGCCATTATTAGAATATATTTGTTACGTTACAATGTAATTTCTTTCAAAATTAACAACCAGATATTTTATCTTTTGTACTTCTGTTCCCCTTGTTTTTAATTTGCACTTACTGATATAAAATTCCAGATCTTCATTTGCTGTATGCTAATTTTTATTTTTAATTTCTGTCCTATATAATCCTCTGGAAACTTTTATTAGTCAATACAAACAGTAATGTTTCTTAATTACAGATTTTTGAAATATGTTATGTAATAATTGTAGTTGGAATTCACATTTTATTGTTCACATAATTTGGTGTATCATCTAATAATTTAATTTTAGACTTTTGAAAATGCTATTTTTTAAGCCACTAAACACACATAAAGCTTTTTTATGTCATATTCTACTTTCACACAGCAAATACTTTCAAGTCAAGAACACTTATAACTGAATAATGTTAGAAGGAGAATCCGGGAAATGACAGGCTAGTCAGTCTTACTTCTGTCCCTGGGAAGGTGATGGAACAACTTATTCTGGATGTCATCTCCAAGCAAGTGGAAAAAAAAAGTTAGCAGCAGCAGTCAGCATAGATACACCAAGGTGAAATCAAGCTTGACCAATCTGGTAGCCTTCTATATCATAACTGGCTGGGTAGACGAGGTATTGGTGAGTACTGGATGTTGTCTACCTTGATTTTTGCAAGGCTTTTCACACTGTCTCCCATAACATCCTTATAAATAAACTTAGAAAGAGTGGGATAGATGGCTGGACAGTGAGGTGGATTGAGAACTGGTTGAACTGACAGAACTCAGAGGGTTGTCATTAGTGGCATGGAGTCTAGCTGGAGGTCTATAGTTAGTGGTATTCTCCAAGGGGCTGTACTGTGTCTGATCTTGTGTTCAACATCTTCAGTGATTTGGATGAATGGACAGAATGCACCCTCAGCAAGTTTGCTGTTCATACAAAGCTAGGGGGAGTGGCTGACACAGGTGAAGATTGTGCTGGCATTCAGCAAGACCTGGACAGGCTGGAGAGTTGGGTGCAGTGGAATCTGATGGGGCAAATGTAGAGTCCTATACCTGCGGAGGAATAACCAAATGCATCAATAAAGGTTAGAAGCTGATCTGCTGGAAAGGAGCTCTGCAGAGAAGGAACTGGGTGTCTTGGTGGACAACAGGTTGACCATGAACCATCACTGTGTCCCTGTGGACGAGAAGATCAATGTTATCCCAGAGTTTTTTAAAAAGTGTGTGGCTAGCAATTCAAGCTAGGTGTGGCTAGCAAGGGAGTTTATTTTCCCTCACTACTCTGCTGTTGTGAGGCCATATCTGTAGTAGTGTGTCCAGATCTGGGATCCTCAGTTCAAGAAACACAGGGAACTTCTAGAGAGAATCCTGTAGATGGTCACAAAGATGATGAGAGTTCTGAAGCATCTCACTGATGAAGAAAGGCTGAGAGACCTGGGACTGTTCAGCCCGGAGAAGAGAAGACTGAGAGAGGATCTTATTGATGCTTATGAATATATAAAAGGTGGGTGACAAGTGAATGAATCCCAGTGACAGGACAAAGGGCAACAGGCACAAACTGGAATGCAGGAAGTTCCATTTGAACATGAGGAACAACTTCTTTACTTTAAGGGTGATGGAACACTGGGACAAGCTGCCCAGAGGTCATGGAGTCTCCTTCTCTGCAGATATTCAAAACTCTCCTGGATGGCTTTCCTGTAGAACCTACTGTAGGGAACCTGGTTTAGCAGGAAGTGGTTGGACTATATGACCTCCAGAGGTCCCTTCCAATCCCTAAGATTCTCTGTAATCCTGAATTTCTCCTAAATGGGCAAGAACATTCCTAAATTGGCAACTTGACGTCATAAATTCTGATGGAGTCACTCTTATGAGGAGAGTAAATCTTAAGGTACATTTCTCTGAGATTAATGGTTCTTATATCACTTTTTTACTTTTTGTGTTGGTAACTGGAGGAATTGCTATCAATATTCTCTGAAGTCTAATTATGCATTCAAATAGTGATCCACAGTCTTTTCAAGTATTATTTGCTTGTCAGTTAAAGGTATCTCAGAATCAGCTAACACTTTTTTTGATAAGGATTGGTGCTTCGATTATTGTTTTTCTTCCTCCGTCCTTTTAAAATAAGTAACAACTTATTTTCAAGATATGCAATTTATTTCATGAGGATGCTTCTACTAATTTTGTATATACATATATATATCTATATAAAATCTGTTGCTTCTTATTTGTTTCCATATCCCCTAATTCAATACATTTATAGGCTTTTGTTTTTGGATTTGTTTTCTAACAAATTTAATTCTAAGCAAATGTTCATGTCATTTGATCTTCGTCTATGTTAATAGGTTAGCATCTGGACTGGGCTAGAAGGAATGTCTTATGAGGAAAGGCTGAGTACACATGGGTTGTAGAAATTGAGGCTGAGAGGGGGATCTCATTGTCTCAGCAACTTCTTGAGGAGGACAGAAGTAGGTTCTGGGCTCTTCTACCTAGTCACTAATGACAGGATGCATGGAAACTACATAAAGCTGTATTAGGTGAGGTTTGGACTGGGTGTGAGGAATATTTTTTTTAACTATGGGAGTGATCTAACACTGAAACACGCTTTCTAGAGAGGTGGTCAATACGTCATACCTGTCAGTAGTCAAGAGGTGTTTTAATACTACCCTCAAAAGAGGGCTTTATCTTCTGGTAAACCTTGAAGTGGTCAGGCAGTTGGACCACGTGGTCTTTGAAGGTCCCTTTTAACTGTAGGACCCTACTATATTCAACCCTACTTCTATTCAACATGCCAGAAACTACACCAGCAGTCTTTATTTCAGAACAAGAGTGGTTAGTAAGCATTGTATTTACTGTTACTGATGGAAACAGAGATGCAGAAGATAGCAGCATTTTTATCTACTGACACAAGGAAATATCTGTGCAATTCTGGGGAACCTTTGCACATCACGCTTTTCCTTTTAAATATACCTTTACTAGCTTCTACATGGTTGCTATTAAAAAAAAAATCAAAAGAAAGCAAACAAAAACTAATCTTTTTAGATATTATAAATAAGTATATAGTTTAAGTGAATTATTATTCAGGTGTATTTCTGCTCACCTTTTATTATAAATAACTAATGATGTAATTAAAAAAAAAGTATTAGTATGTTGCAGTTTGATGTGACAACCTTGATGGCAAAACTAACTGCAGGAGGTGTTCATCAAGCTATCAGGCAGTACAACATAGTGTTTTTTTTTTTTTTTTTTTGTGTATAATATAAAACAAATTGACAGAAGCACTAGGACAATGAGAGAAATTGCAATTATCCCATATGGATGCATCCAGGGCTACACTGACTTGAGGCAGAACTGAGCTTGCTAATTCCAGTATATCTAAAAAGGTCGATCATTCTGTCATACCTAATCATATCAACAATGATGTGACCCCAAATGAACAGTACTGCCCTGATTTATTGTAGTCTCATGAAGTGACATCATGACATATATGCTATCTGTTACACAGTGGAAAAGGCAACAATGACAGCAGAGCAACAAGATCCCAGGCTGCAGCAAGTGAGGATTTTCCACTTCTGCCTGGTGGTGTGTTTGCTAGATGATACCACAGAAGTCATGAGAAGCCAGAAGAGGCTTCCCAAACCTGCAGCAGCTCTGGACAATTCGTTTAGGTGGTGTATAAAAAATGCTAAGTCATTGCTTGAACCAATGATTGAGCACCTGGTAGGATGGCAGGCCAACCTAGGGGAGCTCAGGTGCATGCAATACACCTGAGTGACTGGAAGGGGTGGTGTCAGGGTCCACCCCTTCCCATAACCTTATTTAAGGGTCAGCGGTGGCTGAAGCAGTATATCCTGAGTTGGAAGTCACTCACGAGATTCATACAGGACCACCCAGATCTCTAATCCTGTGCCATGACCACTATCCTGGGAACTTCAGGGTTCATCTTAACTGTTTATGGAGTCCTAACCACTGAGTAAATATTTTAAGTGGGAAGATAATGTATTTTAATGCAGATAGAATGCAGAATGTTCAGTGGGATTATCAATTATGTATTAGATAAACTATAAGATAAGAAGAGATTTATAGTTTCTTGTATTGGTTTAAAATATTGGTTTTGGAACACATTTTAGGTAAAAGAGCATAGTTTCTTGTTTCAGAATTTTAGAAAGAAATAAAAGGATGGGACAATTCATTTCACTTTTTAGAGTGACAGACATGCGGTATCTTCTTTTTAGGTGCCTGAAGACACGAGCGCTATGGCAGTTTGAACCTTTAGCTTTTCGTCATAAATGATCTTATACCTGTAGCCAGATGTCTGCTTTTATAAGGTGTTATTTCAAGTCAGTGATCCTACTGTCAGCTAAAGACGAGAGCATCTTCTTTTGTCAGTACATCAACTGTAAAAGCTTCTCTTTCTTCATCAATACTCTTAACTTCCTATTTTGCTTGATTTTGCTATGGACATATACTCCATTTAAGGATTTGGACACTAACTACAAGTTAGTGCTATAAAATTATTTCTGTTCTTCTTGCTGTAGTTTTAATCTTATCTTACTGTTCAAAATCCATTGTCTGCTTTAAATACCTTTCTACAATGCCTCTGCCAAACATTTCTTAGTTACTTAGTCAGAAACAAGTCTTCAAATTGAATTCAGTAGCAGTAATAACTGTATAACGTTTCCTCATCTTTTATTTTCACGTTTTTGAAATAAATCTTGTTTGCAGTTTAACAAATACCAGGATTAAAGTTGGCCATGATTTTTTTTTTCTTTTTTCTTTTGTTAAGTATGAATAGTTTATTAAAAATGCCTTGCTCTCACTAGACTATCATTCCCATTCTGTGGTGGTTCCGAGTGAAATCTAATGCTGTTTCCAGCCTCAGTTTTGAGGTTCCTATCCATTTGTCAGTCTAAGTAATGAAGATGCAACCCATAGAATGTACTGTCTGAGACTGACATCTTTATGTCACAGATCACTGGAGCAGCTTCAAAGAAAGTGAGTAACTTACCTAAATATTTCATGGAAAATCATTCTGAATTCACTTCACTCTTGCCTTCATATGATCCATCAGATATTTCTCAGGTATTGAAGCCCATATATAGTTCAGGTATTGACGAGAATAAATTGTTACAGGAAGGTTTATGATAACATAACATGCTTCAATAGAGCAGAAGATTTTTTGCTATGTTTGAAAGGCATTTAAAAAAAAAAATCAGTACGAACATTTCTAAACCATAGCTCTCTGCTAATAAATTGACAGCCCGAAGAATTCCTATGTATCTAAATATCTTTCTATGAGCTCCAGTATTGCTCACAGCTATGAAAAGATGGCAGATACCTAAGAATAATCTTTATGCTTAAAATATTGGCGTGCTTCTCAGTGTGATAGAGAGAAGAAAGTTTTAGTTAACAACTTTGTATCACCTTAGCTACAAAAAGGATTATTAACAAATATAGGGAAATAATTATTGAAAAATATATCAGTAGATGCATCGAAAATGAAAAAAAAAAAAAAAAAAGCTACTGAAGTTTGTTTATTTTTCTGTATTTACACATTTAAGATTCTTTGCCTTATGGAGTACTTATTAGATATTATGTGTAATTTTCCATGATCACTATTTCTATTGTATTTGTGAAAGACTGTTGATGGTGATGTGCAGAAATCAAACCCTATAGCCTGTAAGGATATAGAGAAGGTTTGTTTCATTGGCAATTGCGCCTCAAAAACCCTGGTGCAAGGGAGATAATTCCTCCAAGCTTGCACACCGTCTGGAAAAATCATGCCAGACTAATACATAATCAATAGTTTTCCCAGAATTCGGATACATATTCATTACACCCCCAAGAGTTCATTAGCATGCAGACCCTCCCCTCTTGCACGTGCATAGTGGGTCACGGGATGAAGATTTTTTTGTTTTCCTCACGAAGGCTTTTGGATTTTCTCGTCGTAAACTTCTGACCTAAAGGGGGACATGCCCTCAAACTGGTTTCTTCTAGCCCTGTGGACATCTAATCATATCTCTGCCAAATGTCCTCAGGCTGTTCTCAAACCCTTATCTTTATGGCCTTCATCCCCCTCACTATCCCATTGTCTGCCATCCCTTATTTTCTAACAAGCTCTACATTCTTGCTTCTATAAACTATCTCTAACTATTCCCCTTCACTCCCCTTATTCTCAGTCACTGTGAAGCATTCCTGCCTTTTTACTTTCACTTATGGGGCCCTTCTCACCTTTCATTGGCACCTAAAATGAGTTAGTCTTTTAGTTATGGGACAGATTGAATCTACAAAGGAAAACCTGAAATTAATGTTTCAGTTGTCTAAAACCTAATACTGCAGAATTTTTTGGGTTTGTCTGTAGCACTGAATGCTATGGAGTTCCTCACTCTGTATTTAGAAAAAGGATACTTATTTGTGCAAACATACCTGGAACTGGAGACTCTAGGGAAAAGTAGATAGATCAGGCAAAGCCTGCTTAAAAGTTTAGCAGATAAATTCCTGGAAAACACTGGAAGAAGGATGGAAGGTACACAAACTGGAGAACAGAAAAAATCATAGAAACGGTTTCAAATCAGCTGAGGTACCCTGCTCTTTTTCTTAGTGGTGTGGAACAGAGAAGGGTATTAGCCATTTGACAGCTCTCTCAGGGATGGATTGCTCACAACTTTGTCAGTCATATGAAGACAGTTGAACTTGGCTGATGATTTCCATTGATACAAAGTCTGCTGAGTGTGGGTTTGCATTCATGTAGCTATGCTAATTACTGATAACCTGCCTATATATATATATAAATTACCTTTTGTCTTTATTCCAGTTGAACAAAACCAAATACTAGGTGTTTCTTAAACTCTGTTTTAATAAATTTTTCAAACAACTCATTTGTAGATCTATAGTCTTTAAAAGAAACATTTTCTATCTCTTTTTCTCCTTCCAGAATCCTCATTCTGAAATCAGATTACTTCCTTACTTTTTACTCTCTTAGCATTATTATGATGCATCTCCATAAAAGAATGAATCCTGTGTTAATGTCCTGTGTTTCTTTGACAGCAATAAGAACAGCTCCTTTTTCTTTCTTGACTGTTGTTACAGTAGTACATTTGTATCCCCTTGTACTATAGCAGCATTATGCATAACTGCATGATCCATGACAAGTACCTTACATAGCAATGTAATAAAGTCTACAGAATTGTTTGCTGTTTCTTTTGCACAAAAAGCTGTCGTAATAGCAACTCCATTGTTGTTTTTTTCCATGCTGCTTATTCTTGACAATATTTTTTTCTCATTTATCATTTTTCTGGTTAGCTTTCAGCCTAGTTGTCAACATTCTCTTTTAAATTATATAACTTTTTTTCTCTTGCCAGTAAAATTCTTCAAATTTACTTTGATTCACTTTTATACTATTTCATTCACTTTACATGCAATCATGTATGATGTGAGTATTTGGCAATTCATTTTATAAGGCACTGTCAGAAAAATAATGTATTTCTAGACTTCTGCACATGCCTATTAACCTGGAAGACCTCAAAATCTTTTCAAATTTAAAAAAAGGTTTCTTTCTACAGCAGTACTTTATGCTTTGCTCCTCATCCAGCATTTTTATCCAGTAGCTCATTTTAACCTTTATTCTTAACCTCAGCTACTAATCTCTAGTTTGGAACCTTGTCAAATACTTTTAAAAATCTGAGTATATTACATCCACTGAATTCCCCTTATCTCTTACAGCAGCTATATCTTCAAAGAACTCCAACAAGCTAGATAAGCATGACAGTTCCCTCCTGGAATCAAACTATGCTTCTCCAGGTGTTCTCCCTGTTACAAAAGCCTGTGTGAAGTGGTTTAAGTGATTTTCTTCTACAATTTGTAATGTACAGTTTGCTGTTCTGATTACTTTGAATTTAAATCTGCAGTTTTGGAATTTTCCTTGTCTGTTTCCTTTCTTACTGCCATATATGCTATGCCAATACGTTTTGCTCATGCTTTAACATTATTATAGACAGATGAATGCAGTCTGATTTGTATTCAGTTTAACCAGATCTGTTACTGTGAGCTATTGTTGTCGCTTAAAGACAGACTTTGAAAGTTGCTCTGCTCTCTGATAAGCAGATAAATTGTTCTGTTAACAAATTGAGAAATAAATTTATTATATTGTCCTAGAAATTTTAGTGAAAACGTGTATTCATTTTTCTGCTCTTGACCTCAGCTTTGAGCTTCTTTCTCTTTTCCTTTCTGATCTTCTTCCTTTCTTTATTTCTTCTTCCCTTTTTTTTGCTTTTTGCTTTCCTCAAACTTAGAGGAATTATGGTACTGCTAAACTTGAATTCTCCTGAGTCTTTCTGTGGCATCAGTCTGTAAAAATCCCTTTTGACTCCGGTTGTTTTCCTTATTTGGCCTGACGTTTTTATTCTGTACTTTCTTGAGGAGTTAGTAATTTACCTATCAAACCTATGCTTCTGTTGTAGTTTAACCTGGCAGGTAACTAAGCACCACACAGCTGTTCGCTCACTTTCCCCACAGTTGGAGTTGGGGAGAGAAAAAAGATAAAACTTGTGGGATGAGATAAAGATAGGTTAATAGGATGGAAAAGGAAGGTAACATAAAAAATTAATAATAATAAAGTAATGTACAGAGTGAGTGACACAATGCAATTGCTCATGACTCGGCCCAGATAGTTCTCAAGCAGTGGCAGCCCTCTGGCCAGCTCCCCCAATTTTATTTCAGAGCAAGATGACATTTGGTATGGGATATCTTCTTGGTCAGTCTCTATCAGTTGTCCTGATTCTTTCCCATTCCAGCTCCTTGTTCACCCCCAGCTCTTTGTTGGCAGGGAAGCATGAGAAGCTGCAAGATCCTTGACTCTGATCCTTGACACAGCTCAGCAACTACTAAAACATTGCTGTGTTATAAAAAATTACTCTCACCTTAAATCCAAAACACAACAATATATCAATTACGAAGAAGAAAATTAACTTTATCCCATCCAAAACCAGGAGAGCTTCTATGCAAGAGATCAGAAATACCATACAGGCTCTTCAGCAGTACCTGCTGAGATGTCAGAATGGCTTAGGAGAATCACTCCCTCACCAGTGCAGCCTCTGTATAAGGTGTACGAGGGGACATGAGTGACATATATGATTCTCTTATCCTATTGATGGGCTATTCCTCCATTGCTGACTGTGTTGGTGTGAGGTTGTCAATATGAGGTTGTCATATAACTGTTGGCATTTTTTTCCTCACAGGACTCTATCTCTTCATTTGTAACAAAACTGCCTTTCTAGAAGCTTGTTAGTTATGATTTGTTCCATGAAGACTGGAATCAGATAGTTGTTTGTGCCAGTGGAAGTAGCAAATACTCCTTAGTTGTCTTTCTATCTTTTGTCCTTTTTTTGTTCTGCACTGTTTCTCTTAAAGTTTTCTATTTGTTAAAGACTGTAGTAGACTAACTACTTTAGCAGTTACATCTGAAGGAAATATGTTATCAGCTTGTTTCTCAAATAACCAATACAACTTTTATCAAGCCTATTACTCTGAAGCATTTACTTTTTAGTCACTCCAGAGGGACTGAATCTCCTGTGCATAAAAGAGATGTAAGCTGCCTGTTTCAAATGGAAGATTTCCTCATCCTCCTGCTGCCTCCATCTTCTGAGTTGCTGTATTTTTAGGCAGAATCTGGCTACAGCCATTCAGTGGTTCTTTTTGCATCTGACATGATTTATTGTTACCCTTGATTGAGATAACACTAAGCGCTTTCGCTATCAAAAGAAGCCTGGAAATCAACAAGTAGCGTGCAGTGATGCCTAAATTGCTATTTGCTTTCAGCAATGCTTAGCTGATGATTTAGTAGTGGGAATATTTTTTTAATGATTCTCATCACACTTAAAGCTCAAAAATTTGCAGGAATATAATAATTGCTCTGGCTTTGGATACTGGTTGTAGGAAACGATTTATACTTGAAGGTCTTTGATGGACCTGAAGTGATTTAATAGAAAATTGCCCTAACAATTGTGGCTGTACTATCTATAACAAAGTTACAGTAGATAACTTCTTATGAAAAAAAAGGTGTATTTGACATTTTGATGAATTTGTAAGGATTCATTTCACTTGAATGGAGTTGCAATAGGAGGTTTTAACTATAATAAGAAATAATACTTAGGGTTTGAGAAATACATCTATAAAATCTATTAAATTTTATTGTAATTTTCTCTGTAATTTCTGTTTATAGTTTTATTTTGAGGAAATAATCTTTTTTTTTTTTTTTATCTAGAAGAGTTTGAGCATGTTATTTTTTTTTATCTTCTCGTGCCTCAGGCTGGATGCATCAGTCTAGTATCCCGTTTGCTCTCGGCTCTGGTGACTGTCTTGGAGTATCAGTGTGACTTGACAAAGCTGGATAGAGTTGTCCAAAAGGAGCACACAGGGTTTCTCAGTACGTATCCAAGGGAAGTTCATACATTTCTTGCACTTTGTAGACAGGTAATGTGACTTAAAAATGGGTCTGGGCAAATAGTGAATCATCTTGCAATGTAAATTGGTGCTTTGCAAGAGTATTCCATAGTCAATAAATGTATATGTTTGTTGAGTTGCACTGTACATTCTCTGTCATTGTCTTTGGTGATTATAATTAAAATATAGCAATGTAGCCCTTGGGGAGGTGTCTGGACAATCAGATGTTGAAGCTGCTATGCAGAATTTTGTTCTGAATGTAGGCTGGCAGACTTCAAACGTCCTCTATCTGTATCTCATGTATGTCTGTACATTCAACAGATAAATCCTTTATAATAAGTACCTGGTCAATGGTTATTTTTACCTTCTTGTAAGTGAAGGGTGAGTTAATTTAAAAGTTTTGACAAACATCACATATACAGGATATTTTCTGAAAATAAACATATTTGTCTTTATTTATACAAAAAAAAAAAAAAAACGCTTATAGGAAAAATATATTGAAAGGTTGAGGGTTATTTTGGAAAAATTCTCTCTTTAATGTCAACCATCATTAACTGTATTGAGCAGAGTGGGAGTACATGGCAGAGAATATCTCTGCTTAAAGGCATGGCTCCGCATGCCTCATAGCACATGGACACAGTATTCGATTTCTCCACCTCCTTCCAGAGCCTTAATCTGGTAAACATTTATTCATCATTTTGAAAGCATTTTATCTGAAAGGCAGGGTGAGAATAGGATGACCTCCAAAGAGGAAGATTCTTCGGTACATTCACTTTCATAAATAAAATATCTCCATTTCTTAAGCTCCAACACATAAATAGAGGTCTGACAGGTCTATGTCAGGCTGAGAAAGCTTATTCTGTAAAGTTCATAAAACAGTGAATACCTATCAGGTATGTCTTAAAAAGATTTATCTTTACATCACTGTCTCAAAAAAAAAATTCAATTTTGATTGATAAGCAGAACATACCTTCTCATCAGACACATATTTCATTTGTCACGTTTTTCACCAAATTACCCTTCTCGTTATCCTGCCAGTAGCACTGTTCTCTGCATTTTTTCTGTCTTTCAACTTGATCAGGGATGAAAACTCTCCCTCCAATCCTATACTGGATTTAATTTTTAGTATGGTTATTTTGACTTGGATCTGTTCATTGTTGGCTTTTCGGACTTGCAGATAGTTATGTTTGGAAAAGTAAGAGAGTAGCACAAATGTCTGAAGCCTCATGTTTTTTTTCCACAAGTTCTCCTTAAACCTGTACTGATGAAGAGAGAAAGGTCTGTGAATATGCAGCCTCAGTTAAACAGTTATGAGGGGATGTGTGTATATACTGTGTAAGTATCTATAATCAGTACATTTTTTATTTCATAAAACACTTTTCATCAATCTTCTGCAAGTAGTAAATGAAAATGGAAGCTGTCCCTACACTGTGGTATTTGCCTACATTCTTCAGGCAGCAAATTTCAGCTCAGTTCTTTTAAACATCGGGCCTTTCTACTTTGGTTTTTGATAGCTAAAAGACTTGCTTTATCTGCCATACAATCCAGCATAAGAATCACAGAATTGCCAGGGTTGGAGGGGACCTCAAGGATCATGAATCTCCAACCCCCCTGACACAGGCAGGGCCACCAACCTCCTCATTTAATGCTAGACCAGGCTGCCCAGGGCTGCATCCAGTCTGGCCTTGAACACTTCCAAGGACTGGGCATCCACAAGCTCTCCGGGCAGCCTATTCCAGCACCTCATCACTCCCTCTGTAAAGAATTTCCCCCTGACGTCTAACCTAAATCTCCCCTCCCTCAACTTAAAACCATTTCCCCTTGTCCTACAGTTATCTACCCTTTCAAAGAGTTGATTCCCCTCCTGTTTGTAGGCTCCCTTTAGGTATTGAAATACTGCAATGAGGTCACCTCACAGCCTTCTTTTCTCCAGGCTGAACAAGCCCAGCTCCCTCAGCCTGTCTTCATAGGGGAGGTGCTCCAGTCCCCTGATCATCTTAGTGGCCCTTCTCTGAACTCTCTCCAACAGCTCCCAAGGGTCTGGTTTTTATATTTTCCTGACCTTGCTTCAAAGAACAATTGGAAGTGTTTGTCTTAAAAAATACCTCTCATTCCAGCTGTGTATGGTACCTTCGAGGTACAGAAGGAGAACTGTAGCAGGGTAGAAGTAAGGAAAACTAAGTTTAGGAAATAAAGATTTGATTTAGCATAATCTACAAAACAGAATACAATAGAATTAAAGAAGAAAATGCTTGTGAAACATATGGTTTGATTCTGTAATCTTGCAGAAAATAAAAGTTTTGCCTCAAGAATTACAGGTTCAGGCTTTCAATCTTCATTGCCTGAGATGAGTGCATGATATTAAGTATTGTGTTCTCCAGCATCTGGATATAATGAGATACATTAAGAAGAGTCTCATTCTTGATATTCTACCATAGCTCTAAATTGCTTATTCTCTACCAGTTTGCATTACAAATGTGTTTCCTTGCCTAAAGTAACATTAAAAAATACATATTCTTCCTCATTAGAAAACTCTCCTGTAGCATACGTGGTGTACAGACTAATGCTCCAAATTATCAAATAAGAATATAACAATCTTAATGGTTTACTGAGAAAATAATAAAGATTGTCATCTTCACCAGATAAACATATGACAGATTTTACAAGAGAGCTCTGATTTCTGTTTTGAATTCTAACTGCCTCAAAGCAATCAGGACCTGATAAATCATAACAGCTATTTTAGATCTCTTGTGTAACAGCCTACTTTGTTACTTTTAGAACCTTCTAGTTCATAAATTGTTTTGATGATCTGCAATAGCTTTTATGGAGCTGTTAAAATCTGTTAAGTATTTAGCTTTAAGAAATAGATTAACTTTCTATTTGTTCATTTCTTTGAATATTTTTCCAGCTTTCAGAAGTCTTCAGCATAAAGAAATGAAATATGAAAATGGAGAAGACCAAGATCCTGTTTTGGGACTAATATGAGTGTTATGCTAAATGCATGGTATGGAGAGAATGTAAATATTGTTTGGGATTGAAATGACAATCTGTATTTTCTAGCAGTCTGTAAATGTAGAATATAAGACGCTGAAAAGGCAGGTGTAAGACAGCGGACAAGTTCACACAGCAAGCTAAGGTATCTGTAAGGGAGCAAGAAACTCCATGTTAGTGTGCCACTTTATTTATGATCAAAACACTTATTTTTTTTTACTGTCCTGGCACAACACGTTGGCATTTTAAACTGAGTGATCCACAGAAACTATTATGAATACAATTTTTGAAATGCTTCTGAAAAGACTGAAACCTCTTGGGCTTTCGGAAAAACATTTGAATACGTAATTTGCATTGAAATTTATGAATATTATCAAGTACTTTAAAATTCTGTTCTATGATGGGTGTAGTTATATTAGAAAATTATAGTGGTGAATGCACAGGATCATTCATTGGTGTTGAGCCTGACTGGCACAAGAAAGCTTGCATGCATTCTGTATGCTCACCTACTCTCCTATCTACATTGATTGGAGTATGTGTCTAAAGTACCTATTAGTAACTTCTTGTCACTAAGCTTGTTCTTTGCTAAATTCAAAACCATGTCCAGAAATTGTCTTAGAAGCTGGTACCTGGCCCAGGTGAAAACAATGTTGAGGACCATTCAAACAGTTTTACAGGTTAGATGATTTTATTCAATGCCTGAGAATGTTCCACGGCACTTTTTAATTTACCTCATGTAGGTACAGCCTAAATTGTCATAGATTATAAATCTAGCTAAAACAGTGATTTCATGAAGGTATCTTTGAGAAGATGGCACTTACAAAATGTATTTGCAATTTTCCTCGCAACTTCAAAGAAAAGTATGACTGAAATGTGTTGCATTCCATTAAATATTAAAAACAACCACTATTGACAATGTTTTAAAAGCCTAAAATAGTTGTTAAAATGAAACATAACTGGTTAGATGATTACTTATACTTTCTACTACAAAATTTTGTCTAAACTATCAGAATACACTCAGTTAAACTTTAAAAGTATCATACACACTATTTTCTTGCTCTTTTTTGTATTAGACTGTTCGTTATCTAAGAGAAATTTTGCTTGCCCTCTTGGTGCTCCATCTGAGACTTCCTGGTCATCCCAATTTTCTGTAAAAACTGTTTCATGTTTGCCTACAAAGTAACTTCTTTTGCATTAATGCCACCGGGCAGCATTAATTGATTAAAAACACAGTTTCACTGTTTGCTTATCCTTTTCTTTTACAGTATGTGAAGTTATTTAACAACTAAAACTTACAATGATACTTTTATAGCCTGGACTAAATGCACAAGTGTAGAATTTAATCTTGCTGAACAATATGGTGGAGAAATCCACATGAAAAACAGCTGTCTCTTTTCAAGGCCTTTAAAAAAAAAAAAATACAGCTCTGGAAAATGTAACGGTCAGAGGTATGTGCTTTCTAAGGGAAAATATCTTTATAGGGAATTTCTGTTTGTTTCCAGATGGACTTACAGTGTATTTCCAGAGGTATGAGCATATATCAGATGTTCTGCTGCTTTTTTGAGGCTGGTAAAGTAGTTAAAGAAATTACTTGAGCCCTGATTCCCAAGCTTAAGACTTGATAGTAGTGAGTTTGTCCAGATTGGTTAAGTATGTGCCTGCCTAATCTAAGCTTAATTTTATGATGATCAAGAACATATATTTTGAAAAGCTATTTATGAAGGAGGTTTTGCAAAATTTATGAAGTTGATGGATGAGGTAAATATACAATAATTATTCAGAAAACACAATTGTACAAGAGCTAGCCAAAACTAATATAACAGTTTGAAGCAAATTTGCTTAAAGTGTAGACTTTTTAAGCATCAAGCAGCAAAATGCTGAAATTTGTTGCCACAGAAAATTGTGAGCAGATAAATTCATGCACAATAAGAGTATAGAAGGGCTAGAAACTTGTGTATCTTAATTGAGCAGCAGTGGTTACCAGGAGAATATCCACTTTGATCTTAGTGCCTCAGAGGGTGATCATGTTTCTGTGCATTTCCTACAGTTACTTAGCTAGGTATACTAGAAATACTCTTTGGGCATTTCTAATGCTTATATATCTGTCATTTAACATTGTTTCTACTTTTTTTTTTTTTTTTTTTTTTTTTTTTCAGTTCGGAATGAAAAATATGCAAACAATTGCCTTCTGTGCAAAATCTCCTTGTCCTCCATTCAGACACACCTATTTCTACTTCTTCAGTAACATTTCAGTGGAATTTAATTTAAAAATCTCATGACTCTTTTAACTGGATAACTAAATACATCATATTTTGTGTGTGTGCACATGCAGTAATTCAAGTTGTTAGACCTCAGTGGTTTAAACTACAGTATTGTTTTATTTCTGGTTCATCTTTTAGGGCATAATTGCAGATCTAACAATAGTGTAGAGACAAGGGGATACACAATAAACAATGGAAGTGAATTGATGAATTACTGAAATTCCTACTTTTTTTTTATATCTATGACTGCATGTTGTAAACAGAGGAGATTCTCTCTGCAATTATTGTTGGTGAGTGATTAGAAAATGCCTTTAATTGTGCATGTGGTGTTACTTTACAGTAATACACAAAAGCACAATAGTCCCATTAACAAGTGATTCACATGAGCTAGAAGCATTTTACTATATTTACAACACAATAGAGTTCTGCTTCTCTTAAAAATATTAATTGCATTAATTGTGTTAGGTTCTTGTTTTCTTTTATTTTTAACACTTTAAATTTCTCTTTCCATGGTGGCCCTTTCACATTTTGTCTAATGCAGTGAAACCATCTGTTGTTAATAGTGACTGTTACACAGCTTATTGGTGAAGCAATGCTTTTAGCATTGACAAAAAAAAAAACAAACGTTCATTTATTTATTTATGATGGAAGTCCTCATTGGTCACTGTTGATTTATGCAGTTGTAGTTAATTGCATGTATATCTATCTGAAACTGAATCTTCTGAACAATATGATATAATATATAAACTTGACAAGTAATAAATACATTTTGTATATTTTACATAGCTTCAGTAAAATATCATTTACTTTTTCTCTTGTTCCTTCAAGGGGTTAATGGTGACTGTGACATGCCTTTCAACATCCTTATAATGTGTAGAGATCCCGTACCTGGAGAGGAATAACCTTGAATAGTATTTTAGACTTTTGTCTAAATTGCTGTAGTGATGTAGACTTTTGGCTGCAGTAAGGGGTTTGTTTAACAGCTACTATGCAGTTAATTGCCAAAACAGTGTCTCAGATGTACCAGCTGTCTGTTCTGTTTCTGATTACGCCATTGAATTGTTCTTGACCTTGCATAACACATATTGAGTCAGATGTTTACCTGACTGTTGAATTACATGACCCTGGTTCAGTCAGCCAAAATCTCTCATCTCTTCATTGTTTCTTGCATTTTTTTATCTGCTAAACAGGTTTAATGTCCAGTAGCAGTTTTTAATGTGATTCATCTAGACAAAAAACATTTCATTATTGGAAGCCTGATTGATCTTAATTCCTCAGAATCTCATATATGAATATATATTACTTTCTCTCAAAGAAAAATTTTCTTATGTTTTAAACTCTTGAATGATACTTTATCTAAAACTCAGAATTTTGGGAAGAAGATGGAAACTGTATGGTCAAAAAACTAAAATGAATATTTGATTTAGAAATTTTAGTTTTATATGCGTTAGGTTTTATATTGGAGAAAAATCATTACGTTCAGCTTTAGGGCACAAAAGGAAAAAAAAGAAACTAAGGAAACTTTTTTTAAGATAAATATTTTAATCAATAAGAACAGTTTCTCTCTGAATACCAAATGGTACAAACATAATGTTATTTTTCACCTGCAACTTAAGCTGATAACCTTAATTCTTTCTCTTTCTGCAAAATAGCTAGAGCCCAATTTAAAGCAAAAGTTTTGCGCTAATTCAGCCTATTTTAATGATACCATAATAGCAGGTACTGGTAATATTCAGATATTTTGAGAATGTGTTTATTTTTCCTGTGTTCCTCTATGAGGCTGTAGATGTGTCGTGGTTGCATTGCATCACCAGAACAAGAACAAAAATTTATGAAAGCTGTCAAACTCCTGGCAACTGGAATATGACTGAGCACAGAATGTTATGCTTCTGCCTCCAAACAAGGACTTAGTCAGTAGACTCTAGCAATACTTTTTCTCATCCATGCACTTCCTTCACATACTTCTATGCCCATTCCTTTTTATCAATTCATTCTAAAATTCTCATTTCTTGAATTTCTCATGCCTTGCATCCCTCAATATCAAATCCTTCTTATATACATCTCTCTCTTTTCTCCAGGTGACCCAATTCTGAGCAAATTCTGAGCAATTCTGATACAAACCTAAAATCACCTGCCTATTAACATGATTTCTTATCTTGCAACTTGCTATTGGTTTAATGTTGTGTATTACTGAACACTGTATTCAGCTACTTTAAGATCTTATTCCTCTAAAAAAAAATACTGAATGTAGGTTGCAATTATTTGGAAAAAACCCTTCCCTGAAAAATATTTTTTAAAAAGCAATGGTGACAGAAAGCCATCACTGATAGTTCAAGTGTTTCTAAGAAGATCTATTCATGTGCTTTACCTTAGCGCATACAATGGAGCTATTAAAGCCTTTTTTAACATTTAATTTGCATTAAAATCTTAAACATACTGTGGTTATATAAAAATACAGGTTGATTAATGCTTCAGTCATCTGTTAGACTTAGATGTCAGGCAGTGTTTTAGTAGTTTATCTTCTGTTATCTCTACTTGAAGCATTTGTGTAGAAATTCTCTTGGAGATGTTTAAATGCAAAGGTATGGAATTATTCAGTCTGGAGAAGAGAAGAATCAGGGGAGACCTTATCTCTCTCTACAATTACTAGAAAGGAGATTGTAGTGAGAATATGGATTGACCTCTTATCCCACATAACAGCAATAGGACAAGAGATAGTGGCCTTGAGTTACATCATGGAAAGTTCAGATTGGATATTAGGAAAAAATTCTTTTTAGAAATAGTTGTGAGGGTTTGGAACAGACTGCCCAGGAAGTCATTGTTGCTGGAGGTTTTCAGAAAATGTGTAGATGTGGCACTGAGGGACATAATTATGGGCTTGGTGTGATGTGCTGATGGTTAGACTAGATGATCTTAGTGGTCTTTTCTGACCTTTATGATTCTATGATATAATATGATTCTGTGATATAATGTGTCTGTATTCCCATGACAGTGAAAAAGTAAATAAAAAATATTCAGTTGATCTTAGGTGTACGCACTACAAAAGTGATGGAAGTTAAGGGCTGTGGGGTAAGAAGAGAGAAAGATAAAACAAAGACACAGGACTGGTTTCACTGAATCAATTTTTCACCTAAAAAAAGATAAAGCTCAAAACAGCTTCATCTCTAAAGGTGAGCTCAGTTCAAAGGACATAGATAAAGAATGAATTTGGCCCTAGGTTCTGTAGAGTGCCATTTTTTAATTCTGTCAAATGCTCATGGCACTGATATGCCACAATCTTTTGTTGATGTGAATTAGAACTCTGGCAGTGAGTGATAATGAAATTGTCTGTGTTTTCCTGTTTTTCCTGTATGACAGGTGGCGTGTTACGGCTGCTCAGAAGTAAGAAGGTGTCAGCAATTGCAGCAACCTTTGCAGAGGCTGCCTTATCCAGAGGGATATAGCGATGGAGCTGGAGCAGTATGTATAATCAGCATCATTTGATTCCAGAATTTTCTTGAGATCAGCTCTCATATCAGAACTAACGTTCCAATTCTATAGAGAAGTACAAAGTATAGAGTGTTCTTATCTCTGTTATTTCCTGTATAGTTCATTAAATTTGTTAATTAAATTTCATTGCATACTTTAAGGACTTTCTGTTTACATCAGCATTTAACTCAGTTTTTTTCTGATACCTCAGTTTGGATCTGTGATGGATATTTCAAGTTTGTTTACAGAGGACACTTGATAGCTCATGGTTATTCCTTTTCCTTTTCTTTTTTCATTGTGTGAACTGACATCACTCCTTAATATAAACAAAGAAGAAGGAGTACATGACTATAGGAAGAATATTACAACTCAGACTATAAATTCTATATTCTTATATTCTAAATGCTGCCATTTCTTCTTTGGAGTTTGCTATTAACAATGATTTAGCTGTAAGTACTGGAAAAAAAAGTTTTCACAAGTTTAAGCATGCTTTAGAGTTGCCATAGAAATAAGATCTTTATTTTCTTAGCTGAACAACAAAGTGTCATTCAACTGAACACCTATAGTTGATGTAAAGTAGTGAGCTTATGGGGTTATTCTCTTGTTGTTATATTAATTCTTTAAATGGCTTTATTTGTTTGCAATTTCCAGGAAGAGAGATTTTGACCTGTGAAATTTAAGAAAAACTTACTCCAAAAGTGAACTCACTTTGTCCACTTAAGTAATAAAGAAAATATAATCTCTCAGAGCCACTATTCACTACTTTTTTTAGCATGTTTTATTCTTCTATCTCCAGTAACCCAAGTGGATTTTGTATAATTGATTCTAAAGTTTTTTTGAGATTCATTTGGAAATTAAATGTAGCCTATTTCGTAAGGGAAGAGTAGGTTAGAATACGTTTGAAGAGGCTTTTTTTCTGCAGCAAAAGCTTGCCAGCTGCAGCTGCTCCACAATTCTAGCTGTGCCTATTTATATTTACTAGCTCTGTTTGTAGTCAAAACATTGTACAGCTCAGTGGTTGTTATTTTGGAGTCAGACAGTTAGTAGCTGTTGTGGCTTAGCTCTCCTAGGCAGCAAGTTGCACTCAGCTGCTTGCTTGCTCTCTCCAAACAGAATGGGGGACAAATCAGAAGGGTAAAAGTGTGAGAACTCACGGGTTGAGGTAAAGACAGTTTAATAGGGTATGCAAAAACTGCGCACAAGCAAAGCAAAACAAGGAATTCATTCATTACTTCCCAAGAGCAGAGAGATGTTCAGGCACTTCTAGAAAATCAAAGTTTGACATAGGTAGTTGTTTCTTAGGAAGACAAACACCACCACTCCAAATATTCCCTCCCTTCACCTCCATTTACATATCTTTTAATACTTGAGCCTTATGGTATGGAATATCCCTTTGGTCAGTTTTGTTCAGCTGCCTTGGCTGTGTCCTCTCCCAAATTCTTGCTGGCAGGGTAGTGTGAGAAGCAGAAAATTCCTTGGTTCTGTATAAGTACTGCTCTGCAGTAACTAAAACACTGGTGTGTTATCACTATTTTTTTTCATCAAAAATCCAAATTGTACAAGCCTCTAGGAAGAAAACTAACTCTGTCCTATCTAAAACTATAACAGTAGCATTAAGTAGGAGGTAAATGAAACTAACAGTGGTGAAGATGACTTGGTGAGAAAAAAAGGGAATAGGACAGAAGAAGAGCTTGACATAGAGCATACTTTCTTACTAATCCAGGGAACTCCAACTTGGCAGAAATGTTTTTATTACATTAATTCCTTGCTTCTTGCTTCAGAACTTGACTCTCCTAATCATTTCCATTTTGTTATCAACTACAAGCTGAACTATAGATAACGTGATGTCTATAAATCAGGGCTTTTCAGATTGGTAGATGTACAAATTTCCATATTATGGAGAAGGACTCGGGGGTCTTGGTGGATGAGAAGCTGGACATGAGCCAGCAGTGTGCACTTGCAGCCCGGAAGGCCAACTGTGTTCTGGGCTGAATTAAAAGAGGAGTGGCCAGCAGGGAGAAGGAGGTGATTGTTCCCCTCTACTCAGCTCTTGTGTTGCCCCATCTGCAGTACTGCGTCCAGGCCTGGGGTCCCCAACACAAGAAACATGTGGAACTCTTGAACTGGGTCCAGAGGAAGGCCACTAAGATGATCAGAGGGCTGGAGCACACCTCTCCTATGAAGGAAGGTTGAGGGAACTGGGATTGTTTAGCTTGGAAGAGAGAAGGCTCCAGGGAGACCTTACTGTGGCCTTCCAATACTTGAAGGGAGCATATAAACAGGAGAGGAAATGATTGTTTAAGGTGGATAGTGATAGGACAAGGGGGAATGGTTTTAAACTAAGACATGGGAGGTTTAGGTTATATATTAGGAGGAAGTTCTTACTCTGAGAGTGGTGACGCACTGGAACAGTTTGCCCAAGGAGGTTGTGGATGTCCCATCCCTGGAGGCATTCAAGGCCAGGCTGGATGTGGCTCTGGGCAGCCTGGTCTGGTGGTTGGCGACCCTGCACAAGGCAGGGGGGTTGAAACCAGATGATCATTATTGTTCTTTTCAACCCAGGCCATTCTATGTTTCTATGATTCTATGATTATTTTTATTTTTTAAAGAAGCTCACTCCAGTAATGTGTATTTTTGTTCCTTTTGGTCAAATCAATATAGCTCCTCAGTGTTTTTTTCTATGCAAGGACTATGTAGCAGAAATCCTAAGTCACAGCTTGAACCAGTGATTGAGCACCTGATCAAGGGACCTGGGAAGGCAGGGCCAACCCAGGGAGCTCAGGTGCATGCAGGTGATCAGAAGGGGTGGAGCCAGGATCTACCCCTTCCCAGACCTCACTTAAGGGTTGGCAGTGGAGGTAAGGGTATCTTGCTGGAGATGCCTGTGTAGCTGAGGCCTCCTGAAGGTAAGCAGCAGCTTCTTTCTTTTGTTTCTGTGTCCATGATTGTTGCATTTGAGTAGATCCTTGTTTGCTGCAGCCTGGGACCTTGCTAACCTGCTGTTACTGCTGTGCTTTCCATTGCGTTACAGACTCTATTTTAAAATAGCATAAATTAATGTCCATTTTTGTAGCTGTTGACGCTTCTGAAATAAGAGGATGGTGTATGTTGTGCATTTTAGATTGTACTTGCTTGATGTGACAGTGTTTTTCAGAAAATTGTCAGAAATGCATAGGTTTGCTATTTGTGTAATCTCTTAGTTTAAAAAAAAAAATCATTCTTGGAATAATTTATAAGCACATGTGTTTCAAAGTGATAACTTCAGGCAGTAGATATGTGTTTTCGCTTATTGCTGCACTAGAAATGTGAAAGGCAGCAAGGATGGTGTGTGGGAACTGCTGAATCATGGCCTGAACCACTGATGGATCACCTGAGGCGAGCAATGATTCAGCCATAGGAGCACAGGTGAAGGCAATTCACCTGTGCTGCCAGAAGGGGTGGAGCTTGGCTCTATCTCTCCTAGACCCCATTTAAGAGCTGACTACTAGTGGGGAAGGATCTTCAGAAAGAGATCCTTCCTTTTGGAGTTTTCCAGTAAGCCCAGGACAAGGGTAAGCCCTCTCTCTCTTCTTTTTAGTGTAGTAACCTGCTTAGCCAAAATCTTGTGTATTTCTTAATTATAACACCTGTATATTCATTGATTATACAGATGGGTAGGAGTTTCTATCTCATTTCCTTTAAGGAATGGAAGTACTTCATAATAAAATATTAGAGGTAGTTTTGTAGAAGGTGATATAGAAATCTGATGGAAAAAAATCCATCATTTGTAGAGTATTACTTCTGGATAGAGAACTACTTTCCCTTAAATCAAACCAGGCTTACTACCTGCCAGCTTAATTGTAATCAGGCAATGGTGTGAAATGTACACTCCTGAACTCGTATAGATGAGCTATCTTAAGTTGGCAAATGTAAAAGTGGTATTTGTTGTTATAAACACATTTCCTGATTTGGTTTAGTTAGTTCATATTGGTGGTAGTTTCAGTTTCTTGTAGTGGGGTAGGCATACGGAGAACCATTGGAGTGAAATTAAAATCTGAAGTACCTGTAACTCTTGAGAGGTTTCTGGGGGGAAAAAATGGTTCTTTGTGAGGGACTTTAATTCCACGTGACCCTAATTACCATGTGTGTAGGTACACAAGTATAATCTGTCTAAATGCTTTTTAACCTAAGCTCTTTTGTTAGGTGGTATAAAACTGGCTCACAGAAGTTTACCGTTCTAGTGCGCAGAAATGGATGGCAATTTATGGCAAATATCGACATAGCGTCAGCAGAGGAAGTGAACCCCTACAACTGTATAAATGAGAATACCTAACTCAGCTACATATAGATATAACTTATTTTCAAATTTAATGAGAGGTACTTATCCCATTTTGTTCCCTTCCTAGACTGGAGCTGATAGATTTAGAAAGATGAATGCAACTTTTGCTTAAGCTAATCAAGAGATCAGTCCTCAAGTCTCTCATTTAAATTGCGTGAAAATGAATAAGAAAGCACTGAAGGATGAGAAGGCAGAAACCTTCAGTTGAAAATGAACCAGATTTATAAGCAAGATAAATAGTAAAACTATATTCCCACATACAAAAAAAAAAAAAAAAAAAGAGAATTTGCCCATA